>NC_041826.1:606448-916569 GCF_900964775.1 Scleropages formosus
CAGTCACTCTTAGCTGCTTTTCAGTCTGCTGTCTCTTCAGCTAAAACCTCCTTCTTCCACAACAAAATACAGTCTGAATCAAAAAACCACACGGTCTCTTTGCCACCTTCTCATCCTTTCTGTGTCCCCCCGGCACCTCCTCCTCCCTCTTCTCTCACTGCTGAAGACTTTGCTTTGTTTTTCAGAGACAAAGTCAAAGCTATCACTGATAAATTCTCACCACCAACCTGTCCAGTTCGTGCTGGACCTCCCTGCAAAGCTATCCTTTCCAACTTCAAGCCGCTCTCTGAATCTGAAGTCGCTGACCTCCTGATATTGCGCAGAGCCACCACCTGCTCGCTTGATCCGATCCCATCATCACTCCTCCAGAACATTTCCCCACAACTATCGTCCTTCATTTCTTCTATCATCAACTCCTCACTCTCTTCTAGCTGTTTCCCAGATGCCTTCAAAACTGCTCTAATTTTACCTCTGTTAAAAAAATCCTCCCTGGACCCCAATCTGGTTGAAAATTACAGACCGGTCTCTCTCCTCTCCTTCCTGTCCAAAACCCTTGAGCGGGCAGCCTGTGATCAACTGTCCGATTTCCTCACCCAGAACCATCTCCTTGATGGTTATCAGTCTGGTTTCAAAGTTGGTCACTCCACTGAGACCGCCCTTCTGGCGGTATCTGACGCTCTCCAAGCTGCTAGAGCTGCCTCCCTCTCCTCGGTCCTCATACTTCTCGATCTGTCTGCAGCATTCGACAGTGTAAATCATCGGATTCTACTCTCCTCTCTTAACCAGCTTTGGATCAAAGGTGCGGCACTAAGATGGTTTGAGTCCTACCTCTCTGACAGATCCTATCAAGTGGTCTGGTGGAGCTCTCGTTCTTCTCCTCTGCCTCTCTCAACTGGTGTTCTGCAGGGCTCGGTATTGGGTCCTCTTCTTTTCTCCATCTACACCTCCTCCCTTGGTCCGGTCATAGCCTCCCATGGATTCAAATACCACTACTATGCTGATGATACCCAGTTCTTCCTCTCCTTTCCATCTGGTGCATCAGACATCTCCGCACGCATTGCTGCCTGCTTGTCGGACATCTCTGCATATGTATGATCAACACCTCCAGCTCAACCTCTCCAAAAGAGATTCTTTACCTCCCAGCTGGCCTGTCCTCCTGTCCCGACCACTCGATCAAACTGGACAACTCACTCATTTTGCCTAGCTCCTTTGCTAAGAGTCTGGGAGTAACGATTGACTCAAGTCTGTCTTTCTCTCAGCACATTGAAGCCACAACCCGGTCCTGCAGATACATCCTGCATAGTATTCGTAGGATCCGTCCCTACCTCACTACTGACTCCGCCCAACTACTTGTCCAGGCCATGGTGACTTCCCGTCTGGAGTACTGCAGCTCTCTTCTGTGTGGCCTTCCTGCTAATGCCATCAAACCTCTGCAGCTTCTACAGAATGCTGCTGCACGAGTTGTGTCTGATTTGCCAAAGCGCTCCCATGTATCTCCTCTACTCATCTCTCTGCACTGGCTTCCTATAGCTGCCTGAATCAAATTCAAAACCCTGGTTACTGTGTACAAATGCATCAATAGAACTGCTCCTCGCTATTTACAGGACTTTATCAACTGGTACACTCCAGCCAGGCCCTTCGCTCATCTACTTCTGCTTGCTTGGTGGTCCCGCGCACGAAAGGCAAAGCTCGGAGGTTCTCGGTTCTGGGTCCATTGTGGTGGAATGACCTTCCCCTGTCACTCAGAACTGCGGAAACTCTCTCTGTTTTCAAGAAGGGTCTGAAAACCCACCTTTTCCAGATCCACTTCGCCCAAGATCTATTCAGATCATCTATGGTGTAACTGTTCATGCATCGTAGCTCCAGAAGCATCCCCAGATACAACCTTTATTCAGCCATTACTCTGGTATTGTATTGCTCATTTTTGTATCTTCTAATATTTAATTAAAAAAATACATTAAAAAATAATTGGTGCGGGTATCGGGATTTGTCTATCCTGTGTCTTATGCACCTACTTGAATGATGAACCTTGGTGCAGCAAGTGGTAGGGAACAAATTAGGTTTGCTTGAGACTTTCATGTCTGCAGCTATGTCTCCTTCTCTCAGTGTAATGCATAAATTGTACTTTTGCTGAGATGTACATTGCTTTGGACAAAAGTGTCTGCTAAATGAATAAATGTAAATGTAAATGTTAACATGCTGAGTCTATAACTCACTCTCTGGGTCTATTATTATTACATTTACATTTACATTTACTTATTTAGCAGACGCTTTTCTCCAAAGCGACTTCCAGTGAGCTCTATGTAGCATTATCAGCTCACACCCTTATTCATCAAGGTAACTTACACTGCTAGATACACTACTTACAATGGGTAACTCATCTATACATCAGTGGAACACTCTCTGTTACTCACTCACTATGGGTGAACCTGAAGAGCATGTGTTTGGACTGATTATTGATTTGTTGTTGGCATGGAGTCAATGGTGATGCTTGGAAAGTACATAAATAAGGCCCTCCAGAAACTTCTATCTTGGACTTGTATCCTTAGTGTTGAAAGGAGTGTCTCCATTGTTTCTGCAACTGAGTCTGTCCATCTAGTTGCCCGTCATCCTTCTCTTTTTCCTTCTTACTTCCCAAGCATTGTTGATTCAGCTGAATGACTGAACTGATGCTTTTGTCCAAGATGACTTGCAATACTGTGTTCAATAACTAGGTGACAAGGAATTGTTTATTCATGTATATAATAGAATGCTCTTACTGGAGCAATTCAGAGTAAGTACTTTGATCAAGGGGTGATTTCAGACAGGGAACACTGATTCTTGAACCGTAACCACTATGCCTCCTGCTGCTCCTGTATACGTATACATGTTAATATTGCATTTGCATATGAGGTAATGTTTACCGAATGATGTTAGGGACCCATTTTGAATTGACACCTAGCAGTCCAATGGTTTTGTCAAATATTCTTTCCTGTCTCTTCATTATGCATGCATTACATACATAAATACATTACTTCATTTAGCAGACACTTCTCTCCAAAGTAACTTCCAACAAACACTAGTTAGTTTTATCAGCCTTACTCATCCAAAGTGACTTACACTGCTATATACACAACCTATAATATGAGTTGTAATCCATACATCAGTGAAACACAATCTTTGTGTCACTCACACATTATGGGTGACTTAGTCACCAATACACTTAAACAGCACGTCTTTGAACTGTGGGAGGAAACCAACTCAGAGACAGGGAGAACATGCAAACTTCACACAGACTGAGTGGGGGTCGAACTCGCATCCTCTGGCACCACCCAGGCTCTGTGAGACAGAGACAGCAGCGCTACTCACTGTGCCACCATGCCACTCATACATAGATATATATGTATGTACAATACTATATTACAGTATTAATTATTGTTTAATAGCAGCTGTTCAGATTTTTGATAATTTCATTCTTTAGTAAGGTAGGAGTTATTTTTTCATTATGTATGAGATTTTTTAGTGATTTCTGGGTGTGCTTATGTCCCGTTTGAAATGAGTTATTAAAGCACTGGTTGTACTCTATCTGTGGTCAGCTGTGTGTAGACAAGCATACAGAGCTTCTGGAGTTTCTCACCCATGATCAGCAAGGTAAGGCCGTTGAACAGAGTGCCCACATAGGTAAGCAGCCACATCAGCACGGAAAACTGAAACACAAGAAGCTCATTCAGTCCTGCTGTTCATTCACTCTACAGGGGAAAGACACACAAACAGAAGAGTGTACATTGTGATAAGACCATAACAAGTAGTGTGATGTTTGTGTTGTGATCTTTGTATAGGTGTCCTATGTGAGATGTTTTAGTGTGTAATGAGTGGTTGTTTTGTGCCTGAACTTCAATAAGTCAACCAGGTCATTTATAGTTGGGATTACGGAGTGTGGCAAGGATGTTTTCGGTATCTGACTTCAAGTAATTGCAGTAGGTTTGCGGGTGTTTATGTATTAGGGGGGTGTCTTCTGTGTCTAACTTTGAGAAAGTCACACAAGGCCTGAGTTCATAGTGTGAGGGGAGTGTATTTTTTGCATTCAACCTTGAGCGAGTCCACCAGGTCCTGCACCAGGAACAGCCGACACAGCTCCTTCAGTATGCAACTGATATAGTACTGGGCTCCTTCAGCATATTTTTGCATCTGCTCCTGCGACAGGGTCATGTCAATTTCCAAGTAGGACCTGCCCCACAACAAGTATGCACAGGTGGTAAAGGAGTGCACACAGTCAAAGAAATTCCTCTCTGCCTAAATAGAGAAACATGGACAAACACACATCTAGACACAAACATATGGGATAAATGCCATGTACTCACACAGAAACACAGTCTCTTACACAAACACAGATAGAAAAAACAACACAAAAATGAAAAGTGATAAAAATATTTTCTTTACAAGCAACCATTTATTAAATGTGTCAGCTGCGTGCACTGACATACATAAAAACAAACTCACCTGAAAGGGGACCCTCATCTGTTTTCTGCACAGCCTGTAAGACGGACTTGTAGATCCTGAAACTGACGGTGGTGGAGAGGATCGCCAAGCAAGGTAGGCTCCCACGCTCACCACACTAAAACTGTGTGAGTGACAAGAGTAGAGCAGCATGCTGCTCAACAGGAGTGCTGTCTTCTTTACATCCCGCCAGTATAGCAGATCTACAGCTGAAAGGCAGAGGGCAGCTTAGTTAGTAACCTTCAGACACCCATAGGGTCCCATCTGGGTGGTCCCACTTGCTCCACCACCTTCTCAGTGGGCCAAGGTGAACAATAAGGATGATAAAAAATGACATTTCCACTTGTTTATTCTTTGTGGACCCTATATTCATTCAGAATATGGATGTATGGCTGGATTCAGCTTCCTAGATGTTTCATAATTTCAATGGCTGCAGTTTCATAAAATACTGAAAGCTTTGGTGCTCAAAGAAGATGACATTTTCACATACCATATTCAAAAATTCAACCAATGGTTTCCATGGCCACAGGTGACCCACAGCTATGTGTGTTGCTGCCACGCCCACACCTCCGGGTCAACACGGAACACCTGGGACGCAATGCAGACTACAGCATAAAGGCTGCGTCAGACCACCAGCTGATGCGGAACCGTGATCTGCCTCTTCGTTAGCGACCTTCTCCAGCCATTTACTGTTCCCGAACGCCTTCCCCGAACCCGTCCCTTGTTCCCTGATCTACTGCCTCTTTCTGATCATCGACCTCTTGCCTGTATACTGACCTCGCCTTTTGGATCCTCCCTGTTACGACGTTCGCACCTCGAAGACCCTTTGTCCGTCCTCTGACCTCCTCTCTTGGATTTCCCCGAAGACACCACCACGATTACCGCTCTGCACTTGGGTCCGCCGCTTCCCTCAGACCCAACCATAACAGTTGCATCTCTGCTTTTTACCAGTCTCTGCTTCTCTTTCTCCCACTCCATTCTCACCTGTCTATCTGTTCTTATGGTAGACAACTGCAGATTCCACAGAAGTAACCCCTGTTCTTCAGAAAAATTTATAGAGCACTAACTTGAACATCCACCTCAGTCAACAACTTATCAATCCCTCTGATCCATAAGTAAACATTCCATCCATTAAAAATATGTTATTCACTATAAACAGCTATCTTATACTGTAGAAAGATTATAACAAAGAAAGAGGCAGTTACGTTATTCCTTCTCAAAGCAGACCAGGCTTGGAATCGAGTGGCCAGAGTCATGGTTAAGACTTGGCACCATACAGTTATGACTAGAGAATGGAGGTCTTGGGGACTATTGCTGAGGTTTGAGATAATACTTGACCAAACGTACGACCTAAATCGAGAGAAAAGGTACACTCCATCCCACACATAAATGGGGTCCTGTACAGTCAAACACTCCAATGGCTTGTGAAAATTATTTAATAAACTGGATTATTATTCAGTAAAATGACATTTTTGCTGTTTACATGTAATTTCATTTCCATCAGCAAGTATTTCCTTTCATGCAATGGCTTGCATCTGACAAGCAAAAGCTCAATGCTTATGAAGTTTAGCAGAATAATGACCCTTTTCATCAAAATAACTTGTTCAACAAAGACACAAAAAAAAGGTTCAAAAGCCAAAAAAATGGCAAAACACAAAATGAAAGAACTGCCTTCTGAGAAGAAACTGGGCATCCATCCATCCATCCATCCATCCATCTTCTGTCCCGCTTGTCCTAAAGGGTCGCGGTGGCAGTAGGGAGAGCAGAGAGGCCCAGCCGCCCCTGTCCCCTGCAACTTCCTCCAGCTCAACCTGGGGGATCCCCAGCCATTCCCAGGCCAACTGTGAGATGTAATCCCTCCAGCGGGTCCTGGGCCGACCTCGGGGCCTCATCCCAGTTGGCCGTGCCTGGTATACCTCCAAAGGGAGGCATCCAGGGGGCATCCTTATCAGATGCCCGAACCACTTCAACTGGCTCCTCTCAATGCGAAGGAGTAGCGGCTCTACTCTGAGCTCCTCCCGGATGTCCGAACTCCTCATCCTGTCACGGAGAGTCAGTCCCAGCACCCTGCGGAGAAAACTCACTTCGGTCGCTTGTATCCACGATCTTATTCTTCGGTCATCACCTGGCGCTTCTTCCTTACATACTTGAATTTCATTACCAATTACAGATTACTTTCCTCCTTACATTGTACAAAATACTGACCCTATAGTAAAGAACAGGATATAAGATGTGGCTAGAGTGTGAAAGAACCACTCCCTGGTAAGTAAAATGGTGATATGGCAGACAAAGAAATATCTCAAAGACCTGGGTATCCCATGGATAAACTACAATAAAGATTTTAAAGTGTACCCAATTCCTGAATAATATCAGTTATGGAAATATATTGAGGTTATTCTTCAATGGCAGCCATATCTAAACAGGAAATATTGCCATAAAACGTAGACAAAGGATATTAGATTAAAAGACCAATATCACCCACCTCTTTCAGTGATTTGAGGTTGTTCACAAGGAATGAATATCAGCTAGTACAAGCCCTGACTACAGTCAAAGTGTACAGTGATGACATCAGAATGGAGTCTGGCCTCAACAGATGTGCCAAAGCAATATTCAAGCACAGGATGCTAGTAGAAAGCCAAGATATCTAACTGAAGGACAACAATGTCATCTGAAACATTGACCAACAAAATGATGGGATACAGCATACCCTGATGAAATACAGCCTTACATTACAAAGAATATATATTAAGAGAAATGGTGGCTGTGGACTCAACTGGAATCTGCTCATAAAACAGCAATTGTTGACCTGAGTAACTACATAAAATCAGGCAAAGACAAGTTAGGCTATATAATGCAGAAAAGGCTAAGTTCAGCTTTTAAAAGGAGCAAAACAGTTTAGAGAAACATCTGTCTCAACAAACTGCTGTACAAAACAATAAGATACTACTCGAGAATATCCATCCATCCATCTTCCTCCGCTTATCCAGGACCGGGTCGCGGGGGCAGTAGTCTAAGCAGAGCCCCCAGACTTCCCTCTCCCCGCAAACCTCCTCCAGCACCTCTGGGGGAACCCCCAAGGCGTTCCCAGGCCAGCCGGGAGACGTAGTCATACAGGAAACGAACAGCCCGTAGCAGCTAGCCCTGAACCCATAATCCCAAAGTACCTCCCACAGGATGCCACGAGGGACACGGTCGAAAGCCTTCTCCAGGTCCACAAACACATAACACATATGGACTGGTTGGGCAAACTCCCACGAACCCTCCAGCACCCTAGTGAGGGTATAGAGCTGGTCCAGTGTTCCACGGCCAGGGCGGAAAACCACATTGCTCCTCCTGAATCCAAGGTTCGACTATCAGTTGGATTCTCCTCTCCAGTACCCCAGCATAGACTTTCCCAGGGAGGCTAAGGAGTGTGATCCCCCTGTAGTTGGAACACAGTCTCCGGTCCCCCTTCTTAAAAAGAGGGACCACCACCCCGGTCTGCCAGTCCAGAGGCACCGTTTCCGAGCTCCACGCGATGCTGCAGAGGCGTGTCAGCCAAGACAGCCCCACAACATCCAGAGACTTGAGAAACTCAGGGCGGATCTCATCCACCCCCGGAGCCTTGCCACTGAGGAGTTTTTTTGACTACCTCAGCAACTTCAGCCAGGGTAATGGACGAGTCCCCCTCCGAGTCCCCGGCCTCAGCTTCCTCTACGGAAGGCGTGTCGGAGGGATTGAGGAGATCCTCAAAGTACTCCTTCCACCGCCCACGGGACATCCTCAGCTGAGGTCAGCAGCGCACCACTTCCTCTGTAAACAGTGTTTGTGGAACACCGCTTCCCCCCTCTGAGTCGCCGGACAGTTTGCCAGAATCTCTTTGAGGCCGACCGAAAGTCTTCCTCCATGGCCTCACCGAACTCCTCCCAAGCCCGAGTTTTTGCCGCGGCGACTGCCAGAGCCGCGCTCCGTTTGGCCCGTAGGTACATGTCAGCTGCTTCAGGAGTCCCATGAGCCAGCCAGGCCCGATAGAACTCCTTCTTCAGCTTGACGGCATCCCTTACCTCCGGTGTCCACCACCGTGTTCGGGGATTGCCGCCGCGACAGGCGCCGGAGACCTTATGGCCGCAGCTCCGAACCGCCGCCCCGACAATGGAGGCGTGGAACATAGTCCATTCGGACTCAATGTCCCCAGTCTCCCTCGGGACCTGGTTGAAGCTCTGTCGGAGGTGGGAGTTGAAGACCTCTCTGACAGGGGCCTCCGCCAAACGTTCCCAACAGACCCTCACTATGCGTTTGGGCCTGCCAGGTCTGTCCAGCTTTTTTCCCCCGCCATTGAATCCAACTCACCACCAGGTGGTGATCAGTTGACAGCTCAGCCCCTTTCTTCACCCGAGTGTCCAAGACATATGGCCGAAGATCAGAAAGAAACGACTACAAAGTCGATCATCGACCTCCGACCTAGGGTGTCCTGGTGCCAAGTGCACTGATGGACACCCTTATGCATGAACATGGTGTTTGTTATGGACAAACAGTGACTAGCACAGAAATCCAATAACAACTCACCGCTCAGGTTAGGATCAGGGAGGCCATTCCTCCCAATCACGCCCCTCCAGTTGTCACTGTCGCCGCCCACGTGGGCGTTAAAGTCCCCCAGTAGAACGACAGAGTCCCCAGTGGGAGCACTTTCCAGCACGCCCCCCAGGGACTCTAAAAAGGCCGGGTACTCTGCACTGCCGCTAGGCGCATAAGCACAAACGACAGTGAGAGACCGTTCCCTGACCCGAAGGCGCAGGGAGACAACCCTCTCGTTCACCGGGGTAGACTCCAACACATGGCGGCTGAACTGGGGGGCTATTAATAAGCCCACACCCGCCTGCCGCCTCTCACCCTGGGCAACGCCAGAATAGTCGAGAGTCCACCCTTGGTCGAGAAGAGTGGTTCCAGAACCCAAGCTGTGAGTGGAAGTGAGCCCGACTATATCTAGACGGTATCTTTCAACCTCCTGCACTAGCTCAGGCTCCTTCCCCACTAGTGAGGTGACATTCCAAGTCCCAAAAGCCAGAATTGGTGCCCGAGGTTTGGGTCGGCCGGGCACTCGGCCCCGACCACCGCCCAAATCACAACGCACTGGCCCCTTATGGCCTCCCCGGCAGGTGGTGAGCCCACCGAAGAGCGGCTCCACGTCTTGGCTTCGGGCTGAGCCCGGCCAGGCCCCGTGGGCATAGACCTGGCCACCAGGCGCTCGCATGCGAGCCCTGCCCCCGGCCTGGCTCCAGGGTGGGGCCCCGGTGACCCCATACCGGGCGGGGTAAACGAGAACCTCAAGAATAGTTTAGAGAAAAAGAAAATAGACTTGTTGAAGAGCAAACCACTCCATGGACACCGGAGGTAAGGGATGCCGTCAAGCTGAAGAAGGAGTTCTATCGGGCCTGGCTGGCTCATGGGACTCCTGAAGCAGCTGACGGGTACCGGCGGGCCAGACGGAATGTGGCTCTGGCAGTCGCCGCGGCAGAAACTCGGGCCTGGGAGGAGTTCGGTGAGGCCATGGAGGAAGACTTTCGGTCGGTCTCAAAGAGATTCTGGCAAACTGTCCGGCGACTCAGGAGGGGGAAGCAGTGTTCCGCCAGCACTGTTTACAGTGGTGTAACGGTCTCTGCTGGCGTGTATGGGATGTCAGGGAGGGGTAGCACCTCTGGTGGATGAACATGTCGCGCTCTCTTCAGGGCGGTTTGTCCACCTTTGGTCCCCACCTGATGCACGGCTCTCACCTGTGGCTCCCCGTAAGCTGTTTGCATGCGACAGCGGCCACACCCCGGGCAACGGCTTCGACAGGCCGGCTAAACCAGGTGAGGGTAGCTGATAGGCCTCAAACCCTCGGTGAGTTAGGGGATCTTCACCCAAGCATGCGAAGACGGATTTCGGCGGACTGAGCAGATGAGACTCACAAAGGTCCAACGGTCCAACGGTCAAGAAGGCGGTCTCTGTAATGCTATGGCAGTAAACCCAGACAGAAAATCTGGAGTGGAGCCCCGAAGGCGGATGGATGTCCTTGACACCCTACCGGCAGCTCCTGCAGTCAGACTGGCATCAAACGTATTGCATTGCTCTCCTTTGGAACATACCAACTCGGCCGAGGGGGGGGTTCTGATTATTGGGCATCTCAGGACCCCCGAAATCATTGCCCAGGTTTGCGCCTTGGAGAGGTCACTCCAACGAAACAACACGGGAGACAATAGATACCGGTTACAAGTTTTTACTCGATTGGTGTAGAGAATGAACGCCACGGATTGTCTCCGACAGTGGGAGAGATCATCACGTCTCACTGGACAGCTACCGCCCGTCTCAAGCTGGGCAGCCCCCAGCCAATAAGGTGCTGTCCCACCACAGTTCACCTACCTCACTGGGTGCGTGGGGCTTAAGGCTTTCAACCCGACAAGTGGACTGAAATTAAAGCACCAGGCAAAAAGATAACCAAGAAAAACAGGGAGGTCTTTAGGCTTGCCTGCTGGAATGTACGGTCTATGCTAACTGGCCTGACTGATAATCTACAAAATGTGAGTGATGCACGGAAGACTGCCGTAATCAACAATGAACTAAAGAGGGTTCGTGTTGACGTTGCTGCGCTGCAGGAGACAAGGCTAGCTATGTCAGGATCCCTTATGGAGGCTGACTACACATTTCTCTGGCAAGGAAAATCAGACGGTGAACCAAGAGAACACGGGGTGGGTTTCGCTATCAGAAACGGTCTCTTGCAACTGGTGGAACTATGTCCGGGTGGATCAGAACGGATACTTTGCATCAAGCTACAAACCTGTGCCGGCTGTGCTCACCTAGTTAGCACCTATGCACCAACCCTCGGTGCTTCGCCCGAAACAAAAGACCGGTTTTAGAACGATCTCCATGCCATCCTGGAACGCATACCTGCAAATGAGCAAGTATACCTTCTGGGTGATTTTAATGCAAGAGTAGGAGCTAATCGGGATTCTTGGCCCTCATGCTTAGGCTGTGTCGGTGTGGGAAAAATGAATGAAAATGGACAGCGCCTTCTGGAACTCTGCGCATATCACAACCTGTGCATTACTAACACCATCTTCAACACAAAACCACAGCACAGGGTTTCCTGGAGACATCCACGCTCGAAGCACTGGCACCAACTGGACTTGGTGATCACTAGGCAAGCAAACTTGAACAATGTCTTCTTTACACGCAGCTTCCAGAGTGCTGACTGCGACATGGATCACTCGCTTGTGTGTTCAAAAGTTAAGCTGATGCCCAAGCAGTTACATCATTCGAAACCCTATGGGAAGCCCCGCATCGATGGAAACAAAGCACTGCATGTAGAGACGGCAAAGATATTCCGTGACTGCCTTGAGAAAACGCTACCCACCAGATGCGATACAGAAAGCGCCACCTCGAAGTGAGATCACCAAAGGGACACAATTCACGACACGGCCTTGGCAGTTTTTGGGAGGAAGTCTAGGAAAGTGAACGATCGGTTTGAGGAGTACTCTGACGTGATGATTCCAGCCGTTGAGAAGGAACATGCCGCCTTTCTGGAACACAAACGATCACCCTGTGAGAACACCAAGAGAGCGCTGAGAGCAGCCAGAGCAGAAGTTCAGCGAACAGCCAGGCGGTGTGCGAACAACTACTGGCTCAACTTGTGTAACAAGATTCAGATCCATGCCAGCTTCGGTCATCTCCGGGAGATGTATGATGGCATCAAGCAAGCTATCGGTCCCAGGCAGAATAAGACAGCTCCTCTGAAGTCCAAGTCAGGTGATATTATAACCGACAAAACCAAACAGATGGAGCCCTGGCTGGAATATTTCTCCGAACTGTATGACCTCGAGAGCACAGTGTCAGACACCGCTCTTGAAGCCATTGAACAGTTGCCACTCATGAGTGAGCTGGATGACCTGCCAACGGTGGAGGAACTCAAGAACGCCATCAACCACCTAGTTGCTGGTAAAGCTCCAGGACAGGACGGCATACCGCCAGAAGTCATCAAGTGTGCGAGAGACACTCTTCTGCAACCCCTCCATGAGTTACTGTGTCAGTGCTGGGAAGAAGGTGTGGTACCACAGGATATGCGAGATGCCACGACTGTAATTCTCTACAAGAACAAGGGAGACCGAAGTGACTGTAACAACTACCGCGGCATCTCACTCCTTTGCTCAAGTTGTCCTCAGAAGGCTTCAAAAAATTGCCATGTGGATCTACCCGGAATCACAATGCGGCTTCCGTGCCGGACGATCAACCGTTGATATGATCTTCTCCTTGAGGCAGCTGCAGGAAAAGTGTAGAGAGCAAAGGAAACCCTTGTATGTTGCTTTCATTGATCTGACCAAGGCGTTTGACACCGTCAGCAGAAGTGGGCTTTTCTGGGTTCTCGGCAAAATCGGCTGTCCACCTAAGCTACTTAAGCTGATTCAATCCTTCCATGCTGATATGCAGGGCACAGTCCATTTCAATGGATCGACGTCTGACGCTTTTAGCATCAAAAGTGGTGTCAAGCAGGGATGCGTGCTCGCTCCAACTCTTTTTGGGATCTTCTTCGCAGTGCTGCTGAAGCAAGCCTTCGGAAATTCCACAGAGGGGGTTTACCTACACACCCGATGTGACGGGAAGCTGTTTAACCTCTCGAGGCTTAAGGCCCGGTCGAAGGTACGGAAGGTTTTCATCCGTGATATGCTGTTTGCTGATGACGCTGCTCTGGTGTCACAGACAGGAAGAGCTTCAGCGGCTGATGGATTGCTTCTCTCGCACAGTTGGGGCCTTTGGTCTCAAAATAAGCTTGGAGAAAACCAATGTTATGGGACAAAGTACCCCTCAACCTCCATCAATCTCCATCGGCAACTACACTCTTGCGGTCGTTCATGCATTCAATTACCTTGGGTCGACCATCACAGATACCCTGTCACTGGAGCCTGAGCTCAATAAAAGAATAGGAAAAGCCGCCATGACTCTGTCCAGTCTCAGCAGGAGAGTGTGGATGAATGGCATGCTCTCCAGGCATACTAAGATCAAAGTTTACTGTGCTTGCGTTTTTGGAGTTCTGCTCTATGGAAGTGAAATGTGGACTTTGTATGCCCACCAGGAGAAAAGATTGAACACATTCCACCTGCGTCGCCTCAGACGCATCCTCCAGATCTTGTGGAAGGACAAAGTTACTAACAGTGACGTCCTTAATCAGGCTGGATTGCCAAGCATGCAGACCATCCTCAGGCAACGCAGGCTACGGTGGCTAGGGCACGTCCATCGGATGGATGATGGAAGGATCCCGAAAGACATCCTGTATGAGGAACTGGCCTTTGGTGTACGTCCAATCGGGCGGCCTCATTTGCGCTTCAAGGATGTGTGCAAAAAGGATTTGAGAGAGCTTGACATTAATGTGAACGGCTGGGAGGAGCTGGCAACTAATCGTTGCAGCTGGAGGCGGGAACTTCATCAAGGTCTGGGACGTGGCGAACAAAAGCTGCGACTACAGGCTGAGGAGAGGCGAAGACGCAGGAAGGTCAGGCTTCAAGTGGAACATATGAACGGCACCCAGCACATCTGTTGCAACTGCGGCAAGGACCGTCACTCTCGATTGGGCCTTCACAGTCATGGTCGGCGATGCAAACCACTGTGAAGCGGACAAAACCAAGGTGCAATTCCATGGTCTTTCTAGACTGATGGATGCCAAAGAAAGAAATGGTGCGCTGCTGACCTCAACTGAGGATGTCCTCCAGCGGTGGAACGAGTACTTTGAGGATCTCCTCAATCCCTCCGACACGCCTTCTGTAGAGGAAGCTGAGGCCGGGGACTCAGACGGGGACTCGTCCATTACCCTGGCTGAAGTTGCTGAGGTAGTCAAAAAACTCCTCGGTGGCAAGGCTCCGGGGGTGGATGAGATCCGCCCCGAGTTTCTCAAGTTTCTGGATGTTGTGGAGCTGTCATGCCTCTGCAGCATTGCGTGGAGCTCGGAAACGGTGCCTCTGGACTGGCAGACCGGGGTGGTGGTCCCTCTTTTTAAGAAGGGGGACCGGAGATTGTGTTCCAACTACCGGGGGATCACACTCCTTAGCCTCCCTGGGAAAGTCTATGCCGGGTGTACTGGAGAGGAGAATCCAACCGATAGTTGAACCTCGGATTCAGGAGGAGCAATGCAGTTTTCGCCCTGGCCGTGGAACACTGGACCAGCTCTATACCCTCACTAGGGTGTTGGAGGGTTCGTGGGAGTTTGCCCAACCAGTCCATATGTGTTTTGTGGACCTGGAGAAGGCATTCGACCGTGTCCCTCGTGGCATCCTGTGGGAGGTGCTGCGGGATTATGGGGTTCGGGGCTGGCTGTTACGGACGGTTCGTTCCCTGTATGACCGGAGCAGGAGCTTGGTTCGCATTGCCGGCAGTAAGTCAGACCTGTTCCCGGTGCATGTTGGACTCCGCCAGGGCTGCCCTTTGTCACCGATTCTGTTCATTATCTTCATGGATAGAATTTCTAGGCGCAGCCAGGGAACGGAGGGTGTCTGTTTTGGTGGCCGCAGGATCTCGTCTCTGCTTTTTGCGGACGATGTGGTCCTGTTGGCTTCATCGAATCAAGACTTACGGCGTGCACTGGAGAGGTTTGCAGGCACGTGCGAAGCGGTGGGGATGAGAATCGGCACCTCCAGATCCAAGGCCATGGTTCTCAGTCAGAAAAAGGTGGATTGCCCCCTCCGGGTTAGGGGGGAGTTGCTCCCTGAAGTGGAGGAGTTTAAGTATCTCGGGGTCTTGTTCACAAGTGAGGGAAAAATGGAGCGGCAGGTTGACAGACGGATCGGTGCGGCGTCCGCAGTAATGCGGTCATTGTACCGGTCTGTTGTGGTGAAGAGGGAGCTGAGTCGTAAGGCGAAGCTCTCAATTTACCGATCGATCTACGTTCCTACCC
Organism: Scleropages formosus; assembly: GCF_900964775.1. NCBI lineage: Eukaryota > Metazoa > Chordata > Actinopteri > Osteoglossiformes > Osteoglossidae > Scleropages > Scleropages formosus. The sequence continues at coordinate 621,819 of NC_041826.1, forward strand.
TCACCTATGGTCATGAACTCTGGATCATGACCGAAAGAATGAGATCGCGGATACAAGCGGCAGAAATTAGTTTCCTCTGCGGAGTGGCTGGGTGCACCCTTAGGGATAGGGTGAGGAGCTCAGTTACCCGGGAGGAGCTCGGAGTAGAGCCGCTGCTCCTCCGCATCGAGAGGAGCCAGTTGAGGTGGCTCGGGCGTCTGTTCCGGATGCCTCCTGGACGCCTCCCTGGGGAGGTGTTCCGGGCATGTCCCACTGGGAGGAGGCCTCGGGGCAGACCCAGGACATGTTGGAGAGACTACGTTTCCCGGCTGGCCTGGGAACGCCTTGGGGTTCCCCCAGAGGAGCTGGAGGAGGTGTGCGGGGAGCGGGAAGTCTGGGGGGCTCTGCTTGGACTACGGTCCCGGATAAGTGGAGGAAGATGGATGGATGGAAGGATGGATGGATGGATGGATGGATGGATGGATGAATACATGATGGTATAAGTTTAACAACAATTCTTATCCTGTTAAAGGCACATGGCAGGAATTTAGCAAGTCTGGCAAACGTTTCAGAACAATAAGATCCCGCACCAATAGACTGAGGAACAGCTTCTTTCCCAGAACTGTGGCCTCCATCACACCCTCCCTGCCCAACCAAAGAACTGAGCACAAGAGCTAACTGCAGCCTCCATCACTCTCCCACATTCACCCCTACTAGACTACTAGGCTGCTAAGGATTGAGGACTTCAAACTTTTAGTCAATTTATTTATTTATTTTAAATGTTCCTCCTGCTGTTTTCTGAGTGTTGCCACACAAAATTTCATTGTATTGCATACAATCACAATAAATTGTCTTATCTTATCTTATCTTATCTTCACCTGTGCCTTGAATTTTCCCAGCTTGGCTCTCACTAGTGATTTTTCATGTGGCAGATCAGAATAAGATGAACTACCCTGAAACACAATGACATCAGGTCCAACCCCAGAATTCACAAAGGTGTTCTGGACCAATCATTCTACTGAGAACAGTGCTTTGCAAGGTCACAATCTCTGTATGAGAATCTCTGACAAAATGCAATGCATCTCACGCTGCAAACAGTTTGAAATAGAAATCAACGTAGTCAACAAATATAGATTTTGCAGATATCAGTCCATCCATTTTCAGTAACTACTTGTTCTGATCAGGGTCATGGAGGTCTGGAGCCTATCGCAGAATCCCTGGGTGCCAGACTAAAGGGGCAAACCCTGGATAGGTGCACACACTGACTCATAAAGACATTAAAGGCGAATCACCATCACTAGTTCATGTTAAATGGTGTCTTTGGATTGTGTGAGGAAACTGGAGCACTCGGAGGAAAACCCACAGAAATTCAAGGAAAACACACAAACTTCACACAGACTGGGCCGGATTCAAAGCTATGCGCAAATAGCCTGGGCACTGTGAGGTGGTAGCACTACCCTCTGAACCAATATGTTGCCCCTCTTGTCGATATCGGCTTTGGCAATTTTGTATCGGTAGGCTGATGCCTGAAATCACAAACATATAATCTTAAGATTCAAGGCTCTTTATACAAGGAATGTACCTATTACATGCTATTAAACCAAACCTTGTGAATCATATGACACCTATTAAGCCAATCTTTTGCAGAAGGATCAGGTCAGAGTTAGCCAAGAAAGTCCAGAATTACATTTATTTATCTAGCAGATGCTTTTCCCCAATGAACACTATGTAGTGTTATCAGCCCACACGTACCTTATTCACCAAGGTGACTTATGCTGCTACACTCCTAGCCTGAAGAGCTCAGCAGCCACTGCAAAGAATGATGTTATACATTTACATATTTAGTAGATGCTTTTCTATAAAACAACTTCCCATGGACACTATGTAGTGTTATCAGCCCACACACCTTTTTCACTAAGGTGACTTACATTGCTAGATACACTACTTACAAAGGGTCACTCATCCATTCATCAGTGGAACACACTCTCTCTGTCACTCACTCACTATGGGTGAACCTAAACAGCATGTCTTCAGGCTGTGAGAGGAGACCAAAGCACCTGGAGGAAACCCACACCAACATGGGGAGAAGATGCAAACTCCACACAGACTGAGTAGGGATCAAACCCACGTCTTGTTGCACCACCCAGACACTTGACACAGCAGCGCTACTCGTTGTGCTACCATCTTGCCCATACTATAGACTCATTGAAGGGGAAAACTAACACAGAATTGAATGTTATGTCTGGCATGGGTACTTTATTTTCTCTACTCATGTATACTACCATAGTGCACTATGCTTGATAACACTGAACTTCATATTACACGGATTGCTGAACATTGGGTAATGAACCATAGTTATTCATTACCATGAGCTTGGTGGTAGCTGGAAAGGCAGCAAACGGTTGGAGAGATGACAAATGGGGCAGTGAAGGTTGGTAGCCTGATTTTCACCTTCTTTGAGGAAGGTACCCAAATCAAGGTGCATATCTTTAATGGTGCCTTGGGTAAGGGGTAAGAATGAACAACCCATAGGTCTTCAGCAAAGCAAGGACTGAAGATCCTTCAAGCAAGATAAAATGCTTGCAGTTTGAGCATGTGCCACTGTGCACAGGTATTGCACCGAGTAAGATGTAGGAGGGGCCAGGTCCGAAGGCATCCTGCAATGCCCAGAACCTCCACACGATAAACATCTATCCCAAGAAGATTAGCAGAAAGGTTTTGAGTAAAATGACCTCAAGGTAACAGGAAGAAAAAAATTATGGAAGTTTTCTGAAGATTTAGACAAGGCACAACCTCTAAAGATAACTCTGACAGGAATTTTCGGGGTATGACAACCACCGTTGTTCCTATAGCAATGCGTACTCTACACTCCCTCAGCTAGATTAGAAACTATACCTAACTGAGCGGTTCAAGAGCTATGTGGCACTGGTGTATCCACTGTGCTGCTTAACACTGTGTCAGTAGGTAATACCACCTGTATAACATTGAAGTCCTTCCATCTCTCATTTCATCCAAGACCAGGTAAATGTGTGCGTTTCTGTGGGCACGTAGCTGTTACTGGGTCCCCTCTTCTGTCAGTTCACATTTAAAAGGTTTGTGGATGCGTGTGTACCTTTCTGTTGTTCCAGTCCCCAAAGGAATATTGGCATTGAGGCTCTCCTGACTGAAAATCCTCGGCTTTGGCTACCACGCCTCTGCTTCCCAACCTTATCCTCCACTGTAGGCTGTTCCACTCGCACTCCTGTGTTTGCCAAGGCTGTTGGGGATGTTATTTCCACTGTGTCTTTTTCATTCATGAATTGGGACCCTATATTGCTAGACAAAGGCTCAGTAAGGGTGGTTTCTACAGTAGAAGAAGAAATGACTGAAGAAGGAATTGAGGAGGCTGCAGCTGACCAGGGCTTGGATTTCTGACCTCTGGGGCTCAAAGCAGCATGTTCTTTCTCTGGGTTCTCATCAAAGGATTCATTGACAAGCTCACTATCCAGCTCTGCCTCCCTTTCCTCACGCAGAATGCTGTACTGGATTGGGGGTGTTGGCTGGACAGAAGTAGTGGCACCTGCAGGGACAGAACTTATAGATGTTGTATTGGTTGGTTTCTTGCAGTCAGGTGGTGATACCAGCTTGATCTTCGAGTCACCAGAATCTGCGCTTGTGGCATCCTCGGAGGCAGTCAAAGTGGGGGTACTAACAGTGACTCTGCTTGCTGCACTCTCAGTTGTACCTTCAGTTGACTGAAAATCCACATCCAGTGCAGAATCACTCTCATCTACAAAGGGGAAAAGGAGGAAAGAGGTTTAGGCGGACAGAGAGACAAAGGTGTATTGTATCAACTTATTAGTATTTAGCAACGATGTTATGAAGAGCTGTAAATTGTCAAAAGCCTTTCTTAAATCTGGAATTCCCAAGATGGGTGGGCTGCCACTTAGAGTTCATTTACATTTATTCATTTAGCTGACACTTTTCTCCAAAGCAACTTACAATGATTGACCCATTTAGACAGCTGGGTAGCTTACAGGAGCAATTTAGGGTAAGTACTTTGCTCAAGGGTACTTTAGCCAGAGGGGAGATTGAACCTGTAATCTTTGGAGCCAAACAGAGCAGCACTAACTACTACACTACCAGGGGTCCAAAGAGATTTGCCCTTGCCCTTGCCCTTGCCCTTTAGGTTGGGAGTTTTTTCTTCCTTTCCGCCACAGCCAGTTGGCTTATTTACAGCTTTAATAATTACATAATCATTGTACCAATTTAATGTATAGCCAAAATTGTATTTGTATTATGCCTCTGATCCTTTGTTCAGCATTCTCTGTCACTGTGTTACAACAGTGCTCTATAAAAATAAATTGAATTGAAAGACAGCAACAAGCGTCACTGCCATTGTCCCCGTCAACTCCTACTATGTCACTGTCAATCACATTAATCCAGCCCCCTCCCACTATCCTGTCACTTTTACCATCCTCACCACTACACACTGTAACTTCTACTGTTCATTAGCCTCCACTATCACTATTTCTGTCACTGTCATTACTCTAGAACAAAAGCACTTTACCTCAAAATCTAAGAAGCACTTGTTTAGCTCTGCTGCAGACATATTTACAAGTAGATATTTCTGGGTAAAGTATATGTTGTTGTTATTATTATTGTTCTTTAGCTAATGTCTTTATCCAAGGCTACTTACTATGTACAAAAACGTAAACATATACTGTTTGGGTGTAATAAATGAAAAGATCAAAGACAGGCCTCTGAGCATTTTGCATACTTACCTATAGGTGAATCAGGGTTGTCATCCACATACTCTGACAGCGAGACTGTGGGTATACCCATCACACCTAGACTCAAGATACTTTCCCTCTCAGATATGATTGGTGGGTGGTACTCTGGTGAGGATCCATTGCCAGGTGTAGGGGGTTCTCTTATAGTATTGCACATGGGGTTTGTAGTGTGCAGGGTACCCAAAGCTTGGTAGGCCTGGTGGTCTGACTTATCCACTGAAGAAGCAGGATGTTTGTGAGTAAGGTATGTTTGTGAGGCTAACATTAAATGCAAAGGCTCTACAATTCCTACATGTTTTTTCTCCAAATGGGACTCTGTGTCAGTCACACCACCCTCTCCCCAGTTTTCCAAGGGAAGGTACTGCTCTACAAAGGTGTCCTCCCTGTTGCTGATGTCCATGTAGTTGTAGGCCTGCATTCTCTCTGTCTCCAGCAAGTTCCTGGCCACATCAATAGAACTTTCGGGTATCATCTTAATGGTCAAATCAGAGCTGAGCATGTCATGTGACTCCAGGCTGGGGATCTGGACCCCAAATGGGCTGGCCAGGGTTTTATCCTTCTCAAGCTTCAGGTTCCCACAGAAATAGAGTGCTTCCTGCTGGAAAGAGTAGCTCTGGTCAGAGACGATTGAAGTATAGAGGTCGTGCTCCTTCTTAGATGATTTGCTCACCAGATTTGTATCTCTTTGTCCTGCAGAGAGACAAAGGTAGGTAAGGTGTTAGGAACAGTTCATGGTATTAGAAGACAAGTCAGAAGACACAGGAGTGGATGTCCTGGGAGGACAGTTCTATGCAATGTGCATTTTATTCGCGTTGGAGAATCGCCGCTGCAGTTTATTGTCATTCGTAAAAGTTTTTCTGCTATCGCTGTATCCCGGCATGCATTCTTATTACGTCGTTCTGCTCATAGATAATAATCATCTGTTGTTTTGCATTAGTGCAGTCTTTTATTTATTTTCTTATTTTTATATTTATTTCTTTAGCAGTCTGGTTGTCACTCAGGCTTTTAAATTAATCATGCTGCCTCTTTGATATTTTGTTTTAATCATGGAATGCTTTCGGTTTTGGCTGTCAGGTGACGTGAATTAGCCAGGTTCAGATTGCAGCAGTTTACACATTGCGGCAACCTCAAGGTTCAAAGACGTGGGGTGCAAAGACAAGGGAGTCTACCTGCAGGAGTCCACCGACTACACTGAGTCCAACCTCTCCATGAGAATATGGAACTGACATTCTGCTGTGAGGAAGCCTGACTTCATCTCAGCCTATACCTCTCATCTCTCACCGGACCTCCTGGCCTTGACAGAAACCTTCATACCCCCCGGATAACACAGCCACACCCACAGCCCTCTCCACGAACTACTCATTCTCCCACATTCCATGTCCCTCTGGCAGAGGTGGAGGCACAGGCCTTCTCATCTCTCCCCAGTGGGAATATTCTGTTCCCCCTCTCCACCTGCTTGACCTGTCCTGTTTTGAATTAGATGCTGTCTCTTTCACTGCCCTAAACACACTCATTGTGGTTGTTTTCTATTGCTCTCCTGGCCCTCCCAGCCGCTTCCTGGATGACCTTGACATCTTGTTGAGCTCTCTCCTAGGGTGCGGGGGTGTTATCACATGGAATATCACAAAATCTAAAAATCTAATTTTTAGATGTTTGTGGTTGTTGTTTGTTTTCTGTTTTTGTTTTTCATTTTAATTATAATTTTTTTCATTTATTTTGCAATGACACCTGTCGGCAGCAAAACTCTATCCTTGCGGTCAAGGCTTGTAAATGAGCCTGGCTACAAGCATGTTTTTGAAGACTGGTTTCACATTCTAATGCTGCTTTGCAGTTTTTAAAACCTGTCGAAACGAAAGTGTCTCTTTCGGAGAAAGCAGCACCAAACACTCGACACGGAAAACAAAAGCATGCATCGCGACGCGCTCTACAGAATATTCAAGCCAGGGTCCTAACTGATACCAAGCGGCTGAAAAGTATATCTTCCTCCCTCCAAAAAGAGTTTGGGGATATGATTTAAGAACCGGCTGATGAGGATTTGCCCTGTTTAAATCATTCGGGACAGAAATGCTGCATTTTTGAGTGGGTGTAATTGTGTTTTTGACACCATCAGGAGCTGCTGATGAACTTGACTCGTCTATTGAGTTGTCTTAGGCTACTAAAGTGTGTAGTAGTAAAATATTCATGATGGCGCCGCGAACGGCCGCCTTGGTGTGGAGCTCCACAGTTGTTTTACTGTTTTTGTTAGTTTGTCCTGTCTTTAGTTACACTCCGACAATCAGTTTTACCAGGGAAGAACTGCTGAACATTCGGCAGTACACACCACCCGACATTTTACCGGTTTTCGACTATTCTGACGTTTTGCTGGACATTGTAGTCGGATGTGCAGCGGCGCTTCTCAAGCGCTCCAAGACGCACAAGCGCGGAAAGCGAGCCGGCGCGCTAGTCAAGCTCCGAAAGCGCGGCTTTAGAACAGCGCTGCCTAGTATCCATCTGGCGAACCTCCGCTCCTTACCCAACAAAATGGACGAACTTTTCCTCCTGTCCCAAAGAAACAAGGACTTTTTAAACTCTGCTGCTCTGTGCTTCACGGAAACCTGGCTGAATGAAGCCATCCCGGACAGCGCGCTACATCTGCCGGGCTTTCAGCTGTTCAGAGCGGATCGCGACGCGGAATCAGCGGGGAAATCACGTGGCGGTGGGACATGCTTCTACATCAACGAAAGGTGGTGTACAGATGTGACAGCGTTGAAGAAGATGTGCTGTCCCGACCTAGAAGTGCTCTTCATCAACTGCAAGCCTTTCTACTCGCCGCGGGAGTTTTCCTCGTTCATCCTCGTAAGTGTTTACATTCCACCGCAAGCGTGCGTGAACGCAGCGCTGCAACAGCTGGGCGACCAGATCACTGACACAGAGCAACAACACCCGGACTCTGTTATAATCATTCTCGGGGACTTTAATAAAGCAAATCTCTCCCGTGAACTGCCAAAATACAGACAGCATATTACATGTCCCACCAGAGACAGTAATATACTGGACCACTGCTACACCACAGTAAAGGATGCATATCACTCTGTTCCACGGGCAACTTTGGGGCTCTCTGATCACTGCCTGGTTCATCTTATACCGACCTACAGGCAGAAACTGAAATCAGCTAAACCTGTAATAAGGACTGTTAAAAGATGGACTGAGGAAGCAGAGCAGGACTTACAAGCCTGCTTCGAGTGCACTGATTGGAGTGTTTTTGAGGCTGCTGCTAGCGATCTAGATGAGCTCACAGACTCTGTAACATCATATGTCAGTTTCTGTGAGGATATGTGCATCCCTACCAGGACTCGTTTAACATACAACAATGACAAACCGTGGTTCACTGCAAAACTCAGACAGCTTCGTCAGGCCAAAGAAGACGCCTACAAGAACGGGGACGGAGTCTTGTATAAACAGGCCAAAAACACACTAGCAAAGGAGATCAGAGTGGCTAAGAGAAACTACTCTGAAAAGCTGAAGAAACAGTTTTCAGCCAACGATCCTGCATCAGTGTGGAAAGGCCTGAAAGACATCACAGATTACAAGACACCACCCCCCGGCACCGTGTCAACTCAACAACTAGCCGACGATTTGAATGAGTTTTATTGCAGGTTTGATAAACCCTGTCTCACACCCTACACCCATTCAAACCCTCTCTCCACGAATCAATTAACACCTCCAGTAACCCCCACCTTCCCCCCTCCTGCACCTTTGATTTGTGAAGAGGAGGTGCGTCAGGTCTTCGTCAAACAGAAGACAAGGAAAGCACCAGGCCCAGACGGCGTCTCACCGGCCTGCCTAAAAACCTGTGCTGACCAGCTGGCCCCTATCTTCACAAAGATCTTCAACAGATCACTGGAGATGTGCGAAGTTCCTTCCTGCTTCAAACGCTCCACCATCATCCCCATCCCAAAGAAACCCAAAATCACAGGACTTAATGACTACAGACCTGTCGCCTTAACGTCTGTGGTCACGAAGTCACTTGAAAAACTGGAGTTGGACTACCTGAAGGACATCACTGGACCCTTGCTGGACCCCCTGCAGTTTGCTTATCGAGCAAACAGGTCTGTGGATGATGCAGTCAACATGGGACTGCACTACATCCTGCAACATCTGGACAAACCAGGGACTTATGTGAGGATCCTGTTCGTGGACTTCAGTTCGGCCTTCAACACCATCATCCCACACCTCCTCCTGTCCAAATTAACCCAACTCTCTGTGCCCACCTCCATCTGTCAGTGGATCACCAACTTTCTGACAGACAGGCAGCAGATAGTGAGGCTGGGAAAATTCTCATCCAATACTCGCACAATCAGTACTGGCGCCCCCCAGGGATGTGTGCTCTCCCCACGGCTCTTCTCCCTGTACATCAACGACTGCACCGCCAAAGACCCCTCTGTCAAACTCCTGAAGTTTGCAGATGACACCACACTCATTGGCCTCATCCGGGATGGCGACGAGTCTGCTTACAGACAGGAGGTCCAAGAGCTGGCTGTCTGGTGCAGTCATAACAACCTGGAGCTGAACACGCTCAAAACAGTGGAGATGATTGTAGACTTCAGGAGAAACACCTCAGCATTATCCCCACTCACCATCATGAACAACACTGTGGCAACAGTGGAGTCATTCAGGTTCCTGGGCACCACCATCTCACAGGACCTGAAGTGGGAGCCCCACATAGACTCCATTGTGAAGAAGGCCGAACAGAAGTTGTACTTCCTTCGCTAGCTGAGGAAGTTCAACCTGCCACAGGAGCTACTGATGCAATTCTACTCCGCAGTCATTGAGTCCGTCCTCTGCACCTCTATAACTGTCTGGTTCGGCTCAGCTACGAAATCAGACATCAGAAGGTTACAGCGGATAGTTCGGACTGCTGGAAGAATCATCGGCACATCCCCCCCAGCTCTCCAAGAACTGCACTCGTCCAGAGTCAGTAAAAGGGCTAGCAAAATCATTCTAGACCCCTCGCATCCAGGCCACTTCCTCTTCGAACCCTTGCCATCTGGCCGGCGCTACAGAGCACTGAGCACCAGGACAGCCAGGCATAAGAAAAGTTTCTTTCCTCAGGCCATCTACCTCATGAACACCTAAATCTCTCCCCTAGAGAGTAAACCGTGCAATACATAATGCTATTTATATTTATATTTATAACTATTTATCACATATCTCTTACTCACACTCCCTTGCATTTGTATCTAGTGACTATTTTTGTATATTGGGTACTTTATATTTTTTATCCCTTATTCACATACTCTATCTTCTCATCTGTCTTGTCACTGTCATTCTGTCTGTGCTGTGGAAGTTCCTGTCACCAAGACAAATTCCTTGTATGTGCGAACATACTTGGCAATAAAGCTCGTTCTGATTCTGTTTCTGATTCTGATTCTAATAATTCTAATACAGTTCACTGGCTGTTTCTACCGTTGCTACGTAATTCAGCACATCCATTAACCTCAAAGGTAGCGAAGTGAATGAGGCTAAGGCTATTTGTCTTGAGAGCCAAAAAAAATAAATAAATAAATGAAAAAGAAAATATCTGGAGCTGAACTGAATATCGCACCAATTAGGTGATTGGTTGTGGGATGTGGGACCAAGGTGGGCCAAGCTTCTGATTGGGTGGACCAGGCCCACTATGGCCCCCCCATGGAGCCGGGCTTGCTCATCCCTACTCTGCCCTCCTCCTCCTCCTCCTCCTCCTCCCTCTTCAGAGCTCTGGTTATGGCCTACAAAATCAGAAAAGAACTGTGGTTATGGCATACAAAAGCATCAATGGGACTGCTCCCCAATATGTATAACACTGCTCCCCAATACAGCAGTGACAGTCCTTTCCGCACTGTGTGCAGCAGAAGGCAGAGGCCCACCTGACATCATTGTCACAAGACTTCCTGCAGACTTTGCTCTGTTCTGCTTTCTCCATCAAGATGGTCAAGACCATTCTCCACTTCCTGCGTCCATGCGCACTTGTCTGAGGTGAGTGACTGCCAGTAATTTGCATTGATGGAGAGGGTCTTGAGGTCACACTTGCAGGTTTCCCTGTAGTGCAATTTGGGTCATCCTTTTGGCTTCTTTCCAGATGCCAGTTCTCCAAAAAGGAGGTCTTTTAGTATTCGGCCATCCATCATGCGTGAGACATCTCCCAGCCAGCGCATATGCCTTTCTTTGAGGAAGATGAATATGGTGGAGGTACCCACTCTATCAAGCACTGTGCTGTTGGAGACGTTGTCTTTCCATGTCATGCCATGTATGTGCCTGAGGCACTGCATGTGAAATGTGCTGAACTGCTGCTCTTCTTTTGAGTGCATAGTCCAAGTTTCACTGGCATAGAGCAAGGTGCTCAAAACACCGGCTATTTATGCCTGTACTTTAGTGTGTACGGAGAGTTTGTTGTTGGTTCAGACTCTCTTCATCAGCCTGGCAAATTTTGTTGCAGCTTTTTCAGTGTGCTTGTTGATCTCAATTTCAGCTGACAGATTGGGCTCAGATACAGAAATTCATAGATGACTTCCAGTTTGTAGCTGGGAATGCTGATGAATAGCTTGATGCCAATGTCTAGGTTCACCGCCTGTGTCTTTTTAAGCTGATTGTGAGACCAAAGTCCTTGCAGTCATCTGTGAAGTAGGACATGAGTGACTGTAGATCCTGCTGTGTGTAAGTGGTGACAGCTGCATCATCAGCAACAAGGAAATCCTTGAGGCATTTAGTGAGCACCTTAAGCTTTGCTTTAAGTCTCGGTAGTCTGCAGAGATTTCCGTCTGCTCTTGTATGAAGACTCATCTTTTCTGGACCCATTTCACCCAAGATCTCTCCAGCTCATGTACGGTGTAAATGTTTATGCACCATAACTTCATGAGCATGTCACGCCCCCCACAGCGGCACAACAGGGAACACCTGCCACGAATCAGTAAACACAAGTATAAGAAGGGAATGTGGAACACAGCATGGTGCAGAACCTTGTTCAGCCTTATTGATCTCTCGCGCTCCTAGTCTTGCTTCGCGATCCTTGCTCCTCGCCCTGCTCCTCGATACTCGTTCCTCGCCCTGCTCCTCGCTCCTCGTCCTCGCCCTGCTCCTCGTCTCCGACTCACTGGTTTGCCCGATCACTCGCCTGTTTCTTGGATTACGGTTCTTGGATTTACCTCTTTGGACCCTTTGCCTGTTCCCTGACTATGTCTGCCGAACCGCCCCTTGACCAAGCTTCCTGTGCCCTGCACTTGGGTCCGATGCAACTGCGCCGGGGGAATAGCATGACAGAATGTTCCGCCTCATCATCCGACCCAGCGGATTCCGAGCGCCTCCGTCGCTCATTCACAGCTCAGGACGCACTGTTAAGAGCACAAGAACAATCCCTTTCTCACCTGCAGGGTCTGACTAACACGTTGAAAAACAAACGCAGTGCGCTGGTTACAGGACACCTCACACGCGCGCCTCTCTCTCTTCCCGGAAGCGGGCTTCCAACAAGACCTGCGTCTGGCCCCGCCTACCAGGTATGATGGCACTCCTGCTTGCTGTGAGGGCTTCCTTTTGCAGTGTGAGCTCATGTTTTGTAGTTTGCCCCACGTATATTGCACGGATCTTAGCTGTATAGTTTATGTAATTTCCCTTCTGACTGACCGAGCATTAGAATGGGCCACAGCCGCATGGGGGCACTGTTCCCCACTAACTTATGAGGACATTAAGGCCCATTTCAAAGCGGTCTTTGGGATTCCTGGTTCTGACCTGATGGCCAGCGAACGCCTCTTTGCCCTGACCCAAGGTGAATGTCCAGCAGCGGAGTATACTTTGGAATTCAGGATCCTGGCAGAGAAAAGTGGCTGGGATCGAAATGCCCTTCTGGCCGGGTTCCGTTAGGGATTGCAGCCCACACTACGACGTGAATTGGTGTTCCGGGGTGAAAAGTGGACACTTGACCAGTTTATCGAGGTTGCTGTCGCTCTTGATAACCTCGCCCGCGGGGGGAACCCAGTATGAGACCCAACCCCTAAATCCACTGTCAAACCCCTACACGGGACTGAATCCCTTCCTCTCAGGCAGGGGCGGCTCTCTCCAGAAGAACATCAACGCCGGTTCTGCGATCACCTGTATTTGTACTGTGGAAACCCAGGTGATCACCGTGTTTCCTGTCCCATCCGTCCTGAGCCCCAGGTGAGTGGGACGCTCCGAAGCGACCGCCTCACTGTGCCCGTGGTGCTCTCCTGGGGCGAACATTCTGTGTCTGCTCAAGCTTTGGTGGACTCCGGACCAGCTGGGAGTTTCATCGATGCCACCTTCGCGAAGACGCACCAGGTTCCCACCGTCCGGTGTGCGTTTTGGCTACGGGTAAGTGCCCTTGGGACGGGGGTTTGTGGACACCCAGACGACACCCCTTCAGATGGGGGTCGGAGTATGTCATCATGAAACCACTCACTTCTATCTGGTAACTGCCCCAGAAACACCTATAATCCTAGTTTATCCTTGGTTATCTAAACATGACCCGGTGTTTAGGTGGAACACTGCGGAACTGGTTACGTAGGGGCCATGTTGCAGGAAATCCTGTTTGCAGCTCCCCTGCCGGGCCACAACCGTGGAGACTGCTGGGTCTCCTCCGCAGGTGGAAATACCCCCCGAATACCAGGACCTAGCCGAAGCTTTCAGCAAAGAGCAGGCTGTAGTACTGCCATCACACCGGCCCTGGGACTGCGCGATTGACCTCCTCCCAGGGACAACACCTCCCCGGGGTAAGCTCTATCCTCTCAGCATACCTGAACAACAGGCTATGCAGCAGTACATCTTGGAGGCTCTCAAGGCAGGAATCATCCGGCCATCTACCTCTCCCGATGCCACAGGGTTCTTCTTTGTTGAGAAGAAGGATGGGGGCCTCCGCCTCTGCTAAACCGGATAACGGTAACGTACCCTCACCCATTGCCATTAATCACAGCTGCCTTAGAGCTAGTCAATCGAGCACAATGGTTTACCAAGCTAGACCTACGCAGCGCATACAACCTGATTAGGATACAAGAAGGGAATGGGTGGAAGACCACCTTTAGCACCTCCCTTGGTCATTACGAGTACCTTGTTATGCCTTTTGGTCTCGCAAATGCCCCTAGTGTGTTCCAAGCATTCGTGAACCATGTCCTGGGGGACCTCGTCAATCATGGGGTGCTCGTATACCTTGATGATATATTGAGCTATACCTCCTCCATGAAAGAACATGTCTCCCTAGCCAGACAGGTCCTCCAACAACTGCTCAGGCATAGCCTGTACGTCAAAGGAGAAAAATGTCTTTTTCACCAAAGGCAGGTTTCATTCCTCGGATATATTCTCAGCCCAGACGGAGTAGCCATGGATCCACACAAAGTAAGTGCGGTCCTCCACTTGCCATGACCGACTACGGTTAAAGCCCTCCAGCAGTTTTAGGGTTTGCCAACTTTTATTGCTGTTTCATCCGGTCTTTTAGTACCTTGGCTGCCCCTTTAACTGCCCTAACCTCCTCCAAGAGGTCCAGACTCTACTGGACAGAAATTGCCCAAAAGGCCTTTGACGTCCTAAAACAAAGATTCACAAAGGCTCCTGTTCTCCGACACCCTGATCCTGAGCTCCCATTCGTGGTGGAAGTGGATGCCTCAGAGACTGGGGTAGGTGCAGTATTATCTCAACATCAGGGAAATCCGCATAAACTGTATCCTTGTGCCTTCTTTTCGAAAAAGATATCCCCAGCAGAGAAGAACTATGACATCGGCAATAGTGAGCTCCTCGCCATGAAAACGGCCCTGGAGGAATGGAGGCACTGGCTGGAGGGGGCTCAGTCCTCACATACTATAAAAACCTGAAATCTAAAATCGACAGACAGCAAAACAACACAACCCCCGACAAGCCAGGTGGGCTCTCTTTTTCACTAGGTTTAACTTTACTGTCACCTGTCGTCCTGGCAGCAAGAATACCAAGGCAGACGCTCTATCACGCATCCATGAATGGGAGTCCCAAGAACGAGACCCCGAGTACATCCTGCCCCGGTCCTGTATTGTCGCTCCGGTACGTTGGGACTTCAGTGATAACCTTGCCCAAGCCCAGATCACAGAACCCGAACCACCAGGGAAACCCACTGACAAGCAGTATGTGCCCACGGGTTTAAGAGCGACTATTTTGTAGTGGGCTCATGACCACCCTACTGCCGGTCACCCTGGCTTAGTAAAACCCAGGCCCTACTCCAGAAACATTTCTGGTGGCCCTCCTTGTCCGAACATGTTCAAGACTATGTCCAAGCATGTCAGGTGTGTGCCCAGGTCAAGTCTTCCACCCAAAAAACCAGCAGGACTCCTGGAGCCCTTACTGGTGCCTAATCGTCCCTGGTCACACATTGCCTTGGACTTCCTAGTAGATCTCCCCATATCTGACAGGAAGACAGTGATCATGACTATCGTAGACAGGTTTTCCAAAGCCTGTCTGTTGATTACTCTCTCCAAGCTTCCTACCGCCCTAGAAACTGCCAAGCTCTTGTTTCTGTACGTCTTCTGGCTTTACAGCTTACCGGAAGACATTGTGTCGGATCGTGGAACCCAATTCACCTCCAGGCTCTGGAAGGCTTTTTGGCACAAGTTTGGGGTGACGGTAAGCCTGACATCGGGGTATCACCCGCAAGCTAACGACCAGGTGGAAAGGGTACAACAGGACATCGCCCGCTACCTCCGCAGTTACACCACCAGAAAACCGCAACACTGGGTACGTTACTTGCCATGGGCTGAATATGCGCACAATGCTCTCCCTCACACCTCCACAGGTCGCTCCCCATTCCAGTGCATTCTAGGAGATCAGCCACTATTGTTTCCTTGGAATCCCAGCTCAACTGATGTCCCAGCTGTGGGTGCGTGGTACCAGGCCAGCACGGAGGTGTGGCGGTCAGTACAAGAACACCTGAAACGCACTCAGGTTCATATGAAACGTCAAGCCGACTGACGCAGGCGTCCCCTTTCCTTCATGCCTGGGAAACGGGTCTGGCTCTCCACCAGAGGCCTTCGGGGATCCTATATGACAAAGAAACTCAGCCCCAGATATCTAGGCCCATACAAGATTCTTCGCCGTGTCACCCCTGTTTCCTATCGGTTGCAACTGACCTCTCATTTACAAGTACACCCCACTTTCCATGCCTCTTTTCTCAAACCCTGGGCAGCCTCCCTGCACCAGCCTCCTCTCAACACACAGCCGCCCCCTCCTTTGCAGGTCGGGGACGATCCCGTCTATGCGGTACAGGCTTTGCTGGATTCCCGTTGCCGGGCAGGTGGTCTCCAGTACCTGGCGGATTGGGAGGGGTATGGTCCCGAAGAACAATGTTGGGTACCTGCCTGGGACATCCTAGACCCTGATCTGGTTTCGGCCTTCCATAGGGACCATCTGGACTGCCCCTGGTCCAGGCCCCAGGGGCTCCCCCATGCCGTCGCAGAGCAGCAGGTGCCGCTCGTGATGGGGGGGTACTGTCACGCCCCCCACAGCAACACAATAGGGAACACCTGCCATGAATCAGTAAACACAGGTATAAGAAGGGAATGCGGAACACAGCACGGTGCGGAACCTTGTTCAGCCTTTTTGATCTCTCGCGCTCCTAGTCTTGCTCCTCGATCCTTGTTTCTCACCCTGCTCCTCATCCTCACCCTGCTTCTCGTCTAGGGCTCACTGGTTTGCCTGATCATTCGCCTGTTTCTTGGATTACGGCCCTTGAATTTGCCCCATCTTCTTCCCACAGATGGACATTGCAGTATTGTAAATAGTGTCCCCTAGGTGTATCCAGCTCTTACTGATTTCAGCGTCGAGTGGGTGAGGCAAGGTTTCCGCTAATGCTTAACAAACTAGGATACCCTTGCAGACCACACTCTCTCCCAGAATATCCAGTCGGGATCCATCAGTACCCAGCAGTCCCCAGCTTGTGTTCAGGTAGCACTGCTTCCCCACGGGTTTGATCCACAGCCACCTGGAGGCAGTTGCAGCAGCCTCTGCTTTTCTTACAACACTACTGATTCCCAGAGAGGTAAACATCTTGCAGAGTGATTTTCCTGCAAACCCTCTGCATCCCATTTAGATGGAGCCATGCTTTGCCCTCCATTCATTTCTGCAGCACTGCTCTACAAGCGTCGTGTAGTTTGCTCTCTTCCTTTTGATGGTGTCAGATCTCTGATCTTCTCAGGATATAGTCAGTTCCAGGAGGATGATCTGTTTGGAAGATTGGGACAGCAAAAGCGTGTCTAGGATTAGCATTATGGGAAATTGAGCTGGCTGTCCAGGTCAGCCTTAAGCTCCCAACCATGTATTGTGGCCAACAGGCCTGTGTAGGGGGTTTTGGCTGCTGGTGGTTTCTCTCCAGGTCTTATGAAGGCAACTAGCTTAGTTGTGGTTGGGTGGAGACACTTGGTTTTGGTTACCCTTTTGCAGATATCATCTGCTTTTGGCTTCAGAACTTAGTTGTGCATGTAACAATAGCACCTCTCGATCAGGGCGTTCTTGCAGCTGCTCAAGACATGCTCCATTGTTCCTTTTTCTTTGGAAAGAGGATATGTTGGACCCTCTACCTTTCTCCAGTAGGACAAGTTGGAAGGGTTCGGTAAAACATTGTAGACAGCCTGGTTCAGGAATTTAATCCGGTGAGGTTCCGCATTCCACAGGTCATTCTACGAGACCTTACGCTCCACGGCTTGCTCTCACTTTGTCCAGGCTCCGTGCTGCTGCATTCCGACTGCTTTGCTGGTTCACTCCTCTTCGATTGCTGCCCACACTTCCTTCTGGATGAGGCACCTCCTATCCTTCCCTAGCTACTTGTTGTAGCATGGTGTTATGGTACCTACTACCAAGACCGCCCCTTCACTTAGATACCGTTCCCACGAGCATACCGTGCCTAAGTCATGAATCAGCACTTTCCATGGCTATCCTTCACTTCCATCCTGTTCTGAGTTTGATGCCAGCATGACAAACTTTCAGGTCAGGGCACTCCATGTATTGCAGTCGCTCCCTCACACAGCTCACTGTGAACTCCTCATCCAGACTACTGATGGGGAGTTTCAGCTTGTCCTTCTGACCGTACAGGGTGATATTACTCAGGCTTTGAGGCAGCCCTAGCAATCTGCGCAGGTACCCACTTATCTTCCTCTCGAAAGCCTCAGTGGTGGTGATCGGGACCTCACAGATAAACAGAGGCCAGAGAATTCAATGCAGGATGCCATACTTGTATATCCAGGCCTTAAACTTGCCTGACAGGCCAGACTTATCGACTGACGCTAGCCAGGCTTCCAGATCCATGTTGGTTGCTCGGATGGACTCTGCATCATTCAAGCTGTAGTCAAAGATCTTTCCCAGGCTCTTCACAGGATTTTCATTTGGGTGTTCCCAATACAGAAGTGAAACTGATTCAGAAGCTTTTCTCTCTTTAGCATCAAGGATCATAACTTTGCAGGCTTGAATTCCATGCGTGCCCACACATTAAGTCCTTCCAGGCCCATGAGGAGCCACGGACTCCCTGTGACTGATGTTGTAGTCACAGTCATGACATCCATAAAGGCACTGATGGAAGGCAAACATACAGTGGACTTAGTGAAAAGGCCTCTGCACTCGACCTTAGCTGACTTCACCAGCATATTCGTACGTACACGTACACGTACACGTACATGTACACGCACACACGTGCCCACACGTGCACGCACACGCACACGCGCGCGCGCACACACACACACACACACACACACACACACACACACAGACTGAAACCGCTTGTCCCAAGCGGGGTCGCAGTGAGCCAGAACCTAACCCAGCAACACAGGGTGTAAGGCTGGGGGGGAGTGGGCACACCCAGGACGGGATGCCAGTCCATCACAAGGCACCCCAAGCGGGGCTCAAACCCCAGACCCACCAGCGAGCAGGACCATGCCACCGTGCCACCTCCCAAATGCAAACAGAGTCACTGAAATGGTACATGCTGTGATGATAGCCTTCTCAACTTTGTGCCAATCTGATTTTATGACCGCAGAGGAGATGCAAAGACAAAGATTATTATTCCTACATTGTTTGTTAATGTTTCTCTTTCACTCATTCAATTCATTATCACAAACTACTTTTCCAGTGCAGAGCCGTGGTGGTCTGGAGTCTACCTCAGAACCACAGGTTGGAAGACATGGCTGGAGAGATTTGGTGATTGGATTATTACAATATTAATGCCATAAATTGATCTGAAGAAAATTATCAGTTAAACACTATACTTTTGCTGAGATGTATGTCGCTTTGGACAAAAGCGTCTGCTAAATGAATAAATGTAAAGTAAATGACTACTACTATTAATGATAACAATACAGACACACTAGCTGAAACCATTTGTCCCAAGCAGGGTCATAGGGAACCGGAGCCTACCTGGCAACACAGGGCGCAGGACAGAAGGGGGAGGGGACACACCCTGGATGGGACGCCAGTCCGCTGCAAGGTACCCCAAGCAGGACTCAAACCCCAGACCCACCGCATAGCAGAACCCAGCCAAGCCCACTGTGCCACCGCATCCCCTATAATAATAATAATACTACATTTACACACACACACACATTTTCAGAACCGCTTATCCCATACGGGGTCACAGGGAACCGGAGCCTACCCGGCAACACAGGGTGTAAGGCCGGAGGGGGAGGGGACACACCCAGGGCGGGATACCAGTCCGTCGCAAGGTACCCCAAGCGGGACTTGAACCCCAGACCCACCGGACAGCAGGACTGTGGTCCAACCCGCTGCGCCACTGCACCCCCTTACTACATTTACATTTATTCATTTAGCAGATACTTTTTTCCAAAGTGATGTACACCCCATAGAAAACACAATGTGTGCATTACATTAGTAGACATAGAAACTTAGATGTAGACACGTGATTCTGAAGTACAGATAATTACTTTTCCTTGGGTACTCTATCAGAGGTCTTGGACTTTGAGGATTCTGTGCAGTATCTTAACTGTTCCTAGGACCGCACTCTTCTGGACAGAGACTTCAGATGTTGTTCCTGGAATCTGCTGGAGCCACTCTCCTAGTTTGGGGGTCACAGCCCCAAGTGTCCCTATTACCAGTGGGACCACTCTGGACTTCACCTTCCACATCCGTTCCAATTCTTCTTTCAGCCCTTGCTACTTCTTAATCTTCTCATGCTCCTTCTTTCTGATATTGTCTGTTGTTTAACAGGTATGATCTCAAAAGTTACAGTGCATGAGCATTTGTACATTACATGAACTTAAGAGATTATGGGTGAAGTGAGTCTGGAAAAGATGAGTTTTAAGACCCTTTGTGCTTTTGGTTTAGGACCTTTTTGTGCATGGGACCACCAAGCGGGCAGAGGTGGAGGAATGTAGCAGATGATCAGGTCTTGTAGATATCTGGGAGTAGTTCCATTTATGGTTTTATATGTCATAAGCAGAGTTTTCAAGTTGATCTGGGCAGCTATAAGAAGTCAATGCAAAGCGACAAGGAGGGGAGATACATGGGAACATTTCTGCAAATCAAACACAACATGCTCAGCAGCATTCTATATTAGCTTGGTTTGGGCCAGACAGGAGAGAGTTGCAGTAGTCCAGGCAGGATATCACCATGGCCTGGACAAGTAGTTGAGCAAGTGTCTGTTGTTAGATAAGGATGGATCTTGTGGATGTTATGCAGAATGTATCTGCAGGTATTTATAATAATAATAATAATAGTAATAATAATAATAATAATAAGAAGAAGAAGAAGAAGAAGAAGAAATCAGCTATTTCAGTTGTAATTTATATTTACCTAATTGAGGGCTTCTGCACCCAGAACACCCAAACTTGCTTATTTGTGTTTTGTTAATATTCAGTTCATTTTATAGATTTCATAGATAGATATTGATAATATAGATAATTTTCTCACCAGGGTGCTATAGAGTGCTGTGCAATACCATTGTTACCATGAAATATAACCATTAGAACAGGCCTCATGTAGTCCTGTGTTTTTGTCAAGACCGCATGTCTGGTGGCATTGCTCACCTGCCCAGTTTGTAAGTGGGCAAAGGCGGGGGGGGATAAGTGGAAGACCCCGTTCAGCACCTCCCTGGGACACTATGAATATTTAATAATGCCTTTTGGTCTCAGTTTTCTAGGCCTTTGTCAACCATGTTTTGGGGGATTTCATTAATCAGTATGTGGTGGTGTACCTGGATGACATCCTGATCTAGTCCTGAACACATCCACCACGTAAGTGTGGTGCTGCAATGGCTCCTCCAACATTACCTCTTCATCAAAGGTGAGACGTGCCTATTCCACCAGAGCCAAGTCTCATTCCAAGGTTACATTCTGAGTTCTGCCATGGTGGCAATGGACCCCCAATAGGTAAGCACTGTGGCCACGTGGCCCCGACCAACCATGCGAAAAGCTCTGCAGTGATTTCTTGGGTTTTCGAATTTCTATCATCACTTTTTTCATGACATCAGCACCATCGCCGCCCCGCTCGCTGCGCTCACCGCCTCCAAGGAAACCCGGCTGCCCTGGAATGATGCTGCAGAAAGGGCCTTCTTCAACCTGAAGGACCACTTCACCTCCGCTCCAGTGTTGAAGCACCCTGATCCATCCCGTC
The DNA here is from genome assembly GCF_900964775.1 of Scleropages formosus. Lineage (NCBI taxonomy): Eukaryota > Metazoa > Chordata > Actinopteri > Osteoglossiformes > Osteoglossidae > Scleropages > Scleropages formosus. Next base: position 643,163 of record NC_041826.1, read on the forward strand.
CATTCATGGTCAAAGTGGACTCCTCCCTTGTGGGGGTAGGTGCTGTTCTTTCCCAACACCAGGGGCACCAGCCAAAAATTTACCCCGTGCCTATTTCTCCCACAAACTGTCTGCTGCACAGCGAAATTATGACATCAGAAATTAGTATGTCCTGGCGATCAAGCTGGCACTGGAGGAATGGTGGTACTGGCTTGAGTGAGCAGTCCATCTGTTCCTGGTGTTGACGGACCACTGAAACCTCAAGTACCTGGAAAAGGCCCGTCGGCTGAACACTCGCCAAGAGTGTTGGGCTTTGTTCTTCACTAGATTCCAGTTCACAGTTTTGTATCGGCCAGGATCCAAGAACACCAAGACAGATGCCCTCTCTAGAATACACGATCCTGAGCCAGCACTGGAGCACCCGGAACGCATCCTTATCCCCTGCTGTGTGGTCGCCCCGGTGCGGTGGCAGTACTTCCAAAACCTTCAGACAGCCCAAACCACCGAACCCACTCCTTCTGACAAACCTGCAGGGAAAGAATATGTGCCGCCCCGACTGAGGTCAGAGCTGCTGCAGTGGGCACATGACGTGACCCCTTTTGGTCATCCTGGGGTAAGACAAATTCTCTCCCTAGTACAGGGGTGTTTTTGGTGGCCTACCATGGTGGGCAACGTCAAGGACTATGTGGAGGCCTGCCCCATCTGTGCTCAGACCAGGACCCTGACCTTGAAACTTGCCGGGCTTCTGGAACCGCCACCTGCTCTATCCCATCCACGATCCCATGTGGCAACTGACTTCTTGGTAGATCTCCCCTTCTCTGATGGTAAGACCGTGATTCTTAGTATAGACCAGTTCTCAAAGGTCTGCCAATTGATTCCTCTCCCTAAGCTGCCAACCACCTTGGAGACGGCCGAGGTGCTATTCCACCTTGTGTTCCGGTTATTTGGCCTACCTGATGACATCATCTCTGACAGAGGACCCCAGTTCACATCTCGGCTATGGAAGGCATTCTGGGCCCGACTGGGGGTACAGGTGAGCCTTATCTCTGGATACCACCCTCAGGCAAACAGCCAAGCAGAACAATTACAAGAAGACCTCGCCTGATACCTAGGCATGTACTGTGAAAAGAACCAAAATCAATGACTACAGTACCTACCCTGGGCAGAGTACACCCACAATACTCTAACCCACTTGGCCATAGGGCTGTCCCCGTTTCAAGGGCATGTTGGGGTATCAGCCTGCTGTGTTTCTATGGCATACCTCTCCAAGCCAGGTACCTGCAGTGGACAACTGGCACCAGGAAAGTTCTGAGACGTGGCAGCCCATACAAGATCATCTCCTGGCTAGCACGGATCAATACAAGAGGGAGGCCAACCGCCATCACCGGACCCTGTCCTTCGTGCCAGGACAACACGTCTGGCTCTCTATCCGAGACCTCAGGCTGCGGCTGCCTTCTGAGAAAGTGAGTCTCTGGTTCATGGGCCCGTACAAGATCCTGCACCGGGTCACACCGGTAACATACCATCTGCAACTCCCTCTGGACATGCTGGTGCATCCCACGTTCCATGTGTCACTCATTAAGCCTTGTAGCACCTCTCTCCTCCAGCCGGCCCCCTCCGCTGCTCCGCCCCCACCGGTTCAGGTCAATGGGGAAATGGTATACTTCATTCGGTCCATGCTAAACTCCAGGTGGCAACATTGAGGACTACAGTATCTGGTCGACTGGGAGGGGTATGGCCTGGAGGAACGATCCTAGGTGAACGCCCGGGACATTGTGGACCCTGACCTAATAGTGGCCTTCCACAGGGACCATCCGGAGAAGCCGGTGCTTCACCCTCGAGATTGGCCTTCCTGGCATAGGGTGGCAGGTGTTGTCTGTAGGCAGGGGGGTACTGTCACACCTACCGGTCCATCAATGTTTTGGAGGAGTTGAGTTGTTGGTGGTTATCAGAGATCACATCTATGCAGAGATGTCTGAGAAGCAGGTGATGATACATGAGGATATGTCTGTAGTTCCAGGTGCAGGAGAAGGAGACTAAGAGTTGGGCATCATCAGCACAACAGTAATAGAAGAATCCATGGGGGATGATGACAGGGCCAAGGGAAGAGGTGTAAATTGATAAGAGTAGGGGGCCCAATCGCAGAGCCCCACCTGATTACTTAAAGAACAAATAAAGAACAATTATGAATAAAATAAAGAAGAAAAGAGGTGGAAAAGAGTGAACATAACTAATTGATCTGGAGTACTCTCCAAGGGCTTGTGCTATCTACTATCTTAAAGACAATAGACTTCCATGAACTTCCATGAGTCTTCCTTCTCGTTTACGGTTCAGTATGGCGTGCCTCAGCATCCTTTATTGTTCTCACTCTATATATTACCACTGGGTGATATTATTTGCAAACATAATGTAAATTTCCACTCATATGCTGATGACACACAACTATCGTCACACCTGCTGCTGTAGGACCCACCTCCGCACTTGCAGGGGATTAGGGAACGCAAGTATAAAGGAGGCAACTCAACCAGCAGGGGGCGAAGCCGCCACAGCTAGGGCTAATTACGCTCCCTATTTCTTCCCCTGTGCCCAGCAGTGAGGGAGAGAGACGGAGGAGGAGAGCCAACACGCACAGGTGAACCCGAACCCAAACCCAAGCACGAGCACGAGCCCGCGGATGCTGTCGCCAGGACCAGTTGGAGGCCCCTGTCCCAACTGATCCCGCTGAAGCCCCGTCTTACCAGTTCCCTGTCCCTCCTTTTCCTCCCCTTCCTTCTCCCTGACCGGGGAGTGAATAAAAACCACAGACAAGCACTGCACCTGCTGTCTCCGGTCCCATCTGTTACAGGCGCATTTCTCAGAACATATCCCTGTTGTCAAGTGGTGCATGTCTGTGCAGGGATAATGCATTACTCTAGTATATGATCAACTGTTATTTGTTTATTTGTCTTATCCCTTTGTTCAGCACTCTGTGTCTGTGTGAAAAGAGCGCTCTAAAGTAAATTGAATTGAATTGAACTGAATTATTGAAAAATTGTTTATGCCTCTGGAAAATTCTGTGTTAATGGTGCCAGTAGTGCTCTAACTTACTGTGTGCAATGCACTTTCAGGATTACCAGTTCGGCAAGTTGCTAATTGCCTATAATTTATTGTTGGGTTTACCATCTATAAACATTGTATATTCATTTATTTACTCATTGATTTAGCTATTGATAATATATCATGTCTGTAAACTGCAGTAATGTTCTCTAGATCCAAGAGTTAATGAATGTTTTAAAAAATTATAAATAACATATAATGTAGAGGATCCCAAGACAGGGAAGTACTTCAGGTCAGGCTTGCAGCACCAGTTCCACTGTGGCCTACACTGCCCTGTCCCACATCTCTTTCATTGCGGGTGTCTGGGGAAATCTATTTCTAGTCCTTTGTAGAAGAGAGGCCTTAAAGTGTACTCTGCCTCCCCAGTGGGAGGAAGGCATCAACTTCACAGTGCTATTGTCTTCCTTCAGTTTCCAGACACTGCTGCTGTGACTGTAAAAAGCAAAAGGAGTTTCTGAGGCCACCACCATAATGTTGTGGTCAAAGCGATGAATATCTGTTTATCAAAGCTTTTTGCTTACACAGCCCTCTTATAGCTGCATACTGCAGTATGAGGAAAGAATTACATTGCTGAGGGAGCAGTGACAACAGTCAGTCCCATCCACATCACAACAGCCTATTTTCAATCTTTTCAACAGAAAACAAATGGGTCTCATCTACCCAATGCTTTTCTCCAGTGTCTTACAATGTTAAGGTACTTACGATTATTTATTCAGTTATACAGCTAGAGAAAGTAAGAATAAGGATTAAAACTTTGGTACTTTGAATCTAAAAGCAATGTCACTATAAACACATCACCACCAACTGATACCCACATTATACGCTGAATTAAAACCTTCCTTGAAATCAATGTATAACTTTGAAGCCAAGATGTCTGTCATGACCATGCCCAGACCCCAGATGGAAGCACCTGTCTGCAATGAGAGTAACCAGGTATAAAGAGCACCAATTCTCAGCTGCCAAATCTCAGTGAGACAACTGTCCCCTCTGTGCTCTCTAACCTGATACTCACCTTGCCTGACAAGTATCTTATCTCTCATCTCCCTTCCTTGATTCCCCTTGCCTGCCTCCTTGTCCCTGTGTCCTGTCTCCCAGTCACAATCATTGCTTGTCCCTCTTGATCTCTGTTGGTACTACGTTTGCCACTCGGATCTGAACCTTCACCTGCCTCCGACCATGAGTTTTCCCTTGCCCTTTCAACCAACTTATGAACGATCTCGCACCTGGGCCCACTCCCCAGTTCTCTGATGAGCTGATGTCACAACGTTCGAAATAAGTAAATCCATCCATCCATCTTCCTCCGCTTATCCGGGACCGGGTCGCGGGGGCAGTAGTCCGAGCAGAGCCCCCCAGACTTCCCTCTCCCCACAAACCTCCTCCAGTTCCTCTGGGGGAACCCCAAGGCATTCCCAGGCCAGCCGGGAAACGTAGTCTCTCCAACGTGTCCTGGGTCTGCCCTGAGGCCTCCTCCCAGTGGGACATGCCCGGAACACCTCCCCAGGGAGGCGTCCAGGAGGCATCCGGAACAGACGCCCGAGCCACCTCAACTGGCTCCTCTCGATGCGGAGGAGCAGCGGCTCTACTCCGAGCTCCTCCCGGGTGACTGAGCTCCTCACCCTATCCCTAAGGGTGCGCCCAGCCACTCTGCGGAGGAAACTCATTTCTGCCGCTTGTATCCGCGATCTCATTCTTTCGGTCATGATCCAGAGTTCATGACCATAGGTGAGGGTAGGAACGTAGATCGATCGGTAAATTGAGAGCTTCGCCTTACGACTCAGCTCCCTCTTCACCACAACAGACCGGTACAATGACCGCATTACTGCGGACGCCGCACCGATCCGTCTGTCAACCTGCCGCTCCATTTCTCCCTCACTCGTGAACAAGACCCCGAGATACTTAAACTCCTCCACTTGAGGGAGGAGCTCCCCCCTAACCCGGAGGGGGCAATCCACCTTTATCCAACTGAGGACCATGGTCTCAGATTTGGAGGTGCCGATTCTCATCCACACCGCGTCGCACTTTGCTGCAAACCTCTCCAGTGCACGCTGTAAGTCTTGATTCGATGAAGCCAACAGGACCACATCGTCCGCAAAAAGCAGAGACGAGATCCTGCGGCCACCAAAACAGACACCCTCCGTTCCCTGGCTGCGCCTAGAAATTCTGTCCATGAAGATAATGAACAGAATCGGTGACAAAGGGCAGCCCTGGCGGAGTCCAACATGCACCGGGAACAGGTCTGACTTACTGCCGGCAATGCGAACCAAGCTCCTGCTCCGGTCATACAGGGAACGAACAGCCCGTAGCAACGAGCCCTGAACCCCATAATCCCGAAGTACCCCACACAGGATGCCACGAGGGACACGGTCGAATGCCTTCTCCAGGTCCACAAAACACATATGAACTGGTTGGGCAAACTCCCATGAACCCTCCAACACCCTAGTGAGGGTATAGAGCTGGTCCAGTGTTCCACGGCCAGGGCGAAAACCGCATTGCTCCTCCTGAATCCGAGGTTCGACTATCGGTCGGATTCTCCTCTCCAGTACCCTGGCATAGACTTTCCCAGGGAGGCTAAGGACTGTGATCCCCCTGTAGTTGGAACACAATCTCCGGTCCCCCTTCTTAAAAAGAGGGACCACCACCCCGGTCTGCCAGTCCAGAGGCACCGTCCCTGAACTCCACGCGATACTGCAGAGGCGTGTCAGCCAAGACAGCCCCACAACATCCAGAGACTTGAGAAACTCGGGGCGGATCTCATCCACCCCCGGAGCCTTGCCACCAAGGAGTTTTTTGACTACCTCAGCAACTTCAGCCAGGGTAATGGACGAGTCCCCCTCCGAGTCCCCGGCCTCAGCTTCCTCTACGGAAGGCGTGTCGGAGGGATTGAGGAGATCCTCAAAGTACTCCTTCCACTGCCCGAGGACATCCTGAGTTGAGGTCAGCAGCGCACTACTTCCACTGTAAACAGTGTTGGCGGAACACTGCTTCCCCCCTCTGAGTCGCCGGACGGTTTGCCAGAATTTCTTTGAGGCCGACCGAAAGTCTTCCTCCATGGCCTCGCCGAACTCCTCCCAGGCCCGAGTTTCTGCCGCGGCGACTGCCAGAGCCACATTCCGTCTGGCCCGCCGGTACCCGTCAGCTGCTTCAGGAGTCCCATGAGCCAGCCAGGCCCGATAGAACTCCTTCTTCAGCTTGACGGCATCCCTTACCTCCGGTGTCCACCACCGTGTTCGGGGATTGCCGCCGCGACAGGCGCCGGAGACTTTATGGCCGCAACTCCGAACCGCCGCCCCGACAATGGAGGCGTGGAACATAGTCCATTCGGACTCAATGTCCCCAGTCTCCCTCGGGACCTGGTTGAAGCTCTGTCGGAGGTGGGAGTTGAAGACCTCTCTGACAGGGGCCTCCGCCAAACATTCCCATCAGACCCTCACTATGCGTTTGGGCCTGCCAGGTCTGTCCAGCTTTTTCCCCCGCAACTGAATCCAACTCACCACCAGGTGGTGATCAGTTGACAGCTCAGCCCCTCTCTTCACCCGAGTGTCCAAGACATATGGCTGAAGATCAGAAGAAACGACTACAAAGTCGATCATCGACCTCCGACCTAGGGTGTCCTGGTGCCAAGTGCACTGATGGACACCCTTATGCATGAACATGGTGTTCGTTATGGACAAACCGTGACTAGCACAGAAATCCAATAACAACTCACCACTCGGGTTCAGATCAGGGAGGCCGTTCCTCCCAATCACGCCCCTCCAGGTGTCACTGTCGCTGCCCACGTGGGCGTTAATGCCCCCCAGTAGAACGACAGAGTCCCCAGTGGGAGCGCTTTCCAGCACGCCCCCCAAGGACTCTAAAAAGGCCAGGTACTCTACACTGCCGCTAGGCGCATAAGCACAAATGACAGTGAGAGACCGTTCCCTGACCCGAAGGCGTAGGGAGACGACCCTCTCGTTCACCGGGGTAGACTCCAACACATGGCGGCTGAACTGGGGGGCTATTAATAAGCCCACACCAGCCCGCCACCTCTCACCCTGGGCAATGCCAGAATAGTGGTGAGTCCACCCTTGGTCGAGAAGAGTGGTTCCAGAACCCAAGCTGTGAGTGGAAGTGAGCCCGACTATATCTAGACGGTATCTCTCAACCTCCTGCACTAGCTCAGGCTCCTTCCCCACCAGTGAGGTGACATTCCAAGTCCCAAAAGCCAGAGTTGGCGTCCGAGGTTTGGGTCGACCGGGCACTCGGCCCTGACCACTGCCCAAATCACAACGCACCGGCCCCTTATGTCCTCTCCGGCAGGTGGTGAGCCCACCGAAGAACGGCTCCACATCTTGGCTTCGGGCTAAGCCCGGCCAGGCCCCGTGGGCATAGACCTGGCCACCAGGCGCTCGCATGCGAGCCCCCTCCCAGGCCTGGCTCCAGGGTGGGGCCCCTATAACCCCATACCGGGCGGGGTGAACAAGATCCTTGATTTTTCCTTCATAAGGGGATTTTGAACCGCGCTTTGTCTCGTCTGTCACCCAGGACCTGTTTGCCTTGGGAGACCCTACCAGGGGCATATAGCCCCAGGCAACATAGCTCCTGAGATCATTCAGGCACTCAAACCCCTCCACCTTGGTAAGGTGGTGGTTCGCGAGGGGAATAAGTAAATCAGTCTACCTTAATATGTTAATTTAAAAAGAGTTTAAAATTTACTATTACAAATTCTCAGCAGAACTCATTTAAATGGTATTAATTTCCTTGTAATTTCCATTTTGGGTCCAACATTTATGAGGCCAAACCTTGGTTAACATTGTACTCGATTAATTGAGACACATCAGCTTCTTTAGTTAGGGGAGTTTTTTTAATTTTCCAGTTTACTTTGTAAAAAGGAGGTGCAGTGGTGCAGTGGGTTGGACCACAGTCCTGCTGTCCGGTGGGTCTGGGGTTCGAGTCCTGCTTGGGGTGCCTTGTGACGGACTGGTATCCCGTCCTGGGTGTGTCCCCTCCCCCTCTGGCCTTACGCCCTGTGTTGCCGGGTAGGCTCCGGTTCCCCGTGACCCCGCATGGGACAAGCGGTTCTGAAAATGTGTGTGTGTGTGTGTGTGTGTGTGTGTGTGTGTACTTTGTAAAAACTGAGGATGAAGGGTACCAGGTAAAAAGCAAATGAGTAATCAGTGAATAATGAAACACTAGGCTGGAAAAAACAACCATTCTGGAAAATGAAACAATAAATGAATTAATTAAGCAATTCAAACAATACAGTCAGTGTATGGAGTAAACAAATTCAAACTCAATGCAAAATGAATAAGTTAATATGCACATTTAATTTTTATTTGCTTTTCATATATTCACTTTGCTGTTCTTCTTATTGCTTTTCTTTTGTCTATTATCCTTTTGCTTTTCATTTTACTTTACCACTTTGTGTTTTACTTTGCTTCTTGTTTCACCACTTGCTTGTGAGTGGAAGTGAAACATGCATTGTTGATTAACTGAACATTTTGGAATTCCCTTGGTCATTAACTGAGCATTTAGACCCACCATGTCAAATTCCTGTCACAAAATTTTTCTAATTACAGGGCAAACTTTAGAGTCTTAACAGTAATGAACTGAGTGAGAGTGAAGATGCTTTGACACTGCAGACAGTTTTTTAAACAAATACGTGTATGTGTACTGGATGGCATGGTGTGGTGCAGCAGGTAACATTGGTGCTTCACAGGGCCCAGGCTGGACAGTTGCATGTGGATCCATCGTTACCTCAGTACTGACTCTGCCCAACTACTTGTCCAGGCCATGATGACATCCCGTCTGGAGTACTGCAAATCTCTCTTGCGTGGCCTTGCTGCTACTGCCATCAAACCTCTATAGGGGATACAGAATTCTGCTGCCCGAGATGTGTTTGATTTGCCAAAGTGTTCCCATGTATCTCCTCTATTATAACTGCCAGGATCAAATTTAGGACCCTGGTTATAGCCTAGAATGCATCAATAGATGGGGGTGTGGTGGCACAGTAGGCTTTGCCAGGTCCTGCTCTCTGGCGGGTCTGGGGTTTGAGTCCTGCTTAAGGTGCCTTGCGATGGACTGGTGTCCTGTCCTAGGTGTGTTCACTCCAGCCTTGCGCCCTGTGTTGCCGGGTTAGGCTCCGGTTCCCCGCGACCCCGTATGGGACAAGCGGTTCTGACAATGTGTGTGTGTGTGTGTGTGTGTGTGCTCCTAGCTGTCTACAAGACTTGATCAACCTCCAACCAGACGGCTACACTCTTCCACATCTGCTCGCTTGGTGGTCCCACGCACAGAGGTTCTCAGTTCTGGCTCCGTTATTTATTTATTTATTTATTTATTTTTATAGAGCGCTCTTCTCACACAGTGACACAGAGCGCTTTAACACAGGCATACAGCAAGAAAAACAGATTCAAACAAAGAAGACAGTCAACTAATGGCTACTATAATGAAGAACTTATTATAGAGCTATAAGTATACCTATTGGCCACCGGGGAAAGGAACAAAAACTCCCAACTGAAGGTTGAGAGAGAAAAAACCTCTGGGTGTCCACGGGCCAATGGTTGCCCACCCCTCCTGGGCATTCTAGAAAGTAACAAATTGTAAGCCAGTGTGTAACAAGTAATAATGTTGGTAAATGGCATCTTGGATCCCCAGCTCGGCATGGCACGTTGTGGTGATTTCACTCAGAACCACTGAAACTCTGTCCACATTTAAAAAAGCTCTGAAAACTCACTTCTCCCATGATCCCTTAAGTTCATGCAAGGTGTAAATGTTCATGCATCATAACTTTAAGATCATGCCCGTATAAGCCTTTATATATATGTCACGGTTGCGCGTAGCGCGGACGGACTCAAGTGCAGAGAGTTCGGATCGACGTGCAGGGAAGCCGAATCAGAATCCATAATCGTAGTCGTGGGGCAGGTGAGGGTCAGGCGATCAGCAAACGTCGTGGAAAGGGCTAGGCAAAGAACGTGGTCAGGGCAGGCGAGGGTCAGGCGATCAGCAAATGTCGTAGAAAGGGCTAGGCAAAGAACGTGGTCAGGAAGAAACAGGCAAAGGGTCGAATTCGGAATGGGTCTTCTCAGTAATACGGTTCGCAGGGAAACGAGGAGGCAAAACAAGGTTCCGCATCTGGGCTTCCTCGGCTTCCCTCTTTATAGTCGTTCCCATCAGGGAACGGCAGGTGTCGCAGGTGTGCCAGATGCGGAGAATGTGACAATATAGCTAGTCTTGTAATGTATGTAAATGTTTGTGTATTAAAAAAAAATAGTAAGAAGGTGATCAGGAAACATTGATATTCTGAGTTTTATGCAACTACATGTGTGGTGAACATAGGTGCATATGGTGAAAAAAACTTACTGTACTTAAGAATTACACATCTGCAACTATGTCTCTCTTTCTCCTAATGTAATGCACAAATTGTATTTTCTATGACATGCACGTCACTTTGGAGAAAAGTGTCAGCAAAATTAATAAATGTAAATGTAAATGTAATTTCTTATACCTTCACTTCCAGAAGCAGCCAGCTTGGAGACAATCTCTCTTTAAGGTTTTTCAAATTTGGTCTCACCACAGAGAAGCACACAAGCAGGGACCAATTTAATCATAAAATTTCACATTCTAACACATTCATAGTGCAGTGACTCATCTTTTTATAAAAAGATTGGAAAAAACTTAAGGGATATGAGCACTATCAGAAACTATTGAGGCCTGAACCTGATACACCTTGCAGCAGGGAAATTAAAAGGCAGACACCTGAGATTCACCTTTCAAACCAACTTAGACACTGAAACAAACTCATTAAAGCAGTTTTTTATTTTGTTGAAGGTTCCCCATCCCTGTCAGTGTTTACTTTGGGGCTTACATCTCAAACAGCAGTTGGGACAGTGGGTGGTGGTGGGTGTCCTCTGGATGCTCTGTTTTCCTCCCACTGACTAAAAACATGTGTTTCGGGTGAACTGGTCACTCTACATTGCTCAAAGTGTATGAGAAAGAGAGTCTGTTGAGTTATTGTGGTGTACAGATGAGTGGTTGACTGTACGTAGTGGAGTGTATCTGGGATTGCATACCACCTTGGATGGAAAAACTATCAGTTAAATACTACTTTGTATTAATTCTGCAGTACTTTGGAGAAAAGCACCTGCTAAACTGATAAATGCAAATGTAAGTACCTGGTTTGCTTAGCAGTCACTGTCTGCCAAGGAGGGCAGCAGTCCTCAGTGTCCATCTGTTGAGTTCACCTGCACTCAGTAATGCTAAGCAGATTGATTTAGTACCATATTCCTGTTCTAATTGCATACCTAAATGTGGTGCATGATGTAATTCCCAAAAGCAAAAATCTACACAACAGTAGACATTTTAGGTAGAAGAAAATATAATTTTATTGTACTTTATGCCGTGGCGGGTGGGCACAGTGGGTTGGACCGGGTCCTGCTCTCCAGTGGGTCTGGGGTTCGGATCCTGCTTGGGGTGCCTTGCGACGGACTGGCGTCCCGTTCTGGGTGTGTCCCCTCCCCCTCCAGCCTTACTCCCTGTGTTGCCGGGTTAAGCTCCGGTTCCCTGTGGCCCCCTATGGGACAAGCGGTTCAGACAGTGTGTGTGTGTGTGTGTGTGTGTGTGTGTGTGTGTGTGTGTGTGTGTGTGTGTGTGTGTGTGTGTACGTACGTGTACTTTATGCCAGACAGATCTGCAGTAGAGCTACCGGTGTTTCAAAGGCGAACCAAGACATCTTTTTGTTATAAAGTTCTTTACAGAAGCCCAACACTTACAGTACATTGTTTTCAGGATAGCAGAGTACAGCAAATAATTGAAAATAATAGTAATTGAAAATAAGTTTGACATATATTTTCATGACTGGATTAAACAAGATGTTAGCACACTTATACAGTGAGTAGTGCTGCTCCCTCACAGCCCCAAACTTCCAGGTTAGGGTCCAGATCACCACCACCCTGCTCAAGACAAAGTGGTTGTTGAAATTGGATGGATGGATTAAACAGGCTGGACAGAAATCCGTTCCAGCGCTAGTGTTCTACATTATGACTCTAATGACAAATGAACTGTGACAGATTAAGTTGTCCCAGTACGACCACTTACAGACACTTCTAGAAACACACAACCATTCTCATCATATGAAAAACAAGACCACATCATTGTCGGTGTACACACAAACACAGTTATTGTTATTGTTACTACATTGCTACTGTTAATGGGTTCCATTATTCCATTATTCAGAGTTTCAGGTAAAAAGTTCAGTTCCTGTTTCAATACCCATGTACATTTGCAGTACTGCAACACTTTTTTTAATTGCTGGTTTGCCAAATCACCTCTCTGGCCTACTAGGTATTGTTTTTTTCACTGCCAAACAGAAGCAATGCCTTTGGACTTGCTTTATAGTGTATAATGGGAAGTGCCCACACTTTCCTTGGAATGTACCATGGCAGGGATGTTCAAATGTATTGGCAACTGTGGTCTGAATTGTGTATTTATGGATCTGTTTTTGGAAATGTTCAACGTGTCAAATGAATGTCTAGGTGAGTTGAGATGAGGCAGGGGCAGGGTGAGGTAAGGCCCCTCAGCATTGTGTTCTACTATGTGTTCTGTTATCTGTTTTAACTTGTAAATAACCTGCACTTTTCACGAGAATACTGAAGTCTCTCAGTGGTACTGCAATTCTGTGTCTGTGATCTTACCATCCAAGAAATCAGTGAACCCACCACTCATTTCTTATCGTACATTAAAATAAAAAATAATATAACAAGCCATGTTACTGGGGAGTATTACGTTTCAGTGAGAAAATTAGTTTATTGTACATAGTTGAATATTGCACATAGTTGAATTAAGAGTAGAATGTGAATTAACTGATCAACCACTGTGGGAACTCACAGGAAATATTTTGTAGATAAATTCTCCTTTAAAAATATGTGTCGCATCCGGACGAGAGTCCAACACGGATACATGTTGCTATAACATCTGAACATGGACATTAAGTATAATGATACCACGTGCAGAATATTTTTAAGCGCACAGTGCAAATTGCAAAGTACAGTATACAGATCAAATGATGAACATGGGTCAAACATACACAGTGTATTCACACAAAAGTGAAAAGTGAACTTGGAATCTGTAAATGGGACTTCAACATGGAAATTTCACAAAATACTGGACTGGAACACCGGACATGAACAGGAACACAAAGAGCAGCAGTAGACAGGACAGGCAAATAAAAACCTATGGAATATGACTTGAGAAACAGGTAACTAAGGTTCATTAGAAAATCCCAATGAAACGCTGATTAAGAATCCGCAATCCTGTCCCAGTTCTTTAGTCCTATTGTACTTGACTAATCACCAGATTGTAAACAGGTGTCTGGGCTAGTGGCAGTGAGTGGCACTTGCTCTTGTCCCTAGGGGTATTGTTCCTGTGGATCATGACAGTACCACCCCCAAGAGCGACTCCAGTCGCTCCATTCTGATGGACCGGCGACTGCCCCCTACGGTAGCAGAGCTGGTCAGTCTGGATGTGCCCTGTGAAAATCCGCAATGAGGGCTTGGTCTAAAATGTCACGTGCTGGCACCCAGCATTGCTCCTTGGGGTCATAGCCTTCTCAGTCAACAAGATAGTAAATTGTGCCCCTGTGTTGTTTAGAGTCCAGGAGGGCCTTAACAGAGTAGGCTGGAAAATCACCTACATTCTGAGGCGGTGGAGGTGAGACAGGGACTCTGCAGGGTGGAAGTCCAGTAGAGCTTGAGTTGGGAGACATGAAATGTGGGCCACATTTGATAATGGGGGGTAACTACAAGCAGTAAGAAACTGGGTTGAGCCTTTTTAGGATCTTAAAAGAACTGATGAAACTGGGGAGCCAACTTTCTTGAGGGGAGGCATAGTTTGACACCTTGTGTAGACAACCACACACTTTGCCACGGTTGGTTTCAGCACCATCCTGCACCTTCTATCAGCTGCCTTCTTTTGGGACGACACCGTGTCCTTGAGTTGGACATGTGCAGACTTCCATATGGATTCACTCATTTTGTACCAGTCACCCACTGTTGGCACCTCACTAGTTTCCACAGTCCATGGGAACAACGGGGCTAGTTTCCTAAAACACACTGGAATGGTGTCATATTAGTTGATGAGTGGAACACAGAATTCTGGGCATACTCTGCCCAAGGGAGGAATCTGCTATAGTCAGTCTGGTTCTGGCCACAGTAGCTTCACATGTAACATCCAATCTTCTGGTTGAAACGCTCCACTTGTTTGTTAGACTGTGGGTGATATCCTAAGAAAAGGCTGAGTAACTAACACCCCTAGACAGGGAAAGAAGGCCTGCAAGACTCTTGAGGTGAATTGTGGTCCCCCGTTAGATACAATATCTTCTGATATGCCTTATAACCGAAGGAAAGTCTGAAAGAATAATTCTGCAGTCTCCATGGCCTTGGATAGACCTTTCAATTGGATTAGGTGACAGGATTTAAAAAAGCAGTCTATCATCACTAGTACTGTGGTGTTCCTGTCTGAATTGGGAAGGTCTGTAATGAAATCACCTGCTACATGGGAAGGGAAGAATCTGCTCCAGGCAATCTGGTTCTGGCTGCACTCGGTTTGGGACACACAGTGGTTAAAGGAGCCCTGTGGGTAGCACAGTGCAAATTGGAAAGTACAGTAGAGAGATGATATGATGAACATGGGACAAAGAGACACACAGTGTATTCGCACAAAGGTGAAAAGTGAACCAGGAATCTATAAATGGGACTTGAACACGGACATGTGACAACATACCAGAATGGAACACTGGACCTACACAGGAACACAAAAGGCACTGTCACGCCCACAGCACAACCGCAAGTGCCTGGTCACAATCAACGCAGCTGGGTATAAAGAGCACCAGTTCACCGCTCCCACGGTTGCGGAATCTCTTTGAGACAACCATCCCTCCTACATTCACGACACTTCCACAGCGCCTTAACTGTCCTTCTCCGTGTATCTCCCTCCCTGTTCCCTCGACCATCTCCTTGTCCCTGTTTCTGTCTTCTACTGCATCAGACCTCGCTAGGCTTCATCAACCACGTCTTCAGATTCTCCTCTTGAATCATGTTTGCACCTCAGATTTAACCATGCTTTTCCCTGACTATGAGTATTGCTTTACTCCTTGCATCTTTGCAATAAACAATCCTACAAATGGGTCCACACCTGGGTCTCCAGTCCGCTCTTTGCGACAAGCAGGTGTAGACAGGATGGGCACTCGGGACTGGAACATCAACACTTGCGGACTAAGACTTGAACACGTAACTAAGGTTCACAGGGAAATCGCAATGAAACACCGATTAAGAACTCGCAATCCTGCATCAGTTCTTTAGTCCTTTCACACTTGACTAATCATCAGGCTGTGAACAGGTGCATGGGTCTGGGTTAGTGGCAGTGAGTGGCGCTTTCTCTGGTCCCTAGGGGTATTGCCCTTGTGGGTCATGACAACATGAGCAATAGACAGCTAATTCATATTTCTCCAAGATTCCTTATGAGGGAAATGAATTTATCACAGTGGAGTAGAAATATCCTAAATGGATCTAAGCAGTAATACAACAATAAGCTAATGTGATTACACCCGGGGAAAGCAAATGAGAGGTTTTTGTTCAGTGTCTCAAGAAAGATTCATGCTGCTATTATGAAAACGCTGTAAGATGACTGATGAAGCAGCTAACAGTGCTTACATACTGTAGTTCTCACTCCAGTTTTCAAGGTAGAGTACAAGTATACTTCACTGAATCAGTTCAGTGTTTTAGTCAGGAGTACAAGGGCACGACCTGATCTTGCAACCACCCAACCAATAAAGCACAATGTCACCTGCTGCCTTATGGGCACAGGAAATTTTTGTACTGGTAATTATAATCAAACCTTGTATCTATTTTCTGTGCAATGTGTCCAAGTCACTGTAATTCCAAAGTGCTGAAAGACTTAATTAGAAATTTAATTAGAACAATCCAGAACTGGCCCAGTATTTTTCAGAACCCTCAGAATAGATCCCCTTCACTGTCATTGGCAGACAAAAACAGCATGGTGACAAGGACCAAGCATCTTAGCAGACATTCTGGAAATCACACAGACAACAGACACATGTACAATTCAGACAGAGCTGAAATATTCTTACTTTCAGTAGTCATTGAAAAGTGTCTGTTCCACATAAATGTGCCATTTGAACCTTTCTGTAGAATGGGATAGCATGTGAAGCTTGGATACTTGGGCACCAAATCAGTCCCTCGTAAACCAGGATGTGTATATTTTATATAACCATGGCCACTTACTCACTCACTATTGAAAACTGCTAATCCTGTTGCAGTGGTCCAGGGCCTCTTGAAAAATCTTACGGTACAGAGTTAAGCAGGACAGACTATGGCTTGGAAACCAGGCCCATTACAAGGTTGCCACAAACAGTCACACACTACAAACATTTTACAGTCACCAGTTCACCTGAGTGCATGTCTTTGAACTGTGGGAGGAAAATGGAGCAACCAGAGGAATCCCATGGGTAGAACATGCAAACTCCATACAGACTGAAAATGGATTTGCTCTGTGTCTGATCATACTTTCTGGGTGCTGCAAAACATCTCAGCTACCTGATAAATCACCATGCCAACCTATATTCTGGCTTTGATTTGGAACCAGTGTTTTTTTATTTTTAACTTCTGACTAAAATGAGTCTCAGCAGGATATAAAGCTAGGAACCCCATGTGAGCACCTTCGCTGCAGAAGCTGGTGGTCCAGTGGATGTTCCATTGTGTGGCATCCTTCACTCTAAAAGCTGTATTCCTATGTTTGAACATTTTCCCCTGCACACCTGAGGATGCCAGCACCTTCAGCCTCATGGAACTGGCGATGTGGTGCTTTGCTGAGTGACTGTACCTTTAAAGCAGGTAAATAGTGCAAAAAAGCTGCTGTTATGTAAGTACACTTTATGACCAGTGTTATGTGGGTAGGAGGACAATGATAAGGGAAGAGACCATTAAAATCATGTGCAGGAGCTTTATTTCAGGGCTGTACAGTCCTTAAGGCCTTTCCTGAAGGGGTGCAGTGTGAGCAGGCATATCAGCCTTTAACTACTTGTCATCACTCATTCTCTCTGAGTTGGTGCAGTGGGTAATGCAGGTGTTTCACAGTACCTGGCCTGCTCAAATCAGCATAGGTTTCAACATTTTCCTTACATTTACATACGTTTAAAACTTCTGCTATTGCCCCTGTCCCCAGGAATCCTGATGTCTCCAGTTTGAATGACTAAAGACCTGTTGCTCTATCCTCTGAAGCCAAGAAGACTGTTGAGACACTTATTCTGGTTTATCTCAAAGCCATGGCTGGATCACCCCCTTCAGTTCACCTACAGAGTGACCATCTGCCAACTGTACCAGGCTATATTACCAATAATCCCACACTTTCTATATCAAGGATGTAACTCTTATGTGTGCAACTGTAAAATCAAGGACATCACACTCATGATGTAGATAAATAATTAGATACAACTCAGCGGTGTGCCTGAAGTGTGAGGTATATATGGTGAACCGAAAGGGAGCCAAGACCATCCCTTAAGGTGCCCCCATCCTGCTCATGAATGCATCTGAAACACAGTCCTTCAATTTCACAAACTGTAATCCAATTGGCAGGTAGTCCATAATCTGGTACACAATAGATGCATCCACATGTGCCTGACTGATGTTTTTCCCCAGCAACCCATTCTATTGTATATGATGCTGGAAAAAATACGATCCTCACAGTGCTGCTTGGCGTGTCCGAGTAGGCTCTGTTCATGCATAAAGTATGCGTAAAGTAACAAAGTTAGAAGGAAATACTATAATATACAAAATAGCACAAATAGTGTGTGAATGACATAGAGAGTGTGTTTCACTGATGTATGGATGAGTGACCCATTGTAAGTAGTGTATCTAACAGTGTAAGTCACCTTGGTGAATAAGGTGTGTGGGCTAGTAACACTACATAATATCCATTGTAAGTTGCTTTGGAGGAAAGCGTCTGCTAAGTGAATAAATGTAAATGTAATGTAAATGTAAATATTTCAAGAGAGGTGCCTACACATATCCAGTTAATAGCAGCACAGAAGTGGAAAAAGAAGTGGGACTAAATATGAATAAGTGTAATAGGTGAGACTTTAATAAATATATTACTTTTACAATATATAACGGGTGTAGAAAGTTTTTAACCCCCCCAGACTACTACCACAATCAATCCAAACGTGTTAAAACTCAAGGACCTCAATCAGTGCGGCTCCATCTGTGGCTGGGTGTTTGACTTTTTGATAAATTGGCCCAAGATAGTGAGAACTGACAACAGATCATCATCCACCCTGGTTCTCAACACCAGAGAAATGCAAGACTGCTGCAACAGCACTGATATACAGCCTGTTCACCTCTGACTGTGTGGCAAGGCATGGAGTAACAGCATCATCAAGTTTGCAGACAACACCACCATGATTGGCCTCATAAGCAACAATGAGGGAAGAAAAGACCTGATTGCATGGTGCAGAGGGAACAACCTACTCTGACTGTTGATAAGACAAAGGAAATTGTTGTTGACTTCCAGAAAAACAGAGGCAGTCATACCCCACTCCAGTCTGACAGCTAACCAGTGGAAATAGTCAGCAGCTTCAGATTCCTGAGAATCCAGCTCTCATGGACTCTCAACACCAGCAGCATCCACAAGAATGGAGAACAGGCACTTTTCTTCCCTAGGAGGCTAAAGAGCTTTGGCGTTGGAAAAACACGCTTGTGAACTACTATTGAGTTACACCATCATGAACATCCTGACAGGATGCATCGCAATATGGTTTGGTACCATAACTGCCCAGGATCTGAAACTGCTGCAAAGTACTGTCAGGAGAGCAGCAAAAATCTTTGGCTTGAATGTCCTGAAGTTCCAAGAAATCTATACCACCCACTGTCAGTGAAGGGCTTAACATATCACCATCATTGTTAGCCATCTAGCTCATGCCCTCTTTACTGTACCCTCTGGTAAATGCTACCAGAGCATCTCCACCAACATCTCCCTCTTTACACGCTGCGACCTTGAGCTCTTATACTACTTACTTGAAGATTTAAATATTCCTTCTGTTTTAGTGAAACATATTATTATTATTATTATTTTTTTTTTTTTTTTTTTTTTTTTTTTTATTATTATTATTAAGCTGCAGTCTTGCATTTGGAAGGACTAAGGCTCAAATTCTTCCTTCTGCTGTACTGAACTTTATCCAGTTACCTAGCTGTACAAATGGGGAAATTGTACTCAACTTTACACTACGACGTTGTCACTTTGCAAAAAACTGTCATGTAAATTAACTGTAAAATGTTACATGACTTTGCAAGTTTATTATTAAAAGGTTTCTATTTCATGCAATAGAAAGAAGCCATGGGTAATTATTTACAGAAACATAGCAACATTTTGTTGTTGGAATAGTGAGTGGGATCAATCATCATTGAAGACAGACAGACCAAAAGACACATTATTAACTCATTATATTTAAACTTTTCTGAGTTAGCTGAGGGGGGTGCGGTGGCGCAGTGGGTTTGGCCAGGTCCTGCTCTGGTGGGTCTAGGGCTCGAGTCCCGCTTGGGGTGTCTTGTGACGGACTGGCGTCCCGTCCTGGGTGTGTCCCCTCCCCCTCCATCCTTGCGCCCAGTGTTGCCGGGCCAGGCTCCGTTTTGCCGCGACCCTGCTTGGGACGAGCGGTTTCAGACAGTGTGTGTGTGTGTGTGTGTGTGTGTGTGTGTGTGTGTGTGACTTAGCTAAATTTGAAACAACTCCATAGTATTTAACGTTGTTGATGTGAGTACGCATGTATACATGTCGTGAAAGAAATCTACGTTGGGAAGCCAGAGTTTACCTGAGGATTCCGTTTCCATGACAACAGTCGACCAACACTTGCTCTCAGGCTGATGAAAGGAAAGCTCGATGCAATCCCCGCAGCTTCTGGACTTACGCGCATCTTCTGACAGGTCAGGTCGTAGTACAGTACTCCCGAAGACGTCAGGCTTCTTCTCTTCTTCCTTCTTGAAACACCTCCCTTCCGATCCCGGCTCCTCGCTGTGGACGGACATGCTTGCACAGTACCGCTGAGAGAAGGCTTGATATACCGCAAATGCCTAGCTTTTACTAAACAGGAATGGGCGACACTGACTAGGCTGAGTTCTGGATTTCGCCGCGCGAGTCCTATCGTTTGAACATGTCCTTGAAGAAGATACGCTGAGCATCAGGGATGAGAAAACGGTTGTCTAGTAGTTCTCGTGACGTCAACGCATGTGTTGCCTTAGGGTGGACACGGGCCCGGGCGGGGGTGTAAAAGTTAGCGTTAACTGTTTTCTTTGGGTTCTCTCAAGTTCCCTATCCATCCATAGTTACAGTTTACAGCAGAATATGACAGTTATGCAAATGAGAGATTCATAGTACACACACACAACCGCTTGTCCCGAGCGGGGTCGCGGCGAACCGGAGCCTAACCCGGCAACACAGGGCGCAAGGCTGAAGGAGGGAGGGGACACACACCGGACGGGACGCCAGTCCACCTGCATACGTCTAGAAAAAATGAAATATACCTACATAAAATGTATTGTAATGGTGCTAAGCCTAAGGGAGCTGAAATAGCTCAGTGTAAATTTATTAGTGTTCATGTCTGTACATGTGTGAGTAGCGCTGAGTTCGATCCCGTTCAGTCTGTGTGGAGTTTGCATGTTCTCCCCGTGTCTGCGTGGGTTTCTCGGGTGCTCCGGTTTCCTCCCACAGTCCAAAGACATGCTGTTCAGGTGTGAGTGACACAGATAGTCTGTGTTTCACTGATTTATAGATGAGTGACCCACTGTAAGTAGTGTATCTAGCAGTGTAAGTCACCTTAATGCATTGGTTCTCAACAGGGCGCGCCGGAGAGATCGGGGGGGGGGGGGGGGGGGGGGATGCAAATTGTTTCCAAGAAAAAAGCACAGAGACAGGTCATCATTTGGGTACTCAGTGTATTTTATTGCTTTTCAATTATAATGTGCATAAAAATGAAAAACCTATAAAAATCTATGTAAAAAATCTCTTCATTATTTAAAAAATATAATTTAAAAAATATTTAAGAATAATTATAATTAAAAATATTTTAAAAACGCGTTCCTAATCCTTCTCCCTCTGCATTTTCTTTCTGAGTTGGAGAGACGGAGCTTAAGCCCGCCTTTTACGTATAGCTGGCAGTTTAGACACGAGTCAGAACGTCAGAGATACCAGTCGAACTAAGCCATGGTGATAACTGGTATGGATAAGTTCATCACACGTGCTAAAAGGAGTTGTGGCGATGGTCCGTCGTCAGCACCTCCAGCTAAAAAGTCTATAGCTCTTGCTCTCTGCCTTCGTTTTGGTTGACTGTGATGACTGAATATCCTCAGTTGTCTGACGCCGCCGTTAAATTGCTGCTTCCATTCGCCTCAACGTATTTGTGCGAGGCCGGGTTTTCAAAATTGACTGCGTTTAAAACAGAACACCGAAATCGCCTGCAGGTAGAGGATGACCTCAGGCTTGCGCTGTCCAGCACTGAACCGCGCAAAGAAGCAAGCGCAGGTTTCCCACTAATTTATAATGGCATGGCTAGCGAAACGCACCCTATGTCCCAGTTTGCATATCACATTACATTACGTAATGTTACAAATTAGTTCTATCTTGTTTAAAAACATTTTTGATAAATTAAGGGCATGTTCCACTATTGTCCTTCATATAGTTTTAAAAGAAAAAGATACATAAAAGTTAAAAAAGTTAAAAAAAAGTACAAAAAATCTAAAAAAATTATCTATCTATTTAATCATGGGGGGGGGGGGGGGGGGGCGTGCCACATAATAGGAGAGGTTTGGGGGGGGGGGGGGGGGGGGCTTTAGTTCCAAAAGGTTGAGAACCACTGCCTTAGTGAATAAAGTGTGTGAGCTGATAACACTACATAGAGTTCACTGGCAGTCACTTTGGAGAAAAGCATCTGCTAAGTAAATAAATGTAAATGTACATAGTTGTTTTATTCTGTCTCTTCTTCTTAATAAAGACAGACAATTCCAGTTCTAAAATGACCGTTTGATAAATTTAGAACACTGCACTCACACTCTCACATTGTCTGGGCTATTTCTTCTGGTGCACACTCTAAAAGTGGCACCTATTATTACATCCTTTCTCTTTTTTTTCTAGGTAACAACCTTCAAAAAACTTTTCTGGGTTTCTTTAACTATTATCACAGAGAACATACCTCTTTTTTTTCCAACAACAAACATTAACATTTCCACTCCATTTTTTTCTTCCCCCCAGTGTCTATAAACATCACTATAACTGTCACTGTACATTGTCCTTTAAGTACTGAGGTGTGTTTACTATTTGACCAGCTCTTGTGATAACAGGTGACTGTCTGTCTGCACGGCTCTCTGCATCTGCTTAGCTATGGATGTAGTGATTGTTAGTCTGCTGACAGTAATATCAATGTGTTCAGTACCATCTCACCCGATGGCTTCTGTGTTCATAGTCACTGTAGGGGTCACATCATGAGCTTTTCTGATGTGTCTATGATTTCTCCTGATAACACTTCCAGAGTCAAACTGGACTCTATACGATCTTGTGTCGATTGGTTGCACCACAGTGCCCTTTCTCCAGGTCGTATGAGGCTCAAATGGTTGTATTCTCACTGAGTCACTTTGTCGTAATATGTCCAAGCCCTTAGCTGATCTGTTAAAGTAGGTCTGTTGTCAACATTGATTGACTTTCAACTCTCCCAGTGAACATTGAACTTTTGTCTGTAGAAGACTATTTTTTGTAGGTAACAATGTTCTAGTCCGACAGCTAAGCAGTCTCTGGGCTGGGCTAGTTGATAGTCTTTGTGTTGTCCTGTTTCTGTGGTCCAGAATGGCTAAATAAGGATCCTGTTTTGCCGCTTGTGCTTTAGACATCAGTCTCTTGGCAGTTTTCATGGCTGATTCTGCCTTGCTGTTGCTCTGCTAATAGCCCGGTGATGAAGTCTTATGTCAAAATTCCCAGCGATGACTGAATTTCTGAAATTCCTGGGATATGAACTGCGGGCCATTATCTGAAATGATAATGTCTGGGATGCCCTGTTGTGCAAAATCAGCCTTCAGCTTCTTGATCGCAATAGCCAATTTTGTGTCTGGCAAAAAATCTATTTCCCAGAAATTAGAATAGTAATGTACTGTAATAAGGTAATTCTTATTATCAAAGGTAAACAGATCGGTGCCTACCTTGGCCCATGGCCTGTTTAGCATTTTGTATGGTTTCAATGTTTCCTTCTGTAAGTTACAGTCCACTGACCGGCAGGTGTCACATTTTTGTAAATATAACTTCATTTGATCGTTCATTCCCTGCCAGTAGACACACTCTCTGGCCCTCCTTGAGACATCCTTCCGGACCTAAATGAGACAAATGGATACGCTGGGTTAGCTCTTTCCTTAGCTCATCAGGGATAACAACCCTTTCCCCCCTGAAGACGATTCCATCTTGGTAACTCAGCTCCTCCTGAAACAGGAAATAATGTCTGATCTCATTTGGTGTGCCTGCCTTTTCCTTTCGCCATCCCTGTTGAATGATTTTGATCAGTGTTTGTAATGTTCTATTTTCTTTTGTTGGAACAAGTCCTGCAAAGTCTGTCCTCTGAGATTGGTGGATGTTGTGCCATCTTAATGGTCTATTCCAGTTTCCACAGATTCAGTAGGTGCACTCTCAGTCAAATGGGCTCTGCTCAGAGTGTCTGTTAACAGCATGTCTCAGCCTGGAATGCAGACAACATCCGCATCATGCTTTTGAATTCTCAACATAATTTTTTGAAGTCCTTTTGGAGCGCTAAACAGTGGCTTTTGCATTATATTCTCTAATGGTTTGTGATGACTTTGTGCAGTTACTCTCCGTCCATACGTGTAGTGGTGAAACTTTTTCATACTGAAAACTAGAGCCAAGAATTTTTTCTGTATTTGGGCATAACCCTGTTCCATTTGTGTTAATACTCTGCTTGCAAATGCTACTGGCATACCTCCCTGCATGAGTGCTGCACTAAGACCTGTGTCAGAGGTGTCACACTGGATTGTAAGTTCCTTATCTGGAATGTAGTATTTCAGCACCGGCGCATTTGTGATGATTTCTTTTATTTTGCTTACTGCCTCTTTGTGCTGTGCTGTCCAACTCCACTCTCTGTCTTTGTGGGTCAATTGTGTCAGAACTTCCCAATGGAGAAGTGTGCACAAAACTTCAAAAGGTAATTCACCATCCCCAATAGTCTCTGAATGCCTTTGACATCTGTTGGTTTAGGCATATGTGTTATGGCTCGAACCTTGTCTGGGTCTATCTTCAGACTATCTGATGTCAGGAGGTATCCGATGTAGGAGACTTCCTTTTGTTGCAGTTTGAATTTGTCAATGTTCAATTTAATGCCTTTCTCCCTGCATCGTGTCAGACACGCTTTCAATTTTTCATCGTGGTCTCCCTCTGCTGTTTCCAGGGTCTCTACTTGCCCGGTAATAAGCACATCATCAGCTATAATGTATATGCCCGGCAGGTTCTCTAATGCAAGTGTCAGCTTTATTTGAAAGATCTCAGGAGCTGGACTTATGCCCATCGGCATCCTGAGCCACCTGTACCTACCAAAAGGAGTAGCAAATGTGGTGAGATAGCTGGACTCCTCCTACAGCTTGACATGCCAAAACCCACTTTTGACATCACATATGGTGAACATTCTGGTTTTGGACAGGTCAGGGAGCATGTCCTTAGTGGTTGGTAGAGGAAAATTGCTACTTTTAAAAGCTTTGTTCAAAGGTCATGGATCAATTTACCATTGAGTTTCAGTACCGCTACCCTACAACTAATACAATCTGTACTCCTGTCCACTGATGAAATGATTCCTCTCAGCTGAAGATCTTGCAGTTTTTGTTTCAGGGGTTTCATCATGGCTACTGGTACTCTTCTTTTCGGGAGTTGTACAGGTTTTACTGTGTTGTCAATGTCACTTTTGTGTTTTCCCTCCATGCAGCCATCACCCGTGAATACATCAGCATACTCTGTCTTTATTTGTTGCATTGACAGTTGGCTGCCATTGAGTTCTTCAGTGGTGACTATGTTGTCTATTGTCAAGATGTTCTCATAATCTACTTTGATTAGTTTCATAGCTTCACTTGCCCTCTTGCACAACAGTGGAATGATACAGTTCTGATCCACCACCTGGAATTCCAGTCTGTACAATTTCTGGTTTCTTGGATTTCTCAGTTTCAGTTTGCATTTTGCAAGTGGTCTCAGTTTGTTTTGGTTGTACATTACTAGCACAGTCTCTGTATGTTCTAGTTCTGTGTCTGCACTCAGCAGATTAATGGGAATTACATTACAGATAACATCGCAGTCAATCTGAAATTTCACAACTTCTTTTCCTACGAACATGCCTGCAAACACCTGTTTTCTTTTTTCTGTCCATCTCTTTTTTGTTTACGGTCTGTGACTCAACTGCACTGATGGTGAGAATGCCCTCATATTCATCACTGAGGGACTGTAACACTGTACAGCTTTCTTTTTCCTCTGGTCTAACTGAGATCTACATTTAGCTGCGAAGTGGTTTTTGTTATATCTGCAATATGTGAAGAAACAAGGTCCGAACGAGGTTCGGTGGAACAGCACGCGTCAACTTTATTTCTACACACTCAGCACACACACACGTGCATGCACATGCACTGATGCATCGGCACTGCAGCATGTTTATACATACACAACATCCGTCCCCTGCTAGACTTGGTCCCTTAAAGCAGCTGACCCCCCAATACATTGTTTGGTTTTTTTTTTTATTTTTTATTTTTATTTTTAAAGAAACGCTAAAGGAGCTCAAAATGCCAACAGAACCTGCAAAAATCCACTAGCCCCCTTGTATGTGTCACTAACTCCCCCGCAGTCACAGGTCCAATCCCTGGGGTGGTTTAGGAACCCTTGTTGAACACCGCAGCACAAGAGGTGTAGGACTTCCTGGAGACCTTTCTGGGTGGTTAGATGAGGTTGACGTCCCAGGGGATGATGCCAGCTCTTGTGGTTCAGTCATTTCTGTCCCTGACCGAGAAATATCTAGGGTATCTTGTGCAGGGAGTTGTGGACCCTAAGAAATCCTCCAGGTCAACGCTGCATTCCGGTTGGGTTTGGTTGGCGAAGCTGGTATCCCTGGAGCGTATCTGGTCTATATGCCGATGCCACATCTCCTGTCTGACTTGGACCACATACGAAACCGCCCCTGTAACCTTTGCTACAGTTCCAGGGACCCATTTCCTTCCCCTCCCGTAATTTCGAGCCAGCACTGTATCACCGACATGAAGGGAGCGAACACACCTGGTTGGCACCCGGGCTGATTTGAGATGCACTTTCCAACGACTGTCTGGAACACAGATATCCAGCAAGCAGCAAATGGGTCTCCCAAACATCAGGACTGAAGGCAACAACCCGGTGGCTGCATGGGCAGTGACACTGTAACTCAGCAAAAACTGGTCCAGGCACTTGCGAGACCAATCGCCTTTTACCCCGTACTTAAAGGTTTGTACAAACCTTTCCACTAGACTATTCGACGACAGATGGTAAGGGGCTGACATGATATGCTGCACTCCATTACATTTCAGGAAATCTCTGAAGTCGGCAGACACAAACTGCGGTCCATTATTGGAGACTAACTGTTCAGGAAGACCATAATGAGCAAATAAAGTTCTGGTTTCTTCCACAATACAGGCGGTGGTAGTGGAAGGCATCTTGATCACCTCAGGCCACTTAGAAAACGCATCCACCATTACCAAATACATGCTACCGTGGATCAGCCCTGCAAAATCCATGCGTACTCTTTGCCAAGGGGTATCCAGGTATTCCCACGGGTGCAAGGGAGCACGACCTGGGGACAGTCTCCACTGCTGACACTCGTCACACCTTCTAACTCTTTGAGTGCTTAGTCCATACCTGGCCACCACGTGTAGCTTTGGGCCAGGGCTTTTAGCTTCACCACTCCCAAATGTCTACTATGTAAGACGTTGAGCACTGCCTGCCGACAGGCAGGGGGCACTACTACCGTAACACCCCATAGCAGGCATTCATCATGAGTTGTCAGCTCATGCTGTCTTTGGTAATATGGTTTCAGAGGACCCTGCTGATCAGACACCAAGGTCCAGTCCTTCATTGTTGCCTGAAACTATGCAGCACCAGCAGTCTTTGACAGTGCCAAAGCCTGGGCGTCTTTTTGGGCCTCTTCCATCGCCACTGCAATCTCTACAGCCCTTCTTAATGTCAGTTCCTTTTCCATTAGTACCATTCTTTGGATAGCTTCAGATCAAATCCCTCAAACAAACCTAGGGCTTCATCTAGAAAAATTTTAAACTTACAGTTTTCCGCCAGACGTCGTACCTTGGCTTCAAATTCTGCTACACCCTGCTGTGGTCCCTGAGTTGCTGCATGGAATCTAAAGCGTTCTGCAATGGTTAATGGAGCTGGCGATAAATGCTCCTTCAGTGTCTTCATAATGATCGCGTAGCTTTTGGCCGCATAGGCGCATAGGCTTTAGCACCTATTACTGCTAATAAGGTTGCAACTTTTTTATTTTCATCAATGCTATTCACCATACCAAATTGTTCAAACCTGTCACAATAATCGTCCCATGAAGCGTTCTTGTTATAAGCCTCGATCTGTCCGATAAAGCCCGCCATCTTGATCTTCTTCACCGGACTGCCATCAGTGCTCAGGGTGCTTTTATTTGTCCGAATGCGGCTTGTCAAAATTCTGTATCGACACAGTTGGACTACCTCTGCATTCAGGGTCCCGTCCTACTGCAAGTATCCCATCCTCGTCGCCAGTTGTTATATCTCCAATCCATGAAGCAACAAGGTCCGAATGAGGTTCAGTGGTACAGAACGCGTCAACTTTATCTCTACACACTCAACAACACACACGCATGCACATACACAACAGTTTTCCTTTCCACACTTTTTACATTTCTTTCCAAAAGCTGGGCTTGGTTTTATTCCTTTATGCACTTTCCCACAGAATTTGCATGAAATCATATTGCTGGTTTCCTTCTAACCAGGACGTGCTGCTCCCCTCACTGCATGCACTTCTTCCACTGCTGCCCCCGCAATGGTTTTACTGTTCTCCCTTGACAGTTCTGCTGCCCTGCATATTTGTACACACGTCTCTAATGTCAGGTTTTTCTTGCAAAGCAATCTCTCTCTCAGTCCTGCATTGTTAATTCCACAAACAATCCTGTGCCTTATGAGTGAGCTTTTAATTTCCCCTGAAGTTGCAGGTCTTAATGAGTGTTTTCAACTCTGGGACATAATTATCGATTGATTGTCCAACACTGGGCGCAAGGCTGGAGGAGGTGCGGACACATGCCGGACAGGATGCCAATCTGTCGCAAGGGATCACAAACAGGACTCAAACCGCAGACCCACCAGAGAGCAGGCCCGGGCCAAACCCGCTGCAGCCCCCCCATACTGGGATTACAGTGTTCATCAAGTTTTTCAATAATGCTCTTTACCGTTTGTGCCTCTGCGGCTGTGTCACCCATCAGAGTGTCCAGCAGTTCCTGGCTGTTCTCACCTATGAGGTAGTTGAACATTTTGACTTTTGTCTTTTCCTCCGCTTCTGACATGGTAAGATCCAATTATAGAATAAACTGGTCTCTCCAAGATTTCCAGGACCTGGGGAGGATGTTGGAGTCTATGTAAAACAGCGGTGGGGGGTTTTAGTCTGTTCATACTGATACTGACTAGTCTTTTCAGTCACAAGCCTCCGCTCCAGTAGATAATATCTCTACAAACCAGTTTTAAACTGAAACTACGGTAGTCTAGAACTGCACCACTGCCACCATATTCTGTCTTTTCTTCTTAAAAAAGACAGACAATCCCAGTTCTAAAATGACTGTTTACTAAACTTAGAACACTGCACTCACATTCTCACGTTGTCTGGGCTAGCTTTCTTCCGGTGCACACTCTAAAACCGGCACCTCCTGCAACTGCGTATGTAACAATAGTTCTTATTGTTACAATAGTTTGGTTATGTTACGATTCTTTGTTTTATTGTTTACGTGTAGTTTGTTACAAAGGAATTTTGGATACTTCTAGGAGTGGTCCCCTAACTGTTGTGTGTGGTAGGGGGGCTGGTGTCATGGTTTCCACACAGGGTGGAGGCGCCGGACCCAATCGCGGTGTGCAGGGTGTTTTCATTCAGGGGAATCTGAACTCGTGGTCCAAAGAACAGGAAAGGGGTCACCAAGGCGCAGAGATAGTAACAGGAAGAATCTGAAGGCGTAGTCTGAGAGACGAGTCGTGGGTCAAAGATACCAGAGAGATGAGGAGTTGAAGGAGGACGGGAATGGGAGCGAGGGATAAGGAACGAAGGATATGACAGAAGGGCAAGAGAGTAGATGCTAGCACGAGAGATGGGTAGGCTGAACTAAGGTTCTGTGTCCTGTTGTGTTTCGAGCTCCCTTATATCCTTGCACCTCGTGATCAGCCGCAGGTGTTTCTTGTTGTGTGGAAGTGGAGGGTGTGACACCTGGGAGTGACCCAGAGATGCATGATTTATACTCTCTGTAGCATCTTTGTTAAGACTGCTGTCAAAGACATGTACACTGTAAATATTTAGTTTGCTGTGCGGGTGTTTGTTAGTTTTTTAATTGTGTCTGTATTTGTACCATTCACCTGTTCCACTAAGATGTCAATAGGGGAGACGTGTTGTGAAAAAGGAAACACTCAAGAAAAAAAAAACACTGTAAATATTGAATAAAGATTTTAATCATTCGAAATGATGAATGAAGAAATGTCCTCAGTCTGTCTTTAAGTCGGATTTTGACGTAAGTTAAAGTCAAAGCAGCTAACTGCTCCTAGCTTTTTACCAGACTTGATCAATCGCTACACCCCAACCAGACCACTTCATTCGTCTACTTCTGATCGCTTGGTGACAGGGTAAATAAATTGTAACCTTAACCTGTAAGGCTCTGTGGAGAAAAGGATCAGCTAATGTAATCTTATTAACAATTGCCATTCTGGGCAGTATAGTGGCACATCAAGTAGTGCTGCTGTCTTTCAGTGCCTGAGTGGTACAAGAGGCTGCGGGTTGAATCCTTGCTCAGGATGTGTGAAGTTCGCATGTTCCACAAAACACACACACACACACACACACACACACACACACACACACACACACACACACACACACACACACACACACACACACACACACACACACACACACACACACACACACACACACACACACACACACACACACACACTTTCTGAAACGCTTGTCCCATACGGGGTCGCGGAGAACCAGAGCCTACCGGGTAACACAGGGCATAGGGCCGGAGGGGGAGAGGACACACCCAGGACAGGACGCCAGTCCGTTGCAAGGCACCCCAAGTGGGACTTGAACCCCACACCCACTGGAGAGCAGGACCCAGTCCAACCCACTGCGCCACTGCGCCACCCCTTCCACAAAACAAAGTGTTAGAAAGTTATGTCTCACTTGGAGGTCATGAGTCCTAATGACCCAAAACAAATTTGTTCTGAGGAAGCCTCATCTGAATCCCACTGAACATTTGTGGAAAGAGCTGAAACTTGCAGTTGGGAAAAGCAACTACAGCAATTTGCTCAAGAAAAGTGGGCAAAACTGCCAGTTGAGAAGTATAGACATCTCATTTAGAGCTACAGAAAGCACTTGCTTAAAATTGTCTCTAAAAGCTGCACTATAAAATATTAGGTTATCTCAATATTTATGTCCATGTTATTTTCATGTGTTTCATTATTGAAAATAATATGCTAAATCATAAATCAAAAGCAACACTTCTGTTCAATTAAATGTGAAATTTGGAAAAATTTCATTTAGAAAAAAGTGCAAGGGTACCAATACTTTTGGACACATCTGTATAATCAGGCTGCTGTCTCCATGGTGGTGTGCCATTAGGAGGAACCAGGCTAAAATGGAGGGGAAAGTATCCAACTTTACTGTAAAATTAGAAAAATGGGTTCACAGTAGTCAAAAATGACATTCAGCATAATTATCATTAATGAGGAAACTTACCTGGCAACTCCACCACTGAAGAGGGGTGGTCCCCTGGCCTGTTCCCAGGGTGTTGCCATACACATTACCTACTGTTGTTGGTAGGTAACCTTTGGGGTTACAGTCAGAAGAGGCCTATCCACCTCTCTTTCAGCTTCTAATTAACCCCATTGTGTAATGTCCTTCCCATCCAAAATGTTAGGTCAGCCTGGATTTTATGATACACACCCTGGATGCCCAAGTCTACCCCTGTCTGGACCGGCCAGGTTTTTGCATTCCAAAGCATTTGCTTGGTAACTCTGATCACCAGCCACGTCCGAGCAGTTGCTGCCTTCTGAGCATCAGGGTTCCATCCCCTCAAGACTTTGTGGTAGGTCAAAACCATCTTGCAGATCAACCTTCATGCACAGGTAGGTCACCAAACCTTCTGCATCTACAGGACCACTTTGACCACCAACTTTTTTTGTAAACAACATCAGTTCAAGTCTTCCTGATGATGGTCAAACCCCTTTGGCTGAATCCTGGCCCACGTGCCTTCCTCGAGCCCTAAGAGAACTCGAGTTCCTCTCCTCTCAACCAAGGGCTTTTACAAGGCCCTGTGCTTGAGGACGATTTCTGCCTCGGCCCAGGCCAACATGGTCTTCCTCCACTTTACAGTGTGGCTGTAATGAGCAGGCCGTGTCTCGGCATTTGGCCCGGTGTTGGACCAGGACTTCACCAGCTGGCGCATTGGAAGAGCTAACGCAAGATGCACAAAGTACTGGTGGGGATGCTCAATTGGAGCTGCCAGTCAGTTTCATAAGTGGGAGAGCAAAAGACAATCCAGTTAAAGAGGATTGTCGAGCACATCCCTCCCTCTCGCCTCCTTCAGAAGGTACGTGACCTAACTCCTCACGTACTCGGACCTGCCCCCCCAGATGAGATCAAAAATGTCTTTTGTAAGACCTCTCCATATCATGCAAGAGGTACACCTGTGCAAGGTACAGCAACATAGAGAGCATGTCCACCTTCAGCACAAGCGTTTTCCTATCAAGGAGAGGGACTTGGTCTTTCAGAAACAAATTTGTCATCTGGCCTTGGTCAAGCATTCTTCCCAATTGACCCTGGCAGCACCTTCCAAAAGGAAGCTGACCCCCAAAACCTTGAGGGGACCATTACATCAGGAAAAACCTCCAATGCAGTTCTCTCTGTTTTTCCAGCTGCTAAAGTACTTGATAAGGGAATTGCTGAGGTTCAGTACTGCACCCGAGGCATGCCTGAACCATGCCGAGCGCCTGACTAAGTGACCAGTTCGAGCTCAAGAAAAACATAATGTCATCCACGTACTGGGCCAGCTTCACTGCCTCACAGCCACCACCAGGTAGGAACAAGCCATCAATCCCCGAGTGGGCATGAACGGCAGCCACCAGCAACTGGATGTAAAGAGCAAAGAGGAGCAGGGAGAGAGGACAGCCCTGCCTCACTTCGCTAAGCTGGGGCACCCAACCCCCCAAAAGAAGCCGTTGATGGTAACTCAGCTACCTACCTCAATGTAAAGCGCACTCACCCAACTCAGGTAGTTTGGGTCACAGCCTAATCTGCTCAGGGTGTTAAACAGGAAGCAGTGATCTATTCTGTCAAATGCCTTCTCCTGCTCTAAACTGACCTGTGTGAAGAGGATCTTTTAGTCCTCCACCCAGTTGATTGCATCCAGGTGCAAATTCCAGAGTGTACAACACCCAGGCACTTTGCACGTTTGATCACAACTAGGCCAGGTCGGCCATCACCTTTTTCAAGTGCTCAGTCAGGGCTTTTGTGATGATCTTTGTGTCCAAGCATCATGAGGTGTCTTCAGTTGACAAGATCGGCTTTATTGCCTTTCTTGTACAACAAGGAGTGCACCCCTATCCTCATACTCATATCCTCTGGCCATCAGGCTTGTGAACAACACCCATCCACTGCCTCTCCACCCATCACGGCAGACACAGATTACCCTCTGAGCCTGAGAGGTGTCAACTACCCCCATCCCTCCTACACACACATACACATCCACAATGCCAATAACATCAGAGATCACAGACTACCTCTGCATACCTTGCGCACACAAAAACACACCCCCTTTCAACTGCGAATAGACCTAATCTACCTCTGCAGGACTTTGCACATGTACAACTTCCATGTTTACATTGCGCACTGCACACTTTATATACCTATATAACTTCGGTTCTTGGATTTTTGCACTAATAGTAACTTTTGTAAATTGGTGATTTACGCCTTGTGTTGTTCTTTTGTTGTGTTTTTTCTTTCCTTATGTCCTTACAATTTATGTCATAGGCTGCTGAGAGGATTCACAGAGTAAGAATTTCATTGTATGGTGTAATGAACTGTTTACTGTACACATGACAATAAACTCTTGAATCTTGAATCTTGAATACTCTTAGTAAGCATGCCCCTGCCTAGCACCTCCTTGACAACATGCGAAAAAGTCAGCCTCAGGACGTCCCAAAATGTGGAATAAAATTCCACAGGTAAACCATCAAGGTCAGGAACCTTGCACCGATTCATCATACCAAGCACTTCTGACAGCTTGAGCAAAGTGACGGGGCTCTCAATGCCACCAAGGGTGTCCTCGGTAACCCACAACATCAATTTCTCTGAAAGGCTCCTTTCTGTTACCTGGTCCGTTTCCCTGACTTTAAAAAGATTTCTATAAAAACAAGATGCAACCTCCAACATCTGGGCAGTGCTGGTGAAAGACTCACCCTGCTAGTTCCTCAAAGAGGTAAAACCTTTCTTGTGTTTCAAGTTCTTCACCTTGTTGAAAAAGTAGGAGGTACACCTGTTGCTTTCCTCTACCTCTGTAACTGGGGTGTCAAACAAAACCTTTGGCAGGACTTTGATGTTCATTTTCCAGTAGCCACAGCCATATGGTCCGTGGGCCACTGAACAGTCAAGAGAACCTTCTTAAAAGTAACGGCGGGAGATACTAAAATGTAATTTAAACGACTACAGGCACTGTGACTGTTGTGCAAGATAATGCCCGGATTGGTGGGGTTGCATTTTCTAAAATCATCAGTACGGGGTCCTCACAATTCTCCACCTTCATCACTAAAATCATGGACTCCTTGCTCTCCTCTGGTTGTTTCCCAGCAGCCTTCAAAACCGCTCTCATTTCATCTCTGTTAAAAAAAACCCTCACTGGATCCCAATTTGGTCCAAAACTACAGGCCAGTGTCCCTCCTCTCCTTCTTGTCTAAAACTCTAGAGTGGCTGGCCTGTGATTAACTGTCTGATTTCCTCACCCGGAATCATCTCCACGATGGATATCTGTCTGGTTTCAAAGTTGGTCGCTCTGCTGAGAAGGCCCTTCTGGTGGTGTCTGACGCTCTCCAAGCTGTTAGAGCTGCCTCCCTCTCCTTGGTCTTCATCCTCCTTGATCTGTCTGTAGCATTCGACACCGTCAACCACTGGTTTCTACTCTCCTCTCTTAGTCAGCTTGGGATCAAAGGAGCGACACAAAAATGATATTGGGTCCTCATCTCTTCTCGTTCTACACCTCCTCCCTTGGCCCAGTCATAGCCTCCCATGGATTCAAATTCCAATGCTATGCTGATGATACCCAAATCTTCCTCTCCTTTCCACCTGGAACATCAGACATTTCAGCACGCGTTGCTACCTGCCTATCGGACATCTCTGTATGGATGTCTGATCACCACCTCCAACTCAACCTCTCCAAAACAGAGATTCTTCACCTCCCAGCTGGCCTGTCCTCCTGTCATGATCTATGAATCAAACTGGACAACTCACTCATTTTGCCTACCTTCTCGGCCAAGAGCCTAGGAGTAACGATTGATGTGAGTCTGTCTTTCTCTCAGCACATCGAAGCCACAACCTGGTCCTGCCGATACATCCTGCATAATATTCGTAGGATCCGTCCCTACCTCACTACTGACTCCGTCCAACTACTTGTCCAGGCCATGGTGACTTCCCGTCTGGACTACTGCAACTGTCTCCTGTGTGGCCTTCCTGCTACTGCCATCAAACCTCTGCAGCTGATTCAGAATGCTGCTGCACGAGTTGTGTTTGATTTGCCAAAGCGTTCCCATGTATCTCCTCTACCCATTTTTCTGCACTGGCTTCCTATAGCTGC
Organism: Scleropages formosus; assembly: GCF_900964775.1. Classification (NCBI taxonomy): domain Eukaryota; kingdom Metazoa; phylum Chordata; class Actinopteri; order Osteoglossiformes; family Osteoglossidae; genus Scleropages; species Scleropages formosus. Next base: position 678,405 of record NC_041826.1, read on the forward strand.
CCGGATCAAATTCAAGACCCTGGTTATTGTCAACAAATGCATCAATAGAACTGCTTCCAGCTATTTACAAGACTTGATCAACCGCTACACCCCAGCCAGACCCCTTTGCTCGTCTACGTCTGCTTGATTGGTGGTCCCGCCCACGAAAGGTAAAGTACAGAGGTTCTCGATTCTGGCTCCGTTGTGGTGGAATGACCTTCCCCTCTCACTCAGAACTGTAGAAATTCTGTCTACATTCAAGAAGGGTCTGAAAACTCATTTTTTCCGGACCCATTTCGCCCAAGATCTCTCCAGCTCATGTGTGGTGTAAATGTTCCTGCACCATAACTTCATGATCTTGCCCAGTTAGGCCTTTATACAGCCGGTACTCTGGTATTGTATGTGATTGCTTGTTTGTGTACCTTATTTTTAAAAAAAGAAAAAAAAATTGGTAGGCGGTTATCACGATTCATCTGCCCTGCGTTTTATGCACCTACTCGACTGATGAACATCGGTGCATCAAGTGGAAAGTAACAAACTAGGTTTACTTAAAAATCGCATGTCTGCAGTCATGTCTCTTTCTCTTAATGTAATGCACAAATTGTATTTTTACTGAGATGTACGTCACTTTGGAGAAAACAGTCTGCTAAATGAATAAATGCAAATGTAAGGATAAAACTGTGAAGAAAACTTTTGAAGTGTTAAATACTACCGTCGTTCTTGCCCTCAAGAAAGAAGTTGACGTTTCCCTCTACTATTAAATGTCTATCAGTTTCACAATAAGGGACCAGCTCATCTAACAGAGCAATGCGGGACCCGACCTCTACTGGCGTGTATGTGCTGACTTCTTCACATGATGTCCGCTCCCACAACCTGGCCGGCATAAACGGTAAAAGGTCTTACCTTTTTAAAGGTGCAGTCCCTAAAAAGAATCCCCACGCCCATAGAATGGAAGCCATCCACAATCTAGTAGGACTCACTCTTCCTTCATTTGCAAGACAGGAGTCACGTTAAGGCTCAAACTGACTAAAAAAGCAGTACTTTTTTCTTTGTTCTTAAGCCGCCTGACATTGAAGTTAAAATTTTGTATTCAGCCAAAACCAGTAAAACACTAAAATAACTAAAATTATATTTGTAAAACCAGTGAAACACTAAAATAAGACTAAAATAAGAATAAAACTTGGCCAATATTTAGTCAGTTCCTCCCTAGAGGACATTACCTCCACTGCCTAACGAGAGTCCCCTTCTGGCAGGTATGTCTCCGAGTTCACTGTTACCCATCCTCCATCATACGACAACAGCTGAATCAGAGAAGTCGATGGGGAACTCTGCAGGGCTCAAACGGTATCCATCTGCTAGAGTCGCTCTCGGCCTTCTTCTGAAGGGGACCCGGCCAGTAAGACTTCTTCTTTTAGTTCGATGTAGAGTCTTTCTTTATTGTCTTCAGTACATCTGCCAGGGAAGGGGCAGGACTTGCTCCCAGGAGCTCCTCAACCTCACTAAGGCCCTCTCCGGCCCCTGCCACCTTTTCCGTCTCTGAGATTTCTTTCTCCTTCAGCGTTAGTGCCTGAAGACCCTCCCCACAGATACCTCAGTTCCAGGCAAGGCATCCATGTAAGAGGGCTTGTACTGCAGGCTAGACGATCTTCATTGCTACAGATGTTTCAGCGGTGGGGGCTCTTCCAGTTCCTGGCAAAATGGTCGGTCTTCAGGTAGTTCCTGCATTTCATATTCTTGCAAACTTCTGCTGTATGCCCCTGACCCTGGTACAGAAGGGAGGCTGCTGGGGGTAAAAGAGATACGCCCAATTATTTCTGAAGGGACCAGCTCATCTAGTATGCCAGGGGATAGTGCAGTCTGTCGGGGGCCAGAGGGTCAGGACGCAGGCCCGCCTGAAACTGCCTGTGCCCGTTCCATATCCCAAACTCGTTGCAGATATCCCTGTAGCCTTGTAGGAGGTCGACGTGGCGCTGAAGAAACACACGAACAGCCTCGGCATGGACAAAGAGGTCGAGGACGTGGACAGTAACTATTCTTCTACCTGTTGACCAAAGATGCTCAATTTTATATTGTTTCACTTCCCCATCTTTCTCCATCTTGCATGTTTCTAGTACTTTCTGGTAGGTGTCTTCAGCGAGGAGGTTTGTCGACAGACTTCCTTTTTTTCCCGTTAACAGTGTCTCATGTGTTACTTTATATGTCTTTAATTTTTTGGTTTTTACCTTCCTAACAATGGCACCAAAGCATAAATGTAATGCAAGTGATGGTGATGCATCAAAGAAAAGGGAAACTAAAGCGGAAATAATAAAGCGAAAGGTGAAACGCTAATGAACAATGGAAAATTATTTCCACTTTAGTTTCATGATTGAAGTGAAAATAATAAAGCGAAAGGTGAATGCCAACGAACAATGGAAAAGCTAACAAAGTTTCTTTAATGTTTCGCACGCACGCGCACAGACATACACACGCTCTCTCTCTCTCTCTCTCTCTCTCTCTCTCTCTCTCTCTCTCTCTCTCTCTCTCTCTCTCTGACTCTCTCTGAGAGAGCACTCGGCTACAAAAGATACTTCTTCCCAGTTGGGGAATCTCACGCTAGACATCCTCCCCGCCGCGTCCTCAATCCTATCCCTCATCGTTCCCCAGTCCTGTTCTATCTCACTTTGATAATGACCTCCCACCTTCTCCCTTGACCACAATTTCGGATCCTCACCTCTGTTAGTTCGCCGAGCAACCAACTGATCATTCACCCATCCCTGATCACGACTAGACCTTTGATTCTGAATAAACGATCCTGTACTTGGGTCCAGCCTCCTCCGTCTCTTCTGTTCATCATGACAGTAGTAACTTTAATTATCTCTTTCTACGTCTCTCTCACAGGGGGTGCGGTGGTGCAGTGGCGCAGTGGGTTGGACCACAGTCCTGCTCTCCGGTGGGTCTGGGGTTTGAGTCCCGCTTGGGGTGCCTTGCGACGGACTGGCGTCCTGTCCTGGGTGTGTCCCCTCCGGCCTTCTGCCCTGTGTTACCGGGTTGGCTCCGGTTCCCTGTGACCCCGTATGGGACAAGCGGTTCTGAAAATGTGTGTGTACGTCTCTCTCAATTATAAATACTGTAGTTAGAGTTATTATTATTACATTGCATTATTGGTACTCTTTGCTGACGATGCTGCCTTTGTTTCCCACATGGAGGCAGCTCTGCACCATGAAGAAGGATGGAACAGCTGGTAGTATAGTGGTTAGAGCTGCTGTCTTTGGATTCAAAAGTTGCAGGTCCATTCCTCTGGACACAAACAATTTGTCCAGTGGCCAGACATGACTTCCTCAAAATGAGTGGTAACTATGCACTGATCTTAGCCCACAGGCTGACAGGTGATCTTATTTGACATTTGCTGTACTAGTACAAGGGGATGTGGTGGCACAGCATGTTTGCATGGGTCCTGCTCTCCAAGGGGTTGAGGGTTTGCGTCCTGCTTGGGGTGCCTTGTGATAGGCTGGTATCCCATCTTGGGTATGTCCCCTCCCCCCCTGCACTGCCAGGCTAGGCTCCAGCTTGTTGGGACAAGAGGCTTCAGCCTGTGTGTGTATGTATGTGTATATTAGCAAATTACTGGGTGCAGCCTTTCTTGTAAAACTTCTGATTTAGGCTTTTGTTTACAACCATTTCTAACCATTACTCTCATTAATTGTCATTTAATTAGCATGATAATAAATATTATAATACATTTGCAAGCATTCTAGAATTGAGTTCTATGCATAACTCATTTATGTTTAATCCCAAATCTTCTGTGAAGAAAAACCATTTATGTAATTAAATTTATTTAAACATTTTTTTCACTTGTGAACTTTTCAGAGATACAAAGTTTTAAGGAGAAAAAAGTGAAATGAAATGCAAAATAATGAAAGCATGATAAAAATATTATAGAGTAAAAGTACATTTTTTTTCTGTTTAAATGTTCTCACTTAAAAGTACACAGACACACACATACTGTCCAAAACCACTTGTCCCAAGATGTAGCCTAGCCCAGTAATGTAGGCCAGAAGGCTGGAGGGGACACAACCAGAACAGGACAGGACACCAGTCCATCAGAAGGCACCCCAAGCAGGGCTTGAACCCCAGACCCACCAAGGAGCAAGCAAATGCCAAACCCACTGTGCTACTGCACCCCCCTTATAATAAATATAGTATTTAACAATTCAGATAAGTGTTCATAAACTACAAATAATCAGAAGAATAAAAATGTAATTAATTATTTGTCCTGAGGCGGTTTGTCCTACACTTTGAGAGCACCAGTTCTGATTGTGCAGGAGTTGCATGTGATTTTCCCAAATCTCACCTGCTGCCTCCTGTTTGTCAGTTCAAGTTCAAGCTGTTTTTATTGTCATTCCTCTATACAGCTTGTATACAGGGGAATGAAATGTTGTTTCTCCAAAGACCATGGTGCAACATAGAACATAGCACAAGACAGTAAATAAATACACAGGACAGGACGTGGACACGGGTATGGCTGTGAGCTGTAGGCAGTTGTGGTATAGTGTAGTGCTGGGTTAGCTGTTTGACTGTGCCAAGTGAGCGTTGGGAGGCAGCAGGGTGTTGAGTAATCTGATTGCCTCGGGGAAGAAACTGTTGCGGAGTCTGCTGGTGGTGGCACAGATGCTCCTGTACCTCCTGCTAGACGGCAACAGGGCGAAGAGTCCATGAGAGGGGTCATCCACAATGCTGGTGGCTTTGTGGATGCAGCTGTTTTTGTATGAGGAGTCAATGGTGGGAAGGGGAACTCCAATGATCAGGAAGTTAGTGATCCATAGTGAGCTGGGCAAGTTTACTGTAAAGGAGTCCTGGGATGATAGTGTTAAATATGGAGCTGAAATCTAAATCTTTGCAGACATTCCTGGATTTTAGAATTTTAGAGGTGATGCAAGATATAGTGGAGACCCATGTTGACTGCATCATCTGAGTTAAGACAAAATCCCCCTGAGAAAAACCACCCCTAGGACAATACCCCCTTAGGAAAATACCTCCTGAGGACAAATAAGTAATGAAATTTTTATTCTTCTGATTATTTGTAGTTTATGAACATTACTCTGAATTGTAAAATACCACATTTATTATATAATGAGATTGCACTAAGGAAGGCATAAGTACTGTATTGTAACATACACTAACACTTGCATTATAAATTTACAGCTCACTGTACAATTGTATTACTTGTACAACTAGAAAAAATCATAATTAAAAGATCATATCTTTGAAAAAAGCAATATTAAAAACATCATTGAGTGTTAAGGTTTATTTAAATTTCTTTACTACCACCTGATGCTGTGTCCTATGCCATTCAGAAATGAACCAACACAAAGATTATAATATTTTTTTATGATTTTACTATTAATTTACTTGGGGGCGCCGTGGCGCAGTGGGTTGGGCCGCAGTCCTACTCTCCGGTGGGTCTGGGGTTCGAGTCCCGCTTGGGGTGCCTTGCGACGGACTGGCGTCCCGTCCTGGGTGTGTCCCCTCCCCCTCCGGTCTTACGCCCTGTGTTGCCGGGTAGGCTCCGGTTCCCCGTGACCCCGTATGGGACAAGCGGTTCTGAAAATGTGTGTGTGTATTAATTTACTTAATTTATATTTTTCTTCTGATTATAATGGTATTAAATGGCATTAAAGGGCAAAAACAGAAAATACAGGGGCTTTTGTCTTTTTCATCTAATTAAGAAGGTTTTGTAAAAATAAAACAGAGGCTTTTGTCATTTTTTTATTTTAATCAAGAAGGTTTTGTCCTACTTTGTGTTTCAAAAGAAGGGGTTTTATCTGAGGGGTATTCATCCTAGGGTGATTTTGTCTGGACCCACCTCCCCCCCGGGACAAAATCCCCTTGACCCGTTTGGTCAATAGGTGAATTCAAAGGGATCCATTGGGGGACCTGTGATGTCCTTTAGATGGGGTAGGACCAGTCTTTCAAAGGTCTTCATGACCACAGATGTCAAAGCAATAGGCCTGTAGTTATTTAACCCTGTAACGGATGATTTTTTCTAGACCGGCATGATTGTGGACAGTCTGAAGCAGGAGGGAACTTTGCACAGTTCTAGCAATCTGTTGACGATCTGTGTGAAGACAGAAGCCAGCTGAGCAGCACAGGTTTTCAGAGAGGAAGGTGAGATACCACCTGGGCCTGGTGCTTTCCTGGTCTTTTGTTTCTGGAAGAGCCGGCATACATCTTCCTCATAAATCTTCAAAGCTGGTTGGGTGGCAGGGGGACAAGGTGAGGGGAACTCAGTCATATGTATATTAGGAGAACTGAGGCGGGTGAGAGGTGTGGACTCTGAATGATAACACCGGTGCTTTAATCACAGAGTTTAGAGTAAGTACTAAGTTTAAAGTAGATAATACAATCTTACTCTTGATGTATAAAGCAGTAAATTGCATTGCTTGATCTTACCTTAATGAGATTATTGACACTTATGCTACAGAGCGCTGTCTTTGGTCATCGGATGTAGATTACTTTGAAGTATCTGTCACCAATGATCTCAGCAGGTGGGTGCCCCTTTAGCTACAGAGTGCTAAAATTCTGAAATGGTTTGCTTGCTGTTGTCAAGAACGCCCATCTGTCTCAGCCTTTAAACCCAGGCTGCAGACTCATCTGTTCACTCAGGTGTATCCATAACTGATGTAATTTCTGTTTGTGGTGTTGTTTTTCACTGTAAAACTCTCTAGTCTCGTTATGTTGTCAGTTACTAACCCTTTATTTTTTTAATTGAGCACTGTTTTTGTTCTGAGCGGTGCGGTAGTGCAGCGGCTTTGGCCTGTGCCTGCTCTCCGGTGGGTCTGGGCTTCAAGTCCTGCTTGGGGTGCCTTGCAACGGATTGGCGTCCCATCCTGGGTGTGTCCCCTCTCCCTCCAGCCCTGCACCCTGTGTTGCCGGGTTAGGCTCCGGTTTGCTGCGACCCCGCTTGGGACAAGCAGTTTCAGACTCTGTGTGTGTGTGTGTGTGTGTGTGTGTGTGTGTGTGTTTTGTCCTATGATGAGACCAGAGGATACCAGCCGTAATTCCAGCACTCCATATTAATGCAAGCAATGACTACATGCCATAGTAGAAGAGACTTGCATTTGTTAACTTCACATCAACTCATTAACTTATTAGCATCTGGTAACCATAGTAATGCTATAAATAGTTGTTTAAATTGTTTTAAAAGTCTTTTTCTACCTAGAATGCCTGTGGGGGGTGGGTGGGTAGCCACTGGCACTTGGACCCCCAGAGGATTTTTCTTCCTTATCTTTTGGTTGGGAGTTTTTTTGTTTCCTTTCGTCTGTGGCCAGCTGGCCTACTTATAGCTTGAATAACTAATAGTTATTTTAGTAGTTTAATGCAAAGCCAACCTTATATTTCTGTTCTATCTTCTGATCTTATCTGATCGGGTCTTTGTCAAACAGAAGACAAGGAAAGCACCAGGCCCAGACGGTGTCTCACCGGTCTGCCTAAAAACCTGTGCTGACCAGCTGGCCCCTATCTTCACAAAGATCTTCAACAGATCACTGGAGATGTGTGAAGTTCCTTCCTGCTTCAAACGCTCCACCATCATCCCCATCCCAAAGAAACCCAAAATCACAGGACTTAATGACTACAGACCTGTCGCCTTAACATCTGTGGTCATGAAGTCACTTGAAAAACTGGTGTTGGACTACCTGAAGGACATCACTGGACCCTTGCTGGACCCCCTGCAGTTTGCTTACCGAGCAAGCAGGTCTGCGGATGATGCAGTTAGCATGGGACTGCACTACATCCTGCAACATCTGGACAAACCAGGGACTTATGCGAGAATCCTGTTCGTGGACTTCAGCTCAGCCTTCAACACCATCATCCCACACCTTCTCCTGTCCAAATTAACCCAACTCTCTGTGCCCACCTCCATCTGTCAGTGGATCACCAACTTTCTGACAGACAGGCAGCAGATAGTGAGGCTGGGAAAATTCTCATCCAATACTCGCACAATCAGTACTGGCACCCCCCAGGGATGTGTGCTCTCCCCACGGCTCTTCTCCCTGTACACCAACGACTGCACCGCAAAAGACCCCTCTGTCAAACTCCTGAAGTTTGCAGATGACACCACACTCATTGGCCTCATCCGGGATGGCGACGAGTCTGCTTACAGACAGGAGGTCCAAGAGCTGGCTGTCTGGTGCAGTCATAACAACCTGGAGCTGAACACGCTCAAAACAGTGGAGATGATCGTAGACTTCAGGAGAAACACCTCAGCATTATCCCCACTCACCATCATGAACAGCACTGTGGCAACAGTGGAGTCATTCAGGTTCCTGGGCACCACCATCTCACAGGACCTGAAGTGGGAGCCCCACATAGACTCCATTGTGAAGAAGGCCCAGCAGAGGTTGTACTTCCTTCACCAGCTGAGGAAGTTCAACCTGCCACAGGAGCTACTGATGCAATTCTACTCCGCAGTCATTGAGTCTGCCCTCTGCACCTCTATAACTGTCTGGTTTGGCTCAGCTACGAAGTCAGACATCAGAAGACTACAGCAGATAGTTTGGACTGCTGGAAGAATCATCGGCACATCCCCCCCAGCTCTCCAAGAACTGCACTCGTCCAGAGTCAGTAAAAGGGCTAGCAAAATCATTCTAGACCCCTCACATCCAGGCCACTTCCTCTTCGAACCCTTGCCATCTGGCCGGCGCTACAGAGCACTGAGCACCAGGACAGCCAGGCATAAGAAAAGTTTCTTTCCTCAGGCCATCTACCTCATGAACACCTAAATCTCTCCCCTAGAGAGTAAACCAGTGCAATACATAATGCTATTTATATTTATATTTATAACTTTTTATCACATCATATCTCTTCTCACACTCCCTTGCTTTTGTAACTAGTGACTATTTTTGTATATAATATTGGGTACTGTATATTTTTATATGTTTTTATCCTTCATTCACATATCCTATCTTCTCATCTATCTTGCCACTGTCATTCTGTCTGTGCTGTGGAAGTTCCTGTCACCAAGACAAATTCCTTGTATGTCTGAATATACTTGGCAATAAAGCTCGTTCTGATTCTGATTCTGATCTTTTGTTCACCGCTCTGTGTCACTGTGTGAGAAGAGCACTCTATAAAAAGAAACTAAAATGAACTGAATGTCTGGTCAAAGGGCTCAATATTTCAGTGTGATTTGGTACCAAAAACACCATTAATATAATGCTGTACACACAGACAGTGACTACAACACTTTGAAGGCATGTATAACTACTTAATACTGCTTGGCTATGGCAGCTGTCTTTGTGTAGTTAGTAATTGAGTGTCCCCTCATGTCTTATACTTAGATAGCAAGTCTGAGAAACACATCAGAATGATCTGCAATGCCTTAAAAATGTCCACCCTGACAGTGTATTCTAGAGCATAGAGTATATGTTTTATGGATGTATCTGTATGCATGCATTTAGTCATTGAATGCTGCTAAATGAAAGAGAATTTCCCTCTGGAAGAATGAATAAAGTTTATTCATTCATAAACATGAAAATGTTCATATTTTGTTCCTCTTCCTATCAACACCAGCTCATAGAATATTGATTAGAGTTGTTGCTTTCTGCAAATGGTCGCAGATTTAAATCTTAGCTGATACTGTGGCATCCTTGAACAAGGTATTTACCCTAAATTGCTTCAGTAAACATCCCCAGCTGTATACAGGCAAATAGGTAGCCTAACATTAGTCCTGTGAACTAAATGAATAAACGTACTGTAAATCTTCGAAAAACCGTAATATTATGTAATCGTTTGTAACAAGGAACGAGTACATATGATATGCTGAAGCTAAGTGGATGTATACTGACTCCTGGCTCACTGAAATGTTAATTCCGTTTCTCTCAACACAGAAACAAAGCAAGCTGTTCAACAACAGGGTCCTGGAGTGAAGGCGCCGAATAGTCCTATAGGACCGCTATTAGTTTGAATTTGAAAATCAGTGGAGGGTGTATCAGCCATCAGTCTTCAGTCATCCCTGTACCTACCCGATGATTGTATGAAACATGAAAGTCGCTCAAAGCTATATATAGGCAGGAGTAGGTTCCCCGCCCAGTGATCTGCAAATGATCTGCCAGGAGTGCGACAAACACTTCTCTTTCAAGCAAGACAAATCTTTCCCCTTTTCTCTTTCAAGCAAGATAAGAGCGACACGACTGACCCATGGAGACCAGGAAACCCGAATTCCAGCCATGGCGAGACTACATGCAACTCGCGGACGCTGTGCGGGAAATAGGAGCTGAGAGCCGCGCAGCCAAGATGACCTCGAATTGTGGGAGCGTCCCGACACCGGACACCGGGCACAATCCTGAAGAAACATCTCACTCACGCGCCACACCGACGGACCCGCAAGCTGCAGAAACCCCGGAAAAGAAGTGTCACAATTTACAAGAATCGCCATATCTCCGCTTCTGCAGTTTCTGCAAACACAACGGAGAGTCTGCGCTCGTGTTCCAGTCGCACGGCCTCAGGGATGAGGCAGGCCGCGTCAGCTGCCCCTACCTGCGCCGGTACGTGTGCCCGCTTTGCGGAGCGACGGGGGACCGCGCTCACACGAAGCGCTTCTGCCCAGATGTGGACAGCGCCTACAGCTCCGTATACTGCAAAGAGCAGCGATGAAAGGCACATAAACAGTTAGGTTACTGAAGGGCATTGAGTATGGGAAAGCTGTACTTTACGTGCATAGCAATATATTTGCTACAACCTTCTTTTATATCTGTATTAAATACATTTTCTAACTTTATTTTTAAGCAGAGGGGCGCGGTGGCGCAGTGGGTTGGACCGCAGTCCTGCTCTCCGGTGGGTCTGGGGTTCAAGTCCCGCTTGGGGTGCCTTGCGACGGACTGGCGTCCCGTCCTGGGTGTGTCCCCTCCCTCTCTCCAGCCTTACGCCCTGTGTTGCCGGGTAGGCTCCGGTTCCCCGTGACCCCGTATGGGACAAGCGGTTCTGAAAATGTGTGTGTGTGTGTGTGTGTGTGTGTGTGTGTGTGTGTGTGTGTGTGTGTGTGTGTATTTTTAAGCATTTCTTTTAAGTTTTTAATGCCTTTTCTGTCAATTTTATACAATTATGACTGTACACCTTTGCTTGCATTTTTAAATGTTTGTGTTTTATCCCATAACATCATACTGTCTTTGTACTATTAGTAGTGTGAATTTCTTATTTTATTGTGAGCTATTAGTATTACACATTCCTTGTTGCATTGCATTCTTATTGTAAACGAAAATATTTTACGTTCTCTATATTAACACAAATACACAAAGTACATATTTTATATCTTTTGTGTTTTTCAAGAAAAATGCAGCAACGTGAAACGGTGACAGTACTGTTCCATACTTAATAGGTAGTTAATAGGTATTTTTTTCCTTTATTATCTTTAATCAAAAGTAGAAAGACATCACAAGTACACCACTCAACATCCACAAACAAAACAACATAAGACCAACACAGAAACCTCTCGCGCGCGCGCGCACGCATATGATACACATGCACACGCACGCACATACACGCGCGTGCGCACACGCACACACACTGGCTTAGGCTGCTTGTCCCAGGCGGTGGCGCGGGACTGGGGGGCATGTCCAGGGCGGGACGCCAGCCCGTCACTGGGCACCCCAAGCGGGACTACCCAGGCCCACCGGAGAGTGGGATCCAGCCAAGGCCGCTGCACCACCGCACCGCCCCCCCCCAAAACACAAATCATCAGTGTAAATCCAAAATCATACAAAGTTCAACGAAAAATCAACACACACACACACACACACACACACACACACACTTTCAGAACCGCTTGTCCCATACAGGGTCACGGGGAACCGGAGCCTACCCGGGAACACAGGGCATAAGGCCAGAGGGGGAGGGGACACACCCAGGACAGGACACCAGTCCATCACAAGGCACCCCAAGCAGGACTTGAACCCCAGACCCACCGAAGAGCAGGACTGTGGTCCAACCCACTGCGCCACCGCACCCCCTCAACTTGATACACTGAGTTAAAACAATTTAATATGTTACATTCTCAGCTCAAGAAAACTCACTTTATCTTGTCAAATAAACATAAAATTCTTCACTATTTCAACTCACACTTTCAAGTTAAGATAACTTCAACTACATTCATATCAATTGCCATTTTAAGTTAAGATCGCTAATGTTTTTAAATTGTTCCTACTTAGATTTATTTCTCATCTTGACTAATAATGGCAAGTTTGCCCGTTTCCTTATTCACAATGAATACACCTACAACTTCTTTGCTCAAAAATATCAAATTTATTTTAACAAGAAAAATGTTACACAAACTTTGACATTGGCTTGGGAATGCATTCCTGGTAGGAAAACAGGTTCCAAAAAAAGCTGTTTAAGAATAAAACTGCCTAAACATCAATTTCATTAAATTAATATCCAGGTTTCTCCAGTGTTTCACAGAACTGGAAGGAAGGTATATAAGAGTGACAGAGAGGTACAGAAAAAGAGTGGAGAAGGAGAAAGAGGCAAATGGAGATGGAATGAGTGTGAGAAAGGGAATTCGAGATTGAGATGGTAGATGGGGAAAGAGAGAAAAGTCAGGCAAGCAGAGATGGAATTAGTGAGAGAGAGTGATAGAAAGAGTAAGAGGGAGATCTGGAGGGAGAAAGGAAAACAGAGAGATTGATAAGGAGGGGTAGGCCCTGTACAATGACAACTTAAGGTGTACTCTATATAAACAAGTTCACATAAATTTTTTACCTTTGAATGATTTTAACTTGGTCACTGACTCTTTCAGTGACAACAAGAACAAGCATGTGCAATGTTTCTCCAATGAATGCTCAAGAGGGCAAAATGACAGTTTTCCTCCAAGTAAATGAAATGTTGAGTGTTAAATTAACTTGAAATGTTAATATAACTCTTGACCAACATTTAGCCTTGTTTTAAGAACATAACAGTTCAACACAACATGTTCCTCCCAGTTAAGGCTTGAGATCAGTTTCTAAATGATACTTTAGTAGTTTGTTTGTAAGTCCATGTATCTTAGAAGAACAGTTGTCGGGTTTTATCTTCATGATGACTCTTTGCAGGAATTCAAATGAGTACTTCATATTGCGAGGGTACTCCAGATTAAGGCAGTAGATGGTGTCCATTAGCATAGCAAAACCAGTGGGCACATCTCTGAGGTCATGAAGAACAATCCTCTCCTCTGCCACCACGGCAACGTTGAGGAAAAGCATCAAGCAGGACACCTTCATGTCCAATCAGAAGTCCAACATGCATTCCCTTCATGATAACATCCAGGGTTTCACCATGAACCTGAAATACATGGGCAGATTTAGTCCTACTTTACATTGCATGCAATTCTAATAAATAACATGCTATACAAATGGTCAAGTTATGGACACTAAAATGACTTTGGAAAGAGTTCAAATCGACCAGTGCCAATTTGGTGCAAAGCTTATTCATAAATTGGAGTGGAGAAAGGAAAATAAACATGTACAATTTCAACTCAAATAATTTGTATATTACTGTGTACCATTACCATTACAGAAGGACCAGTGATCCACCCACCCCTTTAAAATATTCAGAGAGGCCAACTGTCATCCCTGCAGACAATCTTGGCGAATACAAATGTTGAACCCACAGTATGGCAACTCCTGTCTATCCTTAAGCTGGGTAAACTCACATGCAGCATGTTAGGCAGAGCCACTGTCTGCCTATTTTTGTGAATAATTATGTTATTGCTGAAATATGATGAATCTTGGTGCAGCAAGTTGTAGGTAACAAACTAGGTTTACTTGAGACTCACATGTCTGCAGCTATGTCTCTTTTATATAATGCATAAATTGTACTTTTGCTGAGATGTACATTGCTTTGGACAAAAGCATCTGCTAAATGAATAAATTTAAATGTAAGTACAGTTCCAATCAGATTCACTTTCAGCAATCTGCACTGTTATCCTAAAAATTAGCCATCACTATTTATTTTAAACCTTTTGAACTGATAGTAGGATTGGAATTATGATTATTATATAACATTTTAATTAAAAAAGATCAATCAATCAATGTGTAAATATATTTTCTTACATCACACATTTTGATTATCTCGGAAGTATCCTCTGAAAAGAAGCGCGGAAGACCAAGTAGGGCAGCTGCTCTTCTGTTCTGATTTGTGTCCTACATACAATTATAAACAAGAGTGAGTGAGTGCAATACTTAAAGTAGAATCCTTATTTTATAACGCATTGATAACTTCATTTTTATTCATACCTCCTTATGAACGCACTGCATAAGACTGCTAAGGGTCAACCTCCTGCTTGATGAAGCAGCTGCTTTGTACAGCTCTAAGAGATTTGGCACCAAGGCATCTAGTCCATTCAGGAATGACTGCAGCAGATCTGTGGTGACTATTCTGCTGAACTCTGCACTTATCTGAAACACACATAACAAGACAGCAGAGATGAAGGCTAATGAGAGGGGATAACAAGAGCAGCACACAGTAAGGTAGCAAGTACAGATGAAAATGATTACAACATATGTAGATTAGATGCTACCTCATGACACTAATTCTTAAGAAAGCAAACAGAGAATTTCCTTGTTCTCTATCATCCTGTGGATGTCTGAGTTGCCACTGGTTACCTGTCTCTCATTAAACAATGCTGGCCATCTGTCCATGACTACAGAGATAAGTGGCTCGTTACCAATGATTTCCTTTCTTTGCTGCGAGAATGTTGCAGTCATCAGTTCATCCAGGAGCTGCAAATGTGGATCACACTTCTGCACCTCTAGAAGCATGGTCTTCCGATTCTCCTCTGATATAGCTGGACTTTGTCCTTCAGGTGGATCTGGCAAGTAGTGGATCTCTCCCTTCTTTGACTTCTTGATTGCCTTGCTGCTTGTCTGTCCCCTCTTCCTCTTATTTACAAGAACTTGAGGGCATCCAGCTGCCATTAACCTCTGACGGTAATTGCCCATCTTGAATTTCAAGCTGAATACCCAGCAATACCATCCTTTGGCAGTACCTGGCTCTCTGAGACAAGGGTGCTTTGCTACAAGAGCTGTGGCTACACTTTCATAATGGTCCTTACTTGATTAGGGAATGATTTTGGATATCATATCAGCTAGTTTGTCCAGTATTTCACTCCTAACGCCCTTGGAGATGACCATCACTGTTCCATCCCTGGCATAGGCGTCATTTGCTGCGCTCAGCTGAAGTTCAGCATCATGGGAGAAATCAGGAATAACAAAAGGATCAGGCCATTCCACTGATGAAGCACTAGTTGGGGACCTCGAGCTTGTAGTATCTAATGTTGTGTCAGAAACTGAATCAGAAAATGTGAACAAAACTTTTAGTGTTGCTCGATCAGTTGGTAGATCTTTGATATCTGTCAAATTACAGAGCTCATTTCCAAAGTCCGGATCTTCAAACTGTAGAATGGAGTTTCCCTGCAAGCCCAGATTGGTGTGCAGTGCTTCACATTGTCATGGTTGCGCGTAGCGAGGATGGACTCAAGTGCAGAGTTCTCGTACCGATGTTCAATGAAGCCGAATCAGAATCCAAAAGCAAAGTCGAGGGGCAGGTGTGGGTCAGGCGATCAGCAAACGTAGTACAAAGGGCTAGGCAAAGAACGTGGTCGGGAATAAACAGGCAAAGGGTTGATGTCGGAATAGGTTCTCTGAAACACGGCTCGCAGGGAAACAAGGAGGCAAAACAAAGTTCCGCGTCTGGGCTTCCTCGGTTTCCCTCTTTATTGCCGCTCCTATCAGGAAGCGGCAAGTGTCGCCGATGTGCCGGCTGCGGGGGACGTGACACACATAGCTCCTTGACTGACTCAGGAACACTCTGTAGGGTGACGCGCCTTATCTCTTGCGGTGACACAATAACTCTGAGAAGCATCTTGAAGGCACCAACAGCTGTAACAGGGTGACACAAAAAAAAAACAAACAAAAACCAAAGCTCAAAGCAGCAGAAGCAGCATAGGCTAAGACCATGAAATTGTACTATATGAGTAAAGAACTGCACGGTCTGCAGTAAATGTGTTGTGTGACTGCATTATGCCAGCAGTTGAATTAACAAGAGTTAAACAGTAAAAATACAAGGTTTTAAAAATGAGTAAGGGTGTGTTTACTGCACCTTATTGTAACATGAATGTCTTTGGAGTAATGAGCAGCTTTCCGTCAACAAGGTATGCAACCGGGGGGATGTAGTCATTCAGCTGGTCAGGATGGACAACCACAGTTACTGCAGGGTCTTTTTGGCAAGCTGGTATCACCTTAGATGCTCCAACAAGCCAGCTTTGAACAGTTCAGTAATGAAAAATATGCGACTATCCACTAAACAGATCTCGAGTACTCTCCCAAAATCTGGTAGTCCACTTGTGTGCCCAACCGAGAGCACCATTCCTTTGGAATATTTTATGCCATTCAAATAAACAGTGGAGGTGAGTGAAACAGAGTTCAGACCTTTAAACTTGTCCCATATAGCCACGTTGACAGCAGCATCTAAGATGCCCACAGATACAACAGATATCCGCCCAGTTTCAATGCTTGGTTTGAAAACACTTGGCATCTCCAAATAATATGCCAACATTAGCTGATGTCTTGTGGCCAAAGTGTGCAGAATATTTTTGAAGTTACCAGTATCATGAACCACCTTTTTAAAGAAAGAGTGTTTAGCCTCAAATCTTATTGTCCAAAATTCAATTAGGGGACCAGATTTTTTGATTGGCATAGGATAATGTTCCAGATAATGTTTAGGGTGCAATTTAGTACAAGGAAAAACTTCTAAAAGCAACTGTCGGTGGTCAGAGATTTTGGCTTGCAGGTAGCACAGGGTTTCTGTTGTGAATGAGGGGCTAGGTAACAACTCAACAATGTCTTTTAATTCAAGAATTATATACCATGTTTTTTCACCCTCTGGAAAGTGGTGGCCAACTAACAGTGGAAGAAATCTCAGAAGTGCCCAGTTCTCATGTCCATTGCCACCTATAGTTAAATTTTTCTGAAAGTTTGTTTGTATTGTCTGTGGTCTGTTAGTTTTGTCATGGAATTGGAAGGGGAATGTTGTTATTCTATCATTAAGGTAATTCAATGTAAAATACTTCTTAGCAATCAGATCTGAGAGGCATACGCAGAGTTCCACAGGTACAATTCCTTCTAATGCATCGTGTAGAAAATCAGGTGGAAATCCTTTTGCAGCATGAAAGTGGGCCAATCTGTTTAAAGGACAGTCTTTCTTTACGCCATCAACACAAGACATCACTTTGCTGAAGCACATTAACAGCTTCATCAAACAATTCTGGTGTTCTCAAAGTAAAAACTCCACTTCTGACATCATACTGCTGAATATCTACACGATTTGCCAAACAAAATCTGCAAAACTTGTCAACACTGAATGACTCTTGGAATCCTGCAAGTGAGCGTGCACCCAAGTTGTCTGCAGATACATACAAAACTGTCCCTTTAACATTAGAGCCAAGTCTCTGAACAAACACACCTTCTCTCTCGAGGAGCTCAAGGTCCCTAATCAGAGGCTCTAGAACCTTGCTGTAACCATATTCTTTTATGTGTGCAGTTTTGCACAACACAGCTAGATAAATTGATGATAATGTTGATAGAAGTCTTATGGGTAAATTGGCAATCACCCAATATATACCACAAATTTTATGCTTCTTTTTTGAAGTACCTAATGGCTTACAAAGTTCAAAATCATCAATATATAGTCCAAGAGCTATGCCTAATTCTTCAGAGAGAATTTTGTTTTCTTTAAAGTATTCTCCATCTTGAATTGAGCTGTAATGTCCTTCGTGTTGACTGGATCTCTCTAGCGTCTGAAGTATCTCATTTCTTTCCAACAGTTTACTGAGCAAATCTAAAACAGGAACATAAACAAAAGTATGCCTTTGTTCTTGTGCATTTAACACATACTCAACTGGTCAATAATAGTAAAGTTTTTTCTATAAAATGACTGTCTTCTGCGCATTGTGCCAAGAGGCCCCTCCCCTGAGAGCAATCTGAGTGGGTTGAAAGTTTGTAATTCTTCAGTCAATGAAGCTACAACAGAGGCATCAACTATGCAATTGTTGTCTTTCAAAACTTTATTAATTACTGTCTTTATATTTTGATGAGCAAATTCTCCGATGTCAAATAACTCATCAATTATTTCCTGTACAGCTGAATTTGATACATGTAAAAGTGTTTGCATGCAGAGAAACAGAGAGCCCAGTTGATGCTGAATGGCCTTTCCATTTTCAAGTCCAGATTCAGCCTCAGATACAGAATGAGATGCAAGTATATCTTCACTGTCTGAAACAATTTCCTCTTCTATTACAGGCACAGAAAGTGAATGCTGTGCCAAAAGCTCTGGTCTGAAATTTTCCAAGGTGGAAGACTTATGATTGCGACTTCTATGAGCAGTAAAAGTCGATAGGACACTAGATTTGAAAAAGCAACCTGCAAAGGGACATTTAACAACTTCTCTGTTTCTCAGATGAGTCTTCAGATAAGTGATGAATTTGTTAATGTCAATGGGCTCAGAGAATGTACACAAATCACAGGATAATTTGGTTACAATCTTATAAGCTTCTTTTATATGTTCTTTCAAATGATTTTTAAATTCTGCTTGGGTCTGAAAAGTTTTCAAACAGTCTTTGTGAATACAGATGAGGCCTGAACACCTTCGATGATGCCCATGATGCTCTTTGTAGTGCTGTAGAATTTTTCCTTGGTCATTAGTAGAGAATGCACAAAACTTACATTTCCACTTCATGGAAGGGACATGCTTGAAAAAAATCTATTAAGAGAAAGAAACAAAAATGAATTGCATGTTTTCAACATGTAGGTGAGTCAAATTTTCTTAAAGCTATCTGCATAACCTTATATATAGAGTGAGAGCGAGAGATATTTTAAGTTTCTTTCCACTCAAAACTGCATTTAATTTATTTACCATCTCTACTAAGGGCAATAAAATCCAATTACAACATTTTAAAATCACGGATTAGATCTGAAAAATTAGTGGACAAGTAGATAAGTCAGACAGAAAATAAATGCCGCTATTCTTACCATTTATACCACAGCGCTGTGTAATACTTGATTCTGATTGGACGACAGCCCTTCAAGGGTATACAATTATTTTTCAATTAATACACAGTGAGCTACACCGCATTACAGCTCCATATCACTTCGATAAGTTAACTAAAATAATGGAGAAGTCCACCTACTGTCCACCACAGCACACAGTTCTAACAGCAAACAAAATGACAGACAATTTCGATTTTCCAGAAATAACTTTCAATAATTATGGAGCGCATGGAAAATTTCAAGAATCAGGCGACAACTGTGGACCACAACACACTTTTCTGATTCGTTTATAATTGCAGATAAGGAATAAATAAATACTGATATTCTGATATTTGTTCACACTGGCTTTCCGTCTTATTGCTGCAATCAAACGTGCGCTTTCTCGCTCTCTCCCTCCAATAACTGCATAATATGAATGAATGGATGCGTGAACGAGCGTTTTAAGGACAAAAACCGACAAATGTCTTGAATAGAATATCTAAATAATGTGTTGAGGTGTGGTAATTGTGGTATGATGTCCTGAATTTTTCCTTTATACCAAGCAAAAGTGGCAACGTTATTAAATTTTATCAATAGAAATTTACCTCCTCGCCACGTTACTCAACAGGAATTCATCCAGATTTCCACTTTTGTCTTCAATGTCATTGAAATTTGGAATTACACTTATCCTCTGAGGACAACTGGTTAGCACCATGCCTCCATGGTATCACCGTTTTATGGTAATGATTTTATGTCACTCAAGAATGGCGGGAACTTCTCTTTATTTCCCCCCTCCACCCACCTTCCCCTTTTTCAACTTATTACTTACAGACATGAGTTAAATGAACATTGACAACCCAGACAAAACTCACAAGTAGTCAAGACAATGGATTACTTTAAGTTTAATCTTTGAAAACTTATGAACTTGAATTCAATATCCAAAACTTGTCATGACAATTGGAGTTAAAGAGAAGAAATAAGTTCACATAACTTAATGGGGCTATAATGTTTTACAGTATAGTTACCACACCATTCTTCAAGAACTACTCATGATCTCAAACAGTATTCTGAAGCGAAAATCATGGAAACTTATTAGTAATTGCTGAGTAGTTACCACGCCGTTCTTCAGGAACTGCTCTGGAACAGTATTCTAAAGTGAAAATCATGGTACCCTATCAGTAATTACTTGGGTCTTACCACATCGTCTGGATCAGTATTGTAAACCTTTGAAAAACTAAGTACGTACACACACACACACACACACACACACACACACACACACACACACTTTCTGAACCGCTTGTCCCATACGGGGTCGCGGGGAACTGGAGCCGAACCCGGTAACACAGGGCGTAAGGCCGGAGGGGGAGGGGACACACCCAGGACGGGACACCAGTCCGTCGCAAGGCACCCCAAGCAGGACTCGAACCCCAGACCCACCGGAGAGCAGGACTGTGGTCCAACCCACTGCACCACCACACCCCCTGTCAAAAACTAAGTAATGAATGATTATCTGGAGCAGCAGTGTAAAGTAAAAAGCATAGTACACTATTAATAGTAGAACACCAACATTAAGGACTCAAGTGAGATGTATGTTACTTTAGAGAAAAGCGTCTGCTAAATAAATAAATGCTGTAATGCTTAAACAACACTATGATGCACATTTCCTTTAGATTCTGTATCACTGTTTAATGTTGCAGTCGCCAATCCTCTGTCACTGTAAGCAGTGAGAAGTCTTTCTCTCCAAGCACGGCTCACTCTCCCGGTGTTACAGAGTTACACACTGATATACAGCCCCCCCCCCCCCCAGATTGATGAAAATCCGTAATTTCAACAGATTGTGTGAATTTACAACCAGCGCTTCATACCTCCCAGTATTTTTTTTCCCCTCCCAACACAAGAAATACAATTTTTTTTTGTCTCTAATACTGATCAGAACGAATCACCAGCCCACCCAAAGGTGTCTGGCTCCACACACAGTCTAACTCACAGGAATAATTTTCTCCATTCATCCTTTTCGGTAATTAAAATCTTTATTCAATAAATAAATTAATCGTAAAACTGCCATGCCAATAATAAAATTTAAAATAAAACAATAAAATCAATAAGACCAACTATAGACCGCATGGCAGAACCTTTAAAACACTAAAAAACATACCCCAAGGCTGAAAACCATACATAATGAATGATTAAAAGGAAACTTATCTGGTAACATTCACTGCTCAAGAAATACAAAAAAAAACTACCTATTAAGTATGAAACATTATTCTAAAATATTACCAGTCTTTGAACTTCTCAGGTTATATTTCCACTTTTGTTGATTATTGGGTAACCAGGTGTCAATTTATTAGCCAATCAGTGTCAATCACAGATGAGTATTTGGTTCGGTAGCGGGGAGGGGACTGGAAAAACGGGAGGAGCAGACGGAGAAGAATAGGTCGAGGAAGAGGAAAAAAAGAACTGGGAGGCAGGAAGGCGCTGCTTGTAAATTCGCACAATCTGTTAAAATTACTGTTGTTCATCAAGTTAGGGGGTGCTGTATATCAGTATGTCACTCTGTAAAACGGGAGAGTGAGCCGTGTTTGGTGCTGTCTTCATTCAGTAATTGTACTAAACTACACGAGCCTTATACCACGCTGTGGATTGTGGGTGAGAGAGTGAATGAGAGAGAGACACTTTCGCCCCAGGTTTCTGAGCTGCCACACAAGCTGGTGCAGTAGGAGTGCTTGGGAATCGCCACTACATGCCCGAGGACCCAGTTTTGTATCTGCACGGACAGAGCGTCACTCACACTGGACAGAGGATTGGCGACCCTGACATTAAACAGCAGCACACTAGAATGTAAAGGAAATGGGCATTAGATTGTAATGTATAATGTTAAGTGAGAATTCAATTTAAGTTTATGTGAAAAAGTGTAATTAAACTAATAAAATACTGAAACACTTGACTTATTAATGTTACTGTTTCACTGTTTCTGGTGTACTATGCTTTTTACTTTACACTGCTGTTCCAGATAATCATTCATTGCTTAGTTTTTTCAAGTTTTTCAAATGTTTACATTACTGTTCCAGACTATGGCAATGTGGTAAGACCTTAGTAATTTACATTTATTCGGTTAGATGCTTTTCTAGAGGCGGGTTGTGAAAAGGGAATCACCCAAAAACGGTAGGAAAGTGTATGGTAACACCCTGGGAAGAGGCCAGGGGACCGCCCATCTTGAGCGGTGAATGTTACCGGCTAAGTTTTCCTTTAATTATTTATTAAGTATGGTTTTAGGCCTTAGGGTATGTTTTTTAGTGTTTTAAAGGTTCTGCTATGCAGTCTTTATATTAGTTGGTCTTATTGATTTTATTGTTTCATTTTAGTGGGGGCGCGGTGGTGCAGTGGATTGGACTGGGTCCTGCTCTCTGGTGGGTCTGGGGTTTGAGTCCTCCTTGGGGTGCCTTGTGGCGGACTGGTGTCCTGTCCTGGGTGTGTCCCCTCTGGCCGTATGCCCTGTGTTGCTGGGTAGGCTCCGGTTCCCCTGTGACACTGTATGGGACAAGCACTTCAGAAAGTGTGTGTGTGTGTGTGTGTGTGTGTGTGTGTGTGTGTGTGTGTGTGTGTGTGTGTGTGTGTGTGTGTGTGTGTGTGTGTGTGTGTGTGTGTGTGTGTGTGTGTCATTTTAAATTTTATTGTTTGCATGGCAGGGGGTGTGGTGGCGCAGTGGGTTGGACCACAGTCCTGCTCTCTAGTGGGTCTGGGGTTCGAATCCCGCTTGGGGTGCCTTGCGGTGGACTGGCGTCCTGTCCTGGGTGTGTCCCCTTCCCCCTCCGGCCTTACGCCCTGTGTTACCAGGTAGGCTCCGTGACCCCGTCTGGGACAAGCGGTTCTGAAAATGTGTGTGTGTGTGTGTGTTTGCATGGCAGTTTTTAGGATTAATTTACTTATTGAATGAAAATTTTAATAATCGGAAACGATGAATGGAGAAATTTATTCCTGTTGAGTAAGACAGTGTGTGGAGCCAGACACCCTGGGTGGGTTGGTGATCCATTCTAATCTGTAATTTAGGAAAAGAAAAAAAATGCAACAGTTTTCATCACACCAGTAGCTGCATAAAACTCAGAATAGACTATTCCTGATCACCTTCCAACATTTTTTTTAGACAAACATTTACATAGAATAGAGGAGTAGTGGCTGTGTAAAGGCTTATCTGAGTATGAACATAAAGTTATGGTGAAAAAAAATTTACACCTTATATGATCTCATGGGTGAAGTGAGTCTGGAAGAGATGACTTTTCAGACCCTTTTTAAATGTGGACAGAGTTCCAGCAGTTCTGAGTGAGAGGGGGAGGTTGTTCCCCCATAACAGAGGCAGAACTTTCGTGCGCGGGCCCACCAAGCAAGCAGAAGTAGCAGTTCTGTTGATGCATTTGTAGGCAATAACCAGTGTCTTGAAATTGATCCGGGCAACCATAGCAATCCAGTGCAGAGAAACGAGTAGGGGGATACATGGGAACGCTTTGGCAAGTCAAGCACAACTCATGCAGCAGCATTCTGTAGCAGCTGCAGAGGTCTGATGGCAATAGCGGGAAGGCTGCAAGAGGGAGTTGTAGTAGTCCAGATAGGATGTCATCATGGCCTGGACAAGTAGTTGGGCAGAGTCAGTTGTGAGGTAAAGACGGATCCTGCAGATATTATGTAGGATGTATCTGCAGGTCCGGGTTGTGGCTTTGATGTGCTGAGAGAAAGACAGACTTGAGTCAGTTGTCACTGCCAGACTCTTAGCTGATGAGGTAGGCAAAATGAGTGAGTTGTTAATTTATTACTATATGGTATTTATGTGTATATATGTGTGTGTGTGTATATATATATATATATATATATATATATATATATTATATGTGATCATTAACATCTCATATATATGAGTTGATAGTTTATTTATATATTTCTATTTTCTATTTTTATATGTGTTTTTCATGTGAAGTGTTTGAGATATAAGTACAAAGTTATGTAAATAAGCATTACAGAATTGTTACAAGTTCACAGTTTGGGTTTCACTGTTCTATCAAAGACAACTTGTTTTATTTTTGTAACTTTTCATTTAAACTCATTTCAAACTTCATAATTTAATTTACATCTGTTTTTGAAAAAAAATGTTTTCTGTAGTTCCCAGCCTTTTCTTCACTCTAAGCCTGTTTCAAGGTATTGTCGCGCGCAGCGCCGTGGGGTTGGATGGGGTGAAGAAGAACACAGAGGCAGCATTCATCTCCAGTGTTTATTCGAACACTGGTACACAGGGAAAAATACTCTCGGTCTGAGGACCCCATTACTTCAGAAACCTACGCTTCTTTTTTTAATTAAACTTTATTTAATAAAGTTATCAATAAAATACACAACCAAAAACAAACATCCAAAAAACCTGCACTTCTAGTCAGCCTTCTTAGCCTGCTTAGGACCAACAAGCTCTCTCCCAAAACACTGGCAGATACGGTCACCCCATCATTTTCCCCAGAAATTGCCCTAGTTGTTGAACTCTCCATTTCCAATTTACCCACAATACAACTATGTACAATAAATAAATCTTCCCACCTACACACCAGTAACAGGGGTTGTTACATTGCCCCCCATCAAAAAGAATAGCAGCGTCCCCACTGCTGCCTGCCCCACAAATGTCTCACTGTTCCTCACGCGCCTCTGGTCGGGAGTGCAGGTTTCTGATGCTCAGTGCTAGTTGTTGGGGGGGGGACAATCACAGTTGCCCGCCATGGCGGTGCGCTCAGGGGCCGAGGCGATCATCATCGTCCCTTGTCCTCCTGGGTCCCAGCACAGCTCCCCCTCACAAACGTGGCACGCACCAGGCCTGGTGGTGCCCACGGGGTTTTTGCCAACCATTTGTGCGCCACACAGCTGACCAGCTCCCATGGGACCGTCGGGTCGATTATCCACTGCTATGCCGCGCTGTCTCAGTTCAATTGTCGAGGGGGAACATCTTTCTTGCGTCCCCGGTCGTCTCGCCGCACCTCTTGGTGCTCAGCCACCTTTCGGCAGAGGACCTGGGCAAGTTACCCTGCATGCCGCTCTCGCCTCTGCTCTCTCGTCAAGTCCGCTGCGACGCTTGTAAAACCGGGTGCTTGTCGCTGTGTAGCCCTCCTGCTTCTGCAGGGTTTGCTCCGCCGCACAACCCTTTTAGAAAGGTTATCGGGGTTTCCGGCAGGCTGGGCGCTTTCTCCACGAAAGCGGCAAAATCTTGATCCGCAGGTCAATTCAATTTATTTTTATAGAGCGCTCTTCTCACGCAGTGACACAGAGAGCTTTAACACAGGCGTAAGTCAAGAAAGACAAATACATCAAATAAACAAAGAAGACAGCTGACTAATGACTACAATAATAAGGTACTTTTACAGAGCTACAAGTATGCCTACTGGCCACGGAGGAAAGGAACAAAAACTCCCAATTGAAAGTTGAGGGAGAAAAAAATCTCTGCGGATCCAAGGGCCAGTGGTTGCCCACCCCTCCTGGCCATTCTAGATTAAGTAACAGTTCTAAGCCAGTTAACAAGTAATAATGATATTGTTGCTATGTGGTATCCTGAATCCCCAGCTCATCATGGAATGCCTCGTCCATCACGGTAGTGGTCATCATCTTCAGTCAGCATGGGATTCGTCTGTCACCACTGGCTGGCCTCCTCAAGTCTAGGCAGTGCTCAGCAAAAAGAAAGTAGTTGTAATTTGAAACTTAAGTCAATTTAATATGCATTTGTATAAAGGTGGTAAAAACAACCAAGGCAAGTGGAATTACATTTCGAGGTGGAATACCTCAGTGAATATGTAAGTCTTTAGTCTGGATTTGAAAACAGAAACAGACGGGGCATTTTTGACAGTAACTGGTAGAGTATTCCACAGTTTAGGTGCTCTGTAACTAAAGGTGCGACCTCCTACTGAGGTCTTATTGATCACAGGTACTTTAAGGTAATGTGCATCCAATGAACGAAGGTATCGTCCAGGGATATAAGAATCAATAATGAATCAATGTACTGCTTTATAGGTCAAAAGAAGGATTTTATAATCAACTCTAAATGCGACCGGGAGCCAATGTAACGATTTAAGTTCGGGTGTTATATGGTCATACTTCCTAGTTCTAGTGACAATTCTCACAGCAGCATTTTGTACTAGCTGTAGCCTGGATGCAGTCTGGTATGGACAACCCAACAATAAAGCATTACAATAATCCAGCCTACTTGAAACAAAAGCATGAACCAGTTTCTTACCATCCTGTCTACATAGGATTCGCCATAATTTGGTTATGTTTCTTAATTGAAGGAAGCACGACTTGGTCAAAGCATTTACATAAGATACAAATGACAGATTCCCATCCAACAGGACACACAAATCCTTGACACAATCCACACCCTTGAAAGTAATACCATTTGTTGGCAGATTGGCATGATTATGTCGAGAGTTTTGGCATCACCACCCACCACAGGTACCTCTGTTTTACTGGCATTTAGAGATAAAAAATTTTTACTCATCCATAATTTTATACTGGTAAAACAATTAGCTAAAGACACCACATTTGATGGATCATCAGGCTTGAACGATACATACAGCTGTGTGTCATTGGCATACGAATGGAAATTAACGTTGTGTTTGCGAATAATGTCACCCAGTGGTAACATATAGAGTGAGAACAGTAATGGACCCAACACAGAGGCTTGTATGACACCATACTGAACTGTAGTTGAGATGGAGGGGGTACAGTCATCAGATTTCAGTACAAATTGTTCACAGTTAGCTAAATATGAGTCAAACCACTTCAGGACAGTACCTCTTAGTCCAACCAGGTTTTCAAGTCTACTCAGTAGGATACAATGGTCTACAGTATCAAATGCAGCACTCAAGTCCAGTAACATAAGAACAGAGATCTGACCAGCATCAGAAGAGGTAAGAATATCATTAACAACACGTGTGAGCACCATTTCAGTGCTGTGACCAGTGCGGAAACTAGACTGAAATTTTTCAAATATATTATGATGATTAAGATATTTTACAATTTGAGAAGCTACGATCTTTTCTAAAATTTTGGATAAAAATGGTAGATTGGAGATGGGTCTATAAATACATAGGTTATTACAATCCAGATCCGATTTCTTTAGTATGGGTCTAATAAAGGGGATTTTAAAAGCTTTTGGAACACAGCCATTTAGTAACAACGTATTAACAATATTAACAATATTAACTGTAGAGCACCTAAACTGTGGAATAGTCTACCAGTTACTGTCAAAAATGCCCCGTCTGTTTCTGTTTTCAAATCCAGACTAAAGCATGGAAACTGCAGCTTTCAGTAATTTAGTGGGGATTCGGTCTAAAGGACAAGTAGTACCTTTCATAGAGCGAATTATGTCGAAGCTACTGAGATGGTGCGGACAACTAATGTTATTGTAACCAAGCGTTCTTGTCGGGTTCGCCTAGACCATTAGGGCTGCAGAAAATAACAAACACTACCCATCCAGGTTGGTTTCCAACACCTTCAAAGTCTTTATTGGATGCCACACATGTATAACTTACAAGAAGACTTGCTGATGCACTCCAGTGCGCATGTACAGAGTCCAGCCTATAGCAAACCCCGAGGGGAGAAAAGACTCATCATACACAATGCCACGCCCACACCTCCGGGCCAACACGGAACACCTGTGACGCAACGCAGACCGCAGCATAAAAGGCTGCGTCGGACAACCAGCTGATGCGGAACCTTGATCTGCCTCCTCGTTAGTGACCTTCTCCAGCCATTTCCTGTTCCCGAATGCCTTCCCCGAACCCGTCCCTTGTTCCCCCGATCTACTGCCTCCTTCGGGTCATCGACCTCTTGCCTGTACACTGGCCTCGCCTTTTGGATCCTCCGTTACGACGTTCGCACCTCGAAGACCCTTTGCCCGTCCTCTGACCTCCTCTCTTGGATTTCCCCGAAGACACCGCGATTACCGCTCTGCACTTGGGTCCGCCGCTTCCCTCAGACGCGACCATGACACACACATATGCACCACTAGTGAACAGTCTCCTAGTGTCACCACATCCAAAATTAAATGTTTTACATATGTCCCCTCTGTCCAGAAGAAATGTCCACGTTTATTCAAGAAGAATAACCCCAGAAACAAAAGCCACAAACAACTACAAAAGCTCAAGGAAAACAGGAAGTATACAACAGGAGGCAAATAAATCACAACAGCCCTGCAACAGAACACTTGCCACCACAAAATTTTTTTTTTTTTTTTAATTCTAAATTAATTAGGGGGAACCCAGAAACATAGTCACTAGAAATTTAGTAAGTCAAAAAATCACTCAGATAGCCAGGCGTTTTCAGAATCCTCCCCGTCCGACTCACGCGTGGGTCTAACCCAGCAGGCCTCTCAGATGAACAGTCCGTCTCAGGTGAAGTGCTCAGTTCTTCCTGGGGAGAAATGCACTCTGCACCCCCAGACATGGCTGACACAAGAGACGGGGAACTTGGCAATGACTCAGGAATGCCACCCGATGAATGGCTTCGCAACAGGGGAGAAACCAGCAGTGTACAAGGCCTCAGTCTATTATAATGCACTACCTGCCCTCTCTCCTCAGAGTCAAATGGATTGGTAATATGATAAATCACCGTTTTCAAATAGCCAAATGCAGTTCCACACTCAGTCATCCACACAAAAGGAATGTTCTTTCCAACAAGCTGATTAAGTGGGGCAGCATGCTTGGAAAAATCTTTCACGAACCGTCGATAATAAGAAGAGAGCCCCAAGAATGCCCTAACCTCAGGAGGAGACTGTGGAACTGGCCAATCCCTCACTTTCTCAGTGTTCTTGGGGTCAGGTTGGAGACCCTGCCGAGAGATGACATGTCCAAGAAAAACCACATGATCTCTTGCAAGGTGGCACTTTTTCGGATTCAATTTCAAACCTGCAGACTGAATTCTCGCAAACACCTCATCCAGACTAGACAGGTGTTCCTCAAATGTCTTTCTGTAAATCAAAATGTCGTCCAGATATACCATGCAGACATGCCAAGGGAGCCCTCTGAGCACTAGCTCCATTAAACGCTGGAATGTGGCGGGAGAGTTTGAGAGGCCCATCGGCATGGAACGCCACTGATAGAGCCCCTGCCCAGTTGTAAATGTTGTTTTTTCCTCTGTCCTCCTCCGCAACTTCCACCTGCCAATAGCCGTTAGAAAAGTCCAATGTGCTGAACCACACAGAGCCTGCCAACGCATCCAGGGTATCATCCACACGGGGCAGAGGGTGAGAATCCTTAACAGTCACGCTGTTCAAGCGCCTGTAGTCCACACAGAATCGCCAAGTACACATTTCTTTCTCACAAGCACAACAGGCGAGGCCCAGGGACTACAGCTCTCCTCAATGATACCGTCAGCTACTTGTCTCTCTATTTCAACACGTTTTTCAGGAGATGTATGATATGCACATTGTTTGATAGGAGCCTGCTCCCCAGTTCTGATGTAATGCTTCACCAGGGTGCATTTACCAACATTCCGTTCAGAGGAGCTGAAGACGTCATTGTACTTAGACAGCAAGGCTGAGAGTGCAGCCCTTTTGGATACAGAAACAGGTGACTCCTCCAGCGATACAGGAGACCCCATTTCAGAGGAGGATGCGGCTGCCACGCCAACTGGAGAATGCAGGAGAGGCTGGACGTCAGACTCACTGACTGAATAAAACTCATCCAGGTGCATTCCTTGTCTCAGTGATGTCCTGTCCGGTAGGATTCAAAACCCGAGCCCTCGTCAGTCCGTTGCGCACTTCGGTGACAGTGTGAGCAACCACTAGACTGGCAGAATCGGGCACATTTGGCTCTAAGTAACCAACAAAGCAACTGAGCCGTGCTGGGTACACAAAGCTGAACTGGCACAATTGACTTGCTGAGGGGTGGTAAGTTCATAGTTGTAGCCAGAGACACATTACAACACACTGGAACAAAGTCTTTGCTAGTAAGAAGAGGAACAGAAATGTCCCAGAGCCGCAGCTGTGCATGGCAGATGTCCAACAAAGCATGATTTCTCAACAGAAAGTCCCACCCCAACAACACAGTCTGTGTGGTCTCTCTTATGACATGAAAGGCATGCTGTCATGAGCTCGTCCCCAGCTGGAGTGTAACTGTAATGGTGCCCAAAGTGTCTAGCATTTGTCCATTCACGGCCTGGGCCACCACATAGTCCTTTCTTAATGGGCGGTTACGAAGTGCAGAAGTTGACATGCAAAAATCCGCACTCATGAGAGATACGCTGGAACCAGAGTCCACCAACACTGGAACCTCCACACCTTCAATTACTCCTTTCACATACAAGACCAGCAGTTCCTGGCTAGTGCCCACCTCATCCTTAATGTCCTCTGATATTGAATTACTGTCATTAGAGGTGTTAGTTTGAAGGCCCTTGGGCAGCACAGCTGGTGTTTGGGCCGCAACATCAGCTACAGACCATTTCCTGGCCCACCGTGACGGCCCTCTCCGCCAGGAGACATAAAACGCACCCCACACTTCTTCGGATCCTCCTCATAGCTGTTCTGCCTGTGAGGACTTGGGCTGCGTTTAGCAGGAGATCGAGCAGTATACGAGTCATTATGGTCCCGAATTCCCACAAATGACTCACAAGCATCTCTGTGCTGAAACATCCTCCTCTCCGGTGAACGACCTCTCCGTGTTCCATCAAAAGTAAGCGAATGGCATCCGTGGCCACCGCAGCATTGGTGCAAACCATTCGACTGAGAGCGGCCTCCGCCCCACTCATCTATACCACTAGAACTCACTCTGGCCTTCAGTCTTCGGTTTTCGTCATCCAAGCGTCTCAGCTCCATCTTCATGTCCCTCATTTCCTCTGTCAGTCTGTCTATTGCTCTGTACAGACCTCCATCATTAGCCACAGAGTGGACAGCAGCAACTGCCCCTCCAGCATTGTCATGGCGAGCAGCACTGAGAGACCCGTAATCGGTGTTCACTGCATCTCTCGCATTCTCACATAGACCAGCAATTATCACAGCCTCCTCCAAATCCGTCGCGCCTTGCTCATGACATTTCGCTCTAAGCATTGGATCCTGACCCACCAGGAAACAATGAACTTTCTCTTCCCTTTGAGCAATAGCTCCATAATCAGGAAAAGCCTCATCCACCAACCTGCAGATCTCGGCAGCATACACCACCAAACTCTCTCGTGGAGCACGAGGGTGGGCTGATAGACTGGCTCTGAAGCAATCCATAAACTTTTTCTGGCCAAAGGCTTCTTTGAGCTTTTCTTTCACAGCCTTGTAATCAGTCTGAACCGTAGCAGGGAGGCTGTCCCACAGAAGAAAGGCTGCACTGCTCAAACGCGTTAGTAAAATCCTCGACAATTCGTAATTATACGAATCAGCGCCATCTCCCTCCGTGAGCACCCTGACCGCGACCTCAAACTGAAGCTCTGTGTCTCATCACCGGAGAACGGCGGCGGCAGTTCAATTTGAATGTGCCTTTTGCCCCTGACCTGACCACGTCGTGGACAGAAGTCATCGTCGTCCTTACACCACATGATGACCGCGAAGCGTGAACTTGAATTCACACGTGCCAACTAGCTAAGCCAATTAGCCTTTACCACTAGGCTAACTAGCACCCAGTGTAAGTGTTAAACATCAATCCAAACAAACCAAAACAAAACCGCTGCCACCAAAGTAACCGAGCGTTCTTGTCGGGTTCATCTAGACCATTAGGGCTCCAGAAAATAACAAACGCTACCTGTCCAGGTTGGTTTCCAACACCTTCAAAGTCTTTATTGGATGCCACATGTGTATAAGTTACAAGAAGACTTGCTGATGCACTCCAGTGCGCATGTACAGAGTCCAGCCTATAGCAAACCCCGAGGGGAGAAAAGACTCATCATACACACATATGCACCACTAGTGAACAGTCTCCTAGTGTCACCACATCCAAAATTAAATGTTTTACATTATCATCATCTGAAATGCTTATGCGAGCTAAAACCGAACTACAGGGCACTATGGATTTACGGTTATTCTAATTTCTTATCGAAAACCGACATAAATTCATCATTAGTAATGGTAGCAGAAATACATTGTTTATCTTTGTGTTTACCAGTTAAGTAAGCAGTGGTATTAATAAACAGGAAGCAAGGGTTCTTCTGATTTTCATCAAGTAACTTAGTGTAGTATTCGGATCTGGCATGAAAAAGTGATTTTTTTTCTACTTTTTTAGACAATCAGACCAGGCTACATGATAAACGTTGTTTAGCTGAACGCCATTTATGCTGTAATTTATGACATTCTAACTTGCACAAGTTGATTCATTGAACCACGCCGAGTTTCTTACAGTTCGAATAAGTTTAGTTTTCGGTGGAGCCAGAGTCTAGGGCGAATTTTACCACTGAATGAAAATCAAAAGCCATTTGATCAATATCTATGCTCGTTCCAAAATCAGAGCTTCTAATATAATCAACAATTTTAGCAGTAGTATTTTCATCAGTATGATTTTGGTCTTACTGTGGTCGAACAGCACCTGCAGGCATAGATCAAAGGTTAATAAGTAATGATTAGAAATAGCCTCGTTTAAAGGAATAACATCAACACGATGAACATCTACGCTGTAGGTTATGACGAGATCGAGCGTATCGTTACGGGAATGAGTAGGACCGTTAACAACTTGTGTAAAACCAGCGGAGTTTAAGAGAGACATACTATTAGCGAGAGTATCTGACAACACCTCTACGGATGTTGAAATCACCCTTCAGGATTAAATTGGTTATAAAGTTACTGAATTCCTTGAGAAAAGAGGAGTACGGTCCAGGTGGACGGTAGACAAGGAATATAATTATATTGGGTTTTGACTTGAAATCTAGCTGTAGACCTTGAAACGAGGTAAAATTATCATGATTTCTTGGTGTTATTTGTAATCTATTATTGAAAAGAATGCTGACTCCACCTCCATGACATACAGAATGAGATTTCTGGTAATAATCATATCTGTCCGGAGTGACTTCTATTAGCGGAATCTTATGTATTAGACTCACCGAGCCAGGTTTCAGTAAGAAAGAATAGATCGGACTTGTAACTTAATATTAAGTCGTTTACTAGAACAGCTTTACTTGTTAGTGAATGAATATTTAACAGACAGCATTTTATATTGCAGTTTGACCTCGGTAGTAAGTTGAGAATGTTTGTTTTAATGTATTTTAGGTTTTTGGTGCAAGCGCTCCTATCACTAAGTCTTGTTAAATGCCATGGCTTTATAATAGTTTGTTTTGGCTGCACTTAATGCTTTTATTTAAAGTTTTGAGACCCACACTGGACAAGGCACAAGAAACCCCATCACATGAGAAATGACCACTGGTACCAGAATGAGTAACAGACCCATCAATACACACAGCTGCTAAAGCAGATAACCCATGGATGAGTCAGTCCTGCAACTTGCAGGCCAAGTTCTGGAACAGAACAAATGGACCCCTCCAGTTAAGGTGTACACTATCATGTGTGAATAACCTGGGCCTTTCCCAGAAATCATCCCAGTTATTAACAAATAATTTGCGATTAGAGTGGCATCACGTCTCCAACCACCTGTTAAAGGACACCAGTCTACTGTAGACTATGGCCCCTATGAAGAGTCTAGATAAAGGACCAGACACTATTAGATTATGATATTTCCTTCTGGCAGGGGGGCGCGGTGGCGCAGTGGGTTGGCCTGGGTCCTGCTCTCCAGTGGGTCTGGGGTTTGAGTCCCACTGAGGGTGCCTTGCGATGGACTGGCATCCTGTCCTGGGTGTGTCCCCTCCCCCTCCAGCCTTGCCCTCTGGTTAAGCTCCGGTTCCCCGCGACCCCGTATGGGGCAAGCAGTTCAGAAAATGTGTGTGTATTTCGTTCTGGCCTTATTACACATAGAAATAAAGCAATTCTTTAACACCTCAGAGTGCTGGTAACGAATATCATTACCACCAACATGCACCATCATAGTCAACACAGCATTACTGGGCAGAGAACAGACATGAGCCTCCATGTTGGACACAGGTGCACGTGGGAAACACTTCACCTTTACACTTCAATTCCCAGGCCCCCAAACCTTAACATTTCGGATAGCCAAATCCCCCAAAATAAGCACATTTTTATTATTATCATTAGGTGAACTGCTTAGAGCTGAATATCTATTTTGGGTTTGGACAAGAGAACCCGAACCAGGAACCCATGGCTTAGGCTTCGCATTATTCGACTTACTCTGAACAGTAACCCAGTCAACATGAGAGCGGTCCGGGGTACCCCGCTTCTCATTAGCTGTACTGGGGCCTATCAGTGTTGACACTGAGTTTGACACTACGGAGGCATCGGGACACACCAAGTCCAACCAACTCTCTGTTTCTCAGATAGAAATCAAGTTCTTAAGGCACTCTTCCAAATTGTGGACCTTCTGCACCAAATCATTATTTGTCACGCATTTTGAGCAAATGAAGTGTTCGACAATGTCAGCAGGTGCAAATAAGCAATACATATTAAGTGATAGGGGGTGCGGTGGTGCAGTGGGTTGGACCGGGTCCTGCTCTCCGGTGGGTCTGGGGTTCGAGTCCCGCTTGGGGTGCCTTGCGACGGACTGGCGTCCCATCCTGGGTGTGTCCCCTCCCCCTCCGGCCTTACGCCCTGTGTTGCCGGGTAGGCTCCAGTTCCACGTGGCCCCGTATGCGACAAGCGGTTCAGAAAATGTGTGTGTGTGTGTATTAAGTGATACACAACACACAGGTGTGCTGTCAGACGAATTCACGTTGGCAGGTTCGCTCACCTCCGCCACGTAGCCCTGCCTATCCACAGATGAGGCATGCTGCTCCGTGTCGTCCAGCACGTCGGCAGTTTGCTGCCTTTTTCTGCCGCATTTTCCATGGGTGTAGGGAGACCCCACTTGACCTGCTTGCCCATCTCCAGCAGCACCTTGCAGCTCCTCTTTGCTGTCTTTTCCACAGCATGCACTTCCCCCAGGTCCCCCTAGACACCCATGCTCCGCTACAGCTCCGCTGCCTTGACCTCCACTGTCGCAGGCGCTTGTTCCACCAGACGCTGCTCTTTCGCCCTGGTGGCTTCTGTCCTCACGCCGATTTCCCCTTTGTTCTCTTCAGTGTTCAGTTGCTCCCGTATCCAGCCTCTCATCATCCTGCCCCATCCCACTTCTAACACCTAAAAAAGAGATCTGTGTTTGATGAAAAAGACACTTCTTGGCCTTAACAAAGAGGCGATGCTACAGTAACTGGCCCAGCGCCTGACGAACCAGCTCAACGTGTTGTTTCCAGGACGGGGAGTAGATGAAAATGTTATCTAAGTAGAGCAAAACTCCATTATTGATGAGGTCTCCAAGGATGTGGTTAACAAATGCCTAAAAAACACTGGGGGCATTAGCGAGACCAAACAGCATTCCCAAATACTCATAATGACATCAACGCGGCACGCAACACCGGGGGTTCGGATGGAGCAAAAAAGGATGCAGAGACAGAATTCATCTCAAATGTTTATTTGAATACGAGCACACAAAGAAATAATGCTCTCGGTCTAAGAACCCTGTTTCTTCCAGGGCCTGGGCCTCCAGCCAAGTTCCCAGCCTGCTTAGTACTCTGCACACTTTCCTCTAACACCCTGGCACACATGGTCACCCCAGCATTTTCCCTAGAAATTGCCCTAGTGGTTGAACCCTCGATTTACAATTTACCCACAATGCAACGATGTACAATAAATAAATCTTCCTGCCTAAATGCGTGTCGTTACAGTATTATTTTGAGCAACACCAACTGTGGTTCTGCCACGCCCACACCTTCGGACCAACACGGAACACCTGTGACTCAACGCAGACCGCAGCATAAAAGGCTGCGTCGGACAACCAGCTGATGCGGAACCTTGATCTGCTTCCTCATTAACGACCTTCTCCAGCCATCTCCTGTTCCTAAACGCCTTCCCCGAACCCGTCCCTTGTTCCCCCGATCTACTGCCTCCTTCGGATTATCGACCTCTTGCCTGAACACTGACCTCGCCTTTTGGATCCTCCCTGTTACGACGTTCGCACCTCGAAGACCCTTTGCCCGTCCTCTGACCTCCTCTCTTGGATTTCCCCGAAGACACCACGATTATCGCTCTGCACTTGGGTCCGCCGCTTCCCTCTGACGCGACCATGACAGAAGGTTCCGCCAGTTATACGGATCCAGCGGAGCTGAACCATCTCCAAGCGGAGTTGGACTCGCGTGAAGCGCGCTTGGCAGGTATGGAACAGACGCTGCACAACCTCATCGCCTCTTACAAACAGGTGGTAAGCGTGCTGAAGACGTCGCGTGCGCCCACACAACCCATTGAGAAACGCGCAGCCGGTCCTGCAGCGCCTGACTCGTCGAACCCCACTCCTTCTCCTTCACGCAGTTTCCACTTGTCTCCCCCGACCCGCTTTGACGGGACCCCAGCACAATGTGACGGCTTCTTGCTTCAATGTGAGCTCGTTTTTTCCAGTATGCCCCTAGTTTACAGCACAGAACAGAGCCGGATCACCTACGTCCTCTCTCTGCTCACGGGCAGAGCACTTGAATGGGCGACAGCAGTCTGGACAAATGGCCTCCCCAGCACTTATGCACAGCTCAAGAGCCGGTTCCTCGCCGTTTTCGGACTGGCTCAAACGGAGGAACAGCTAAGTGAAAGACTCCTGAATCTACAGCAAGGTAACCGACCCGTGGCAGATTACGCCCTAGAATTTCGTGTTCTCGCAGCACGCAGCGATTGGGGAGAGAAAGCCTTGTTGGCTAGTTTTCGCCGTGGTCTAAACCCACGCATCCGTGGTGAAATGGTGTTCCGAGGAGAAAGATGGACCCTTGATCGGTACATAGAAACCGCGGTAACATTAGATAATCAGATCAGAACCCAGGGACCAGCCTCAGAACCGGCTCCAGAAAGATGCGGTCCCAAACAGGAGGAAGCAAAGCCGATGCAGCTGGGGCTGGGGCGCCTGCCCCTTCCCGAACGACAGCGAAGACTACAAAATCGCCTCTGTCTTTACTGTGGTGACCCTAGGCACTTCCGTCTCCAGTGCCCTGTCCGCCCTGAGATCAAGGTGAGTGGCACCCTCTGTTGTAACCGCCTCGCGGTACCTGTAATGTTATCCTGGGGAGCAGGACAGGTACAGACGCAAGCCCTGGTGGATTCGGGAGCAGCACGGTGCTTCATGGACATTGGGTTTGCTCGGTCTCATAGCATTCCCTCCAAACCCATTGGGGGGCGTCTTAAAGTGACCGCCCTAGATGGCCAGCCCCTCGGGAAGGGTTTTGTGGACCACCAGACAGCCCCTGTAACTGTGAGAGTAGGTGTATGTCACCAGGAAATGTTGAGTTTTTATTTGATTTCGTCTCCGGAATTGCCCCTGATTCTCGGGTTCCCTTGGCTCTCCAAGCATGACCCAGTGTTTCAGTGGAGTACTGGGGAATTGGTGGCTTGGGGACCCCAATGTGAGAGAACCTGCTTGCAGCTACCCTGTCGAGCTACGTCTATAGAAGGCTCAGAATCGGCACGGCAGGTGCCAGTTCCTCCCGAGTATCAGGATCTTGCCGAGGTTTTTAGCAAGAAACGTGCATCCGAGCTCCCACCGCATCGCCCGTGGGACTGTGCAATCGATCTCTTGCCGGGTACCACGCCTCCGCGTAGTCGCATTTACCCGTTGTCCAGACCCGAACAATCCGCCCTCCAGACTTATATCACCGAAGCCTTAAAGACAGGAATTATTCGACCATCCACGTCCCCCGCGTCTGCCGGGTTTTTTTTCATCGAGAAGAAGGATGGGGGGTTACGCCCCTGTATCGACTATCGGGGGTTGAATAATATTTGTGTGAAATATCCACATCCTCTGCCCTTGATCTCAGCTGCGCTTGAGAACATTCAGCAGGCGCGATGGTTCACAAAGCTAGACCTGAGAAGTGCATACAATCTAGTCCGTATCCGGCAGGGTGATGAACGGAAGACTGCTTTCAGTACCACCCTGGGTCATTACGAATACCTGGTTATGCCTTTTGGTCTTGCGAACGCACCCAGTGTATTCCAGGCGTTTGTGAATCATGTGCTCGGGGACCTGATCCACAAAGGCGTCCTGGTCTATCTTGACGATATCCTGATTTATTCTGATACGTTGGCCAAGCATGTATTGACTGTCCGACAGGTGCTCCAGAGACTGTTGCAGAACAGGTTATATGTGAAGTTGGAGAAATGTGAATTCCACAAGCAGAAGGTCTCCTTCTTGGGGTTCATACTTACCCGAGACGGCCTTGCTATGGATCCGGGTAAGGTCCAGACCATCCAGCAATGGCCTCGCCCAACCACCACTAAGGCTCTCCAGCGATTTTTGGGGTTCTCCAATTTTTACCGCCGATTCATCAGGAACTTCAGCACGATCGTCGCACCCTTGACAGCACTTACAGCGAGTAAAACCCCTCGTCTCCCGTGGAACCCAGAAGCCCAACGAGCCTTCGAGAACCTCAAATCCAAGTTCTCTACAGCCCCCATTCTGCATCAACCCGACCCTGAGTTGCCATTCGTGGTGGAGGTTGACGCCTCTGAGTCAGGGGTAGGCGCTGTCCTTTCTCAGAGGCAAGGTAAGCCCGTGAAATTATACCCTTGCGCATTCTTTTCCAGGAAACTGTCTGAGGCTGAACGAAACTACGACATAGGAAATAGAGAGCTCCTAGCAATTAAGTTAGCCCTAGAAGAGTGGAGGCATTGGCTAGAAGGGGCACAACACCCTTTTTTGGTATTCACAGATCATAAGAATTTACAATATCTGCAAACAGCCCGGCGCCTCAACGCGCGTCAGGCCAGGTGGGCACTGTTCTTTTCTCAGTTCAAGTTTACTGTCACTTACAGACCAGGTCCCAAGAACATCAAAGCGGACGCCCTTTCCCGGCTGCATGACGAAACGCAGGAGGTAACGGAAGCGGACTACGTCCTGCCCAGGTCCTGCTTTGTAGCACTCGTTCAGTGGGACTTCACCCAGGACCTGGCCCAAGCCCAACAAGGGGACCCCGAACCACCAGGTAAACCTTCTGGAAAACAATATGTTCCACCAGGTCTGAGGACGACTCTCCTACAATGGGCCCATGGCCATCCAGCGGCAGGGCACCCAGGGTTTGGGAAGACTCAGGCTAGGATCCAGCAGCTCTACTGGTGGCCGTCCCTCCGGGAGGACGTACAGGACTACATCCAGGCGTGTCCAGTCTGTGCTCAGTCCAAGGCTTCAAATCAGAGTCCAGCCGGGCTCCTGGAACCCCTGCCGGTACCCAACCGTCCCTGGACGCACCTAGCGTTAGATTTCTTAGTGGACCTCCCACTGTCAGATGGTAAGACCACCATCTTGACCGTGATCGATCGTTTTTCCAAGGGCTGTCGCTTGATTCCTTTGCCCAAACTCCCCTCTGCCTTGGAGACAGCAGAGTTGCTGTTTCAGCAGGTATTCCGGCTCTACGGTATACCCGAAGACATAGTGTCCGACAGGGGTCCTCAGTTCACATCGCGTGTGTGGAGGGCCTTTTGGAAGAAACTCGGGGTCACAGTGAGTATGACATCGGGGTACCACCCTCAAGCCAATGGGCAGGTTGAACGGCTACAGCAAGACATCGGTCGGTACCTCAGAAGCTATTGCCTTGAACACCCAACTCACTGGGTTCGATACCTTCCGTGGGCAGAGTACGCCCACAATACGCTCACCCATACCTCTACAGGTGTCTCTCCTTTTCAGTGCATCTTGGGGTACCAGCCACCATTGTTCCCATGGCAACCGGGATCCAGCGATGTGCCGGCTGTGGACTCTTGGTACCGAACCAGCGGCGAGGTATGGGCAGCTGTCAGACGACATCTCCAAGAATCACAAACCCGTATCAAGCATCAAGCCGATCGACATCGGCGGCACCTCTCCCTTGCACCCGGACAGAGGGTGTGGCTGTCAACCCGGGGTCTCCAAGGACCGTATATGTCTAAGAAACTCAGCCCAAGGTACATAGGACCCTTTAAGATTATCCGCAGAGTTACCCCGGTCTCTTATCGCCTGCAACTGCCCCAACACCTACGCACACACCCGACGTTCCACGTATCCTTCCTCAAACCCTTGGCCACCTCCCTACACCAGCCCGCAAGCACGCCTCCAGACCCAATTCTCCTGCCTGACGGTGGTGCACCAGCGTATGCGGTACGGGCGCTCCTGGATTCCCGCCGTCGTGGAGGGGTACTCCAGTATCTGGTGGATTGGGAAGGATACGGACCTGAGGAACGGTCCTGGGTAGCGGCACGAGACATCCTTGATCCAAGCCTCATTTCCGACTTCCACAGCAGTCATCCGGATCGGCCCGCACCTCGGCCTCGAGGCCGTCCCCCTGGTCGCCCTCGAGTGTTCGGGACCGATCCTCGGGGGGGGGGGTACTGCCACGCCCACACCTTCGGACCAACACGGAACACCTGTGACTCAACGCAGACCGCAGCATAAAAGGCTGCGTCGGACAACCAGCTGATGCGGAACCTTGATCTGCTTCCCCATTAACGACCTTCTCCAGCCATCTCCTGTTCCTAAACGCCTTCCCCGAACCCGTCCCTTGTTCCCCCGATCTACTGCCTCCTTCGGATTATCGACCTCTTGCCTGAACACTGACCTCGCCTTTTGGATCCTCCCTGTTACGACGTTCGCACCTCGAAGACCCTTTGCCCGTCCTCTGACCTCCTCTCTTGGATTTCCCCGAAGACACCACGATTATCGCTCTGCACTTGGGTCCGCCGCTTCCCTCTGACGCGACCATGACAGGTTCTTTTCAAGTACAAAAATCCCCCATGAATGCATTCCAGGGGGTTCCTGTTATGAATGCATCTGGGGGTCATGGGACTTTCAGGAAAAATGATGTTCGTCAGCAGTGGGAAGGCTACCAACCAACGTCAACAACCGCTCATCCTGAACGAGGTTGGGCAAGCCAGAGCCTATCCCGGAAACACAGGGCATGAAGTTGAAGGCGGAGGAGAAACACCCTGGATGCGACGCCAGTCTATTGCAGGGACCCCAAGCAGGACTCGAGCCCTGGACCTGCCATACAGCGGGCACCGGCCAAACTCGCTGTGTCGCCACACCCCCCCAGAGGAACATATAAATAAACATTTGCATTTACTCATTTAGCAGATGCTTTTGTCCAAAGCGACGTACATCTCAGCAAAAGTACAATTTATGCATTACATTGAGAGAAGGAGACATAGCTTCAAAGTCTCAAGCAAACCCAATTTGTTCCCTACCACTTGCTGCACCGAGGTTCATTGTTCAAGTAGGTGCATAAGGCACAGGATAGACAAATCCCAATACCCACACCATTTTTTTTTTTTATTAAATATTAGAAGATACAGAAATGAGCAGTACAATAGCAGAGTAATGGCTGAATAATGGTTGTATCTGGGGATGCTTCTGGAGTTATGATGTGTGAACAGTTACGCCATAAATGAGCTGGAGAGATCTTGGGTGAAGTGGATCTGGAAAAGATGGGTTTTCAGACCATTCTTGAAAACAGAGAGAGTTTCCGCAGTTTTGAGTGACAGGGGAAGGTCATTCCACCACAATGGACCCAGAACCGAGAACCTCCGAGCTTTGCTTTTCGTGTGTGGGACCACCAAGCGAGCAGAAGTAGATGAGCCAATGGGCCTGGCTGGGGTGTACCGGTTGATCAAGTTCTGTAAATAGCCGGGAGCAGTCCTATTGATGCATTTGTACACAGTAACCAGGGTTTTGAATTTGATTCAGGCAGCTATAGGAAGCCAGTGCAGAGAGATGAGTAGAGGAGATACATGGGAGCGCTTTGGCAAATCAAACACAACTCGTGTGGCAGCATTCTGTAGAAGCTGCAGAGGTTTGATGGCATTAGCAGGAAGACCACACAGAAGAGAGTTGCAGTAGTCCAGATGGGAAGTCACCATGGCCTGGACAAGTAGTTAGGAGGAGTCAGTAGTGAGGTAGTGATGGATCCTACGAATATTGTGCAGAATGTATTTGCAGGACCGAGTTGTGGCTTCGATATGTTGAGAGAATGACAGACTCGCATCAGTCGTTACTCCCAGACTCTTAGCAAAGAAGCAAGGCGAAATGAGTGAGTTGTCCAGTTTGATCGAGTGGTCGGGACAGGAGGACAGGCCAGTTGAGAAGTAAAGAATCTCTGTCTTGTAGAGGCTGAGTTGGAGGTGGTGACCATACATCCATGAAGAGATGTTCGACAGGCAGACAGCAATGCGTGCAGAGATGTCTGGTGCACCAGGTGGAAAAGAGAGGAAGAGCTGGGTATCATCAGCATAGCAGTGGTATTTGAATCCATGGGAAACTATGACCGGACCGAGGGAGGAGGTGTAGATCGGGAAAAGAAGAGGACCCAATACTGAGCCCTGTGGAACACCGGTTGAGAGGCAGAGGAGAGGAACGAGAGCTCCGCCAGACCACTTGATAGGATCTGTCAGAGAGGTAGGAATCAAACCATCTTAGTGCCGCACCTTTAATCCCAAGCTAGTTAAAAGAGGAGAGTAGAATCTGGTGATTTACAGTGTTGAATGCTGCAGACAGATCGAGGAGGATGAGGACCAAGGAGAGGGAGGCAGCTCTAGCAGCTTGGAGAGCATCAGATACCGCCAGAAGGGCGGTCTCAGTGGAGTGACCAACTTTGAAACCAGACTGATAACCATCGAGGAGATGGTTCCGGGTGAGGAAATTAAACTAATTAAAATAGTTAAAACATAATGTAAAAAAATATATATAATATAAAAATCCTTTCCTGGATCAGGGCCTTGGCACGGCGGAAGGGCTTGCGTGATCTAGGGATCTCCAGAGCTATGTTGTCGGGAGCATTATGCTCCTGGTAGGGTCTCCCAAGGCAAACAGGTCTGGAGTGAAGATTCAGACTAACACGATCCAAAAACCTCCATGAAAAATGGAAACAGAAGAACGTTTACCCTGCCCGGAATAGGGTCACTGGGACCTACCCCTGGAGCCAGGCCTGAGGGTAGTGTTTCTAGGCGAATGCCTGGTGGCCGGGCAGCCCATGTAGCCCGGTCAGGCTCAGCCCGAAAAGGCATCGTGGGGGGGCCATGTGGGCCCACCACCTGCAAGGTCTAGCATGGGGGTCTGGTGCTGTGTATACCTGGCAGCGGGAGGGGGAGGGGTGATGCATGGCATCATGGCGTCATGACCCCTCACGATGAAAACTGACTCTTGGTATATGGAATGTCACCTCACTTGGGAGGAAGGAGCTGGAACTGGTGCGGGAGGTTGAGAAATACCAATTAGATATA
Organism: Scleropages formosus; assembly: GCF_900964775.1. Taxonomy (NCBI): domain Eukaryota; kingdom Metazoa; phylum Chordata; class Actinopteri; order Osteoglossiformes; family Osteoglossidae; genus Scleropages; species Scleropages formosus. Next base: position 721,716 of record NC_041826.1, read on the forward strand.
GTCCGGCTCACCTCCACTCACAGTGTTGGCTCTGGAACCAAACTCCTTGATAAGGGGTGGTCCCTCTCCTACTCAGGAGTTGCACAAGGTGAGAGGCGCCGGCCAGGTGTGGGGATACTCACAAGTCCCCGGCTGGCTGCCGTACAGTTGGAGTTTGCCCTGGTGGACGAGAGGGTCACCTCAGTGCGACTTAGGGTCGCAGAGAGGAAAACTTTGACTGTTGTGTGTGCTTATGCACCAAACAGCAGTTCAGAGTATTCGGCCTTCTTGGAGAAGGTGGGAGGGGTTCTGGACAGGGCCCCACCTACAGACTCTATTGTCCTGCTGGGGGACTTCAACACTCACGTTGGCAATGACTGGGAAATCTGGTGGGGGGTGATTGGGAAGAACGGCCTGCCTGATCTGAACCCGAATGGTGAAATGTTATTGGACTTCTGTGCTAGTCATGGTTTGTCCATAACAAACACCATGTTTGAACACAAGGATGCTCATAAGTGTACTTGGTACCAGAGCTCCTTGGGCCAAAGGTCAATGATCGACTTTGTAGTCGTTTCTTCTGACTTGAGGCCACATGTTTTGGACACTCGGGTGAAGAGAGGTGCTGAGCTGTCAACTGATCACCATCTGGTGGTGAGTTGGATCAGATGGTGGGGAAAACTGATAGACAGACCCTGTAGGCCCAGATGTTTAATGAGCTTCTCCTATGTCCTGGAGGAGGTAGAGGACATGGAGTCTGAATGGACCCTGTTCAAAACCTCCATTGTGGAAGCAGCCAGGCACAGCTGTGGCCAAAAGCTTGTTGGTGCCAGCCAGAGTGGCAACCCAAGAACCCGCTGATGGACACCGGTGGTGAGGGAAGCCGTCAAGCTGAAGAAGGAGGCCTTTAGGGCCTGGTTGGCCATGGAAAATGACTATCAGTCGGCTTCAAAGAGGTTCTGGAGAATCATCCGGCAGCTCAGAAGGGGTCGGAGGAGTTTCGCTCAGGCTGTGTTTAGCAGGAGTGGAGAAACTCTGACCTCTGATGAGGACATTGTCGGGAGGTGGAAGGAGCACTTTGGATAACTCTTAAACCCAAATGATATGCCTCCCTTACAGGAGTCAGGGCCTGAGGCTTTCGGGCTGTCGGAGTCCATTTCCCTGGCGGAGGTCACTGAGGTAGTTGGTAAGCTCCACAGTGGCAAAGCACCGGGGGTGGACAAGATCCGAACGGAAATGCTTAAGGCCCTGGATGTCGCAGGGCTGTCATGGTTGACACGCCTCTGCAATGTTGCATGGACCTCGGGGACAGTGCCCTTTTATTGACAAACTGGGGTGGTGGTCCCTATCTTTAAGAAAGGGGACAGGAGAGTGCGTGTTAACTATCGGGGCATCACACTTCTCAGCCTCACTGGGAAAGTCTATGCTGGGGTGCTTGAGAGGAGGCTCCGGCCGATAGTTGAACCTCAGATTGAAGAGGAACAATGCATATTCCGCCTTGGCCGTGGAACAGTGGACCAGCTTTTTACCCTCTCACAGATCATTGAAGGGGCATGGGAATTTGCTAATCCAGTCTACATGTGTTTTGTGGACTTGGAGAAGGTCTAAGACCGTGTTCCCCAGGAAATTCTGTGGGAGGTGCTTTGGGAGTATGGGGTACCACGGCCACTACTGCGGACCATTCGGTCCTTGTACATACGGAGCGAAAGCTGTGTTCACATACTCAGCATTAACTCAGGCCTGTTCAGTGTGGGTGTTGGACTCCGCCAAGGTTGTGCCTTGTCTCCACTCCTGTTTGTGGTTTTCATGGACAGGATATCAAGGCGCAGTCGAGGTCAGGAGGGCATTCTGTGTGAGAGTCGGAAGGTAACGCCTCTGCTTTTTTGCAGATGATGTTGTCCTTTTGGCACCGGCACATGGCTGCCTCCAGCACGCACTGGAACGGTTTGTAGCCGAGTGTGAAGCGGCGGGGATGAGAATCAGCACCTCAAAGTCTGAGTCCATGGTTCTGTCATGGAAAAGAATGGCATGTCCCCTCCAGATAAGGGGAAAGTTTTTGCCCCAAGAGGAGTTCAAGTATCTTGGGGTCTTGTTCACAAGTGAGGGAAGAAGGGAGCGTGAGATCGGCCACAGACTGGAAGCAGCGGCAGCAGTAATGTGGTTGCTGTACCAGACTGTAGTGGTGAAGGGGGAACTGAGTCATAAGGCGAAGCTCTCCATTTACCAGTCGATCTACGTACCTACCCTCGCTTATGGTCATCAACTCTGGGTGATGACCAAAAGAATAAGATCGTGGATACAAGCGGCCAAAATGAATTTTCTCCGCAGGATGCTGGGACTCACTCTCTGTGACAGGGTGAAGAGTTCGCATATCCGGGAGGAGCTCAGAGTAGAGCCACTACTCCCTCACACTGAGAGGAGCCAGTTGAGGTGGTTTGGGCATCTGATAAGGATGCCCCCTGGACGCCTCGTTCTGGAGGTATACCAGGCACGGCCAACTGGGACGAGGCCCCGAGGTCGGCCCAGGACCCGCTGGAGGGATTATATCTCACAGTTGGCCTGGGAACGGCTGGGGATCCCCTAGGTTGAGCTGGAGGAAGTTGCAGGGGACAGGGGCGGCTAGGCCTTTCTGCTCTCCCTGCTGCTACTGCGACCCTTTTAGGACATGCGGGACAGAAGATGGATGGATGGATGGATGGATAATATTAAAAAAAAAAAAAGCTATTGTTCTTACCTTTTCCAGGGTAAGACTTTACATTTATTTGAAGCTTTTCTCCAAAGCAACTTACAATGTTAAGGTTACAATTATTTACCCATTTATATAGCCAAGTAATTTTACTGGAGCACTTTAGAGTTAATACTTTGCTCAAGGGTACTATAGCAGCAGATGAGGCTTGAACTTGTGATATTGGGGTTTAAAGGCAGTTGCTCTAACTACTACACTACCACCTGTCTCTACAAAAATAATACTTTGAAACTGATCATATAGAACAGGACACCCTTGTACGTCTTGAACAGCAAACTGCACTGAACAACGGGGTGGGAACTGGACGCACACATATGCTCCTTAGATCAGTATATAAAAGTCTTTGCCTCTGTAGCAGGAATAGAGCTTCATTTTTACACTTAAGCACAAAGCATTCTTTCCCTGATCTTAGTAGGAGGGTCAGGGGGTCCACACAAATAGCACAAAACTCACTTAGGGGGTATTGTTTCGGGGGGGTTTGTTCTAGACTTGTCTTGGAATACTGTGTATTTTTTTTAACAATGGCATTTTTTTGTATTGCATAGTAGTGTTTTTTTTCTGTTTCTCCAATGGGCAAGATGGAGAATGTTGTAGATTGGTTTAACAACCCGCTTAACCAAAGCAATACATTACCTGAAAATAAAACATCCACAGAACAGTTATGCAATGAATTAATACTTACAATACAGGTGAAGCAAGGGTATTTAATCAACAGCTTGAAAGGGTTTTGAGACCCTTCTACAATGTTGAGAAGGATTTTGAGGCAGTGGAAGTTTGAAAGAGGGAGATCTTTCCACCTTATTGGAACCAGAACCTTAATCCTTTGGGTTTTTCATTTTGGAACTCTTGTGTGTGGTGCTACCAAGTAGCCAGAGCTGGAAAAGTGTAGCTGTTTGGTTATGGTGTAGTGAGTGATCAGGTTGTTCAAGTATTGGGGCAGATCTATGGGCAATTTATAACCGAAACAATTTGAAACACATTTTTGGACAGTGGAAACTCTGTACAGAGGGGAGTTACGTTTTTATATTCAAGTTTTAAGCATTAGTTAGAATTGGATTTTAACAGCTGTTTTTTTTTTCATAGTACGGATTAGTGTTGCAATGGACACACATGCTGGCAAGAGAGTCCTTGGTCATGTGAGAAAATTTCCCGTTAGCCCACCGGATGTTCTGATATCATTCCCTTGCATGCATGCATTCCCGCTGAATCTGCAGAACTGACTGATGGGAGTTGCTACACACATCGTCAATTTCAAGCTGTTCAGTTCTGTTTAAGGTTTTCAACTGGCATACTACAGGTCACATCATGCTCAACACAATGCTTTCTAAGGATGGCACCCCTTTCACTGCACAACTATGGATATCTGTCACAATGAATGCCAAAACAGATGTGCGTGGAACAGAGAGCAGAGTTTATTGGATGCTGAAACCAAACAAAACTCTTGCAAGATGGAAAAGTGCTGAGGTCGGCAACAATGTGTGCAGGGTTGCTGACATGGAGACTGGGACCCTGCGTGGGGAAAGGATGAAGGGGGTCCGTGTTCGTCCTCAGGGTTGAGGTCCGGAGTTCCCTCAAGGGGCATGCCAAATCGTGGTCAAAGTCCAAGGCGCGGTTCAAGTCTGTTGTCCGAGGAAGAGCAAGTGTCCAGTTCAAAGAATTATCTGAATCAGAGTCGAGGGATGAAGCAAATGTTGGGCATGCAGTGTACTCAGAGGTTTTGAGATTTGGAAAGATCGTACAGGAGGAGTGCGTTTTCCAAGATTCCACCATCTTTCAGCAGCTGTTGTGTGTCTTTTATTCCTCCTTCTTGACGATATCGCCGTATATGTAACTATGGTTTTCCATTTGCCCAGAAAACATTCTGCAAGGGTGTTTAAAAACATGTTTAATAAGCATGATACTATACAAAGGGGAAATCTTATCAGAATGTTAAACCTGTGGCAACATGTAATGATATCACTTATGACAGTCTGAAGTGGGGGAATCTCAGAGCAGAGAGAGCCAGAGTCCAGTTGGATACAAATGCCTGTACAGTTGATCATTGGCTTGCGAATAAGTTCTGTTCCAATGACCCAGTTATAAATCCGGAAAAAAAAAAAAAAAAAAAAAAAAAATCTTATATGAACCATAAGTAAATATACTAACCCTGCATGAAAGCTATGTTATGTGGCAGGTTTTTTTTTTTTTTTTTTTTTAAATTTTGCACATTTAGGCAATAATACAGTATACTATTACAGTTATTGTTGTCATGGCCGCCAAGTGGCGACGGATCCAAGGACAGTTGCACAGGCTCGTGGAATGCGGAAGCTGAGTAGGGACGGACTGAAGCAAGAACCGAGGGACAGGCAGGAAGTCTTCGAGGGGCAAACATCACTTCTAGGAAGAGCCAATGATCATGGTCAGGAGGCAGGCGAGAGTGAGGGAGCCAGGGAGACACAGAGACAGGGTAGGTCAACAAGGGAACAGGGGACTTGAAGACATTGCTGAAAACACTAGGAGTAGACACTGCAGAGCTCTCAAGGAGGTTCCGCAACTGGAGGTGCCTGGGTGACATGCTTTTATGCCCTAAGCTGCAACAGGTGCGAAGGCTCCGTGTGGGGGCGTGACAATTGTAATGGTTTACTACAGCATTTTCATTGCTAAATCTGTTCTCTACTGCTTTTTCTTTTTAGCACCCACAGAGCACTCACTTTTTAGGTTGCAAGCCATTTAAGATAAAAAGTAACTTAAAGAGAATCACAAAGAAAGTTCTTAAACAAAACACAATCATTGCTACACACCCACAATAATAGATAAGGCTGCCTTGTAGGACTGTGACCAGTCAGTGCTGTACAACAGATGAAGCAGTGGTCATTAAACATTGCAACCAAATGTCAGAACTCAAAGATAATATAAAGATAATGAGAGTCGTCATAAATCCGGGTGGTTATAAGGTGCCCGTATTTACATTTACTCATTTAGCAGACGCTTTTCTTCAAAGTGAGGTAAATCCCACAGAAAATACATTAACAAAGAGACTTGGATACAACTGGGTAATTTTTAAGTACAATTCGTTTCCTTCCAGAAAAGGAAGGAATTTACATCACATGAGTAGATGCACAAATCTTTACCTGAATATCGATTCCTAGTAGTTTTTATATGTATATAAATATTTGTTACATTACAGAAGTAGTTGTGTGAAGGTTTATCCATTGTTTAACAGGCATGATCTAAGTTATAGTGCATCAACATTTACACATTATATGAACTTAATAGATCATGGTCGAAGTGAGTCCAGAAGAGGTGAGTTTTAAGACTCTTGAAATGTGGACAGACATTCAGCAGTTCTCAGTGAAAGGGGGCAGTCATTACACCACAATGGAGGAAGAGCCTTCCTGCTTTACATTTAAATTTACATTCATTTGTTTAGCAGACACTTTTCTCCAAAGCGACTTCCAATGAACTCCACATAGTGTTATCAGCCCACACACCTCATTCACCAAAAGTTGGCTTTACTTTTCAGGTGTTGGACCACCAAGCAGGCAGATGTGGAGGAGTATAGCAGTCTGGCTGGGGTGTTTCAGATAGCTGGGAGCAGTTCTATTGATGCATTGTAGGCTGTAACCAGGCTCTTAAATTTGATCCTTTAGGAAGCTAATGCAGAGAGACAAGGATAGGAGATACATGGGAATGCTTTAAGTCAAGTCAAAACACAACTCGTGCAACAGCGTTCTGTACCAGCTGTAGAAGTTTTATGGCAGTAGCTGGGAGGCCAGACAGGAGACAGTTGCAGTAGTCCAGGCGGGATATCATTATGGCTTGGACAAGTATTTGTGTAGAGTCTGTTGTGAGGAAAGGATGGATCCCGCGGATGTATCTGTAGGTCTGGGTTGTAGCTTTGATATGTTAAGAGAACAATAGATTTGAGTCAATCGTCACTCCCAGAGTCTTAACTGAGGAGGTAAGACGGGGGGGGGGGGGAATTGAGTTGTTCAGCTTGATAGTGTTTGATGGGAAGATGGACCAGCTGGGAGGTGAAGGATCTGTTTTGGAGAGGTTGAGTTGTAAGTGGTGATAAGACATCCAGGCAGAGATGTCAGAGGCAGGCAGCAATGCATGCAGAAAGGTCTGATGCCCCAGGGAGAAATAAGAGAATGAGCTGGGTATCAGTGTAGCAGTGGTTGTTGAATCCATGGGAGGCGATGACAGGACTGAGGGAAGAGAGGGCCCAGTACTGAGCCCTGTGGGATACCAGTTGAGAAAGCTGAGGAGATGAATGGGAGCCCTACCAGACCACTTGGTAGGATCTGTCAGATAGGTAGGAATCAAACCATTTAGTGCTGTTCCTCCAAACACACGCTGATTAAGAGAGGAGAGTAGAATCCGGTGGTTGACAGTGTTGAATAGTGCAGACAGGTCGAGGAGGATGAGAACTGAGAAGCAGGCTGCTCTAGCTGACTGGAGAGCAGACACTGCCAGGAGCACTGTCTCGGTGGAGTGACCAACTTTGAATCCAGACCATCTGTTGAGGAGATGTTTCAGGTGAAGAATTCAGATAGTTGATCACAGGCTGCCTGTTGCAGAGTTTTTGATAGAAAAGTGAGGAGGGAGACTGGCTTTCAACTGAGTCAGGATGCAGAGAAGGTTTCTTTACCAGAGGTGAAATAAGGGCAGTTTTGATGGCAGATGGGAAGCGGCCAGAGGAGAGTGAGAAGTTGATCTTGGAGACAGAAGGTGGAGAGATTGTCTGTAGGAGTGTTGATGGGATTGGATTTAGCAACCAGATTGTAGCGGAGTGATTTCAGGAGGTTGGAGATTTCAATTTTTGATCAGTGCTTGAATTCAGAGAGCGTGACTTTGCAGGGAGGTCCAGCATGATCATGGCAAAGAAATGCCGACAACTTGTCCGCAATTGCTTTGTTTCTCAGGTACAAAGTCAATGCAAAGTCATCAGCAGTGAGAGAAGATGGAGGAGGCAGCGGAGGACACAGTAGGGATGAGGTGGCAGCAAAAAGTCTGTAGTTTAGTTGGACACTTTTGTTGAAAGAAAGTTGTTTAAGCTGAGGACACAAGAGTGAAAGGTAGCTAAGAGTTCTTTGCAGACATCCAGGACTCGTGTGGACCTGGATATCCGCCATTGTTGCTCTGTAGCCCTGAGTTTGGTCCTGTTGGCATGTAGCATATCAGTCAGCAATGCTGTGGTACTGGGGCTTGTACAGTTGTGTTGTAACTTGAGGACTACCACTAATAAATAGTAGACTATTCTTTAACAAACATATCAGGGCTATGCAAGTCTTTCATGAAGACAAACTGTGGAGACAAATTTAGAAGGAGCCAGTCTTCTCTTTCACTGGAGGCCAGCCATGTAAGCAGGGAGACTTGTGTCCTTGGGGAGTGGAAACTGGGTAGTAACAGTAATCACAGGCGGCTAATGCAAGCATAACGGTAATATTGTTTGGAGAGACCCTATGTTTGAGAGAGACATTACAATATTAATCAAGATGCCTTGCCTTCATTTTGGATGTCCTGTAATGAAATAGTTTCTTTGAAAGTGAGCTGGTATGAAAGTATGAAAATATGCCAACTGAACTTACTATACTTTATTCCATTCATTTTCTTGCCCACTTGTCTTTCTAGGGTCGCAGTGGCAACATGGAGAGCAGAGAGGCCCAGCCGCCACTGTCCCCCAAAACTTCCTCCAGCTTTTCCTAGCCCAGCTGGGAGATATAATCCCTCCAGTGGGTCCTGGAGGAACCTCGGGGCCTCGTCCCAGTTAGTAATGCCTGGTATACCTTCAAAGGGAGGCACCCCGGGGGTATCCTTATAAGATGACCGAACCAGCTCAACTGGCTCCTCTCAATGTGGAGTAGTAGCGGCTCTACTCTGAGTTCCTCCCGGATGTCCGAACTCCTCACCCTGTCACGGAGAGCGAGTCCCAACACCCTGTGGAGAAAACTCATTTCAGCTGCTTGTATCCGCAATCTTATTCTTTCGATCATTACTCAGTGTTCACAACCCTAGGTGAGGGTAGGGATGTAGATCGACCGGTAAATAGAGAGCTTTGCCTTATGGCTCAGCTCCGCCTTCACCACTACTGTCCGGTACAGTGACTGCATTACTGCTGCCGTTGCTCCCAGTCTACAGCCAATCTCATGCTCCTTTCTCCCCTCACTTGTGAACAATACCCCAAGATACTTAAACTCCTCCACCTGGTGCAAATTATCTCCCCTTACCTGGAGGGAACATGCCATTCTTTTCCATGAGAGAACTATGTACCAACACTTGGAGGGGCTGATCCTCATACCAACTGCTTCACACTCAGATGTAATCCGTTCTAGTGTGTGCTGGAGGCAACCATGTGACAGTGCCAAAAGGACAAAATCACCCGCAAAAAGCAGAGGCATCACCTTCCGGCGTCCACACAGAATGCCCTCCTGACCTCAACTGCGCCTCGATATCCTGTCCATGAAAGCCACAAACAGGAGTGGGGACAAGGCACAACCTTGGCAGAGTCCAACACCCACATTGAACAGGCTTGACTTAAAGCCCAGTATGAGGACACAGCTCTCGCTCCATGTGTACAGAGACCGAATGGCCGGCAGCAGTTGCCCCGGCACCCCATACTTCCTAAGCATCTCCACAGAATTTTTCAGGGAACATGGTCATAGGCCTTCTCCAAGTCCACAAAATACATGTAGACTGGATTAGTGAACTCCCATGCCCCCTCAGTTATCTGTGAGGGTAAAAAGCTGGTCCACTGTTCCATGACCAGGACAGAATCTGTAAATTTTCCTCTTCAATCTGAGGAAGAACTATCAACCACAGCCTCCTTTCCAGCACCCTGGCAAAGACTTTCCCAGGGAGGTGGAGAAGTGTGATATCCTGATGGTTGACACACACTCTCCAGTCCCATTTCTTAAAGATAGAGACCATCACCTCAATTTACCAATCCAAAGGCACTGTCCCCGAGACCCATGCAACATTGCAGAGGCATGTCAGCCCTACAACATCCAGGGCCTTAAGCAGTTCTGGACAAATCTCATCCACCCCCAGTGCTTTGCAACTGTGGAGCTTTCCAACTACTTCTCTGACTTCCACTAGGGAAATGGACTCTGATACCCCAGAAGCCTCTGGCTCTGACTCCTGTAAGGGAGGCATATCTCTCAGGTTTAAGAGGTCCTCACAGTATTCCTTCCACCTCCTGATAATGTCCTCATTAGAGGTCAGAGTTTCTCCACTTTTGATGAGCACAGATTGAGCGAAGTTCCCCTGACTCCTCCTGGGCCACCAAATGGTTCTCCAGAACCTATTTGAGGCCAACCGATAGTCATTTTCCATAGCCTCTCCAAACTCCTCCCATGCTTTGGATTTTGCTTCTGCAATCATAGCCATTTTCACCTTTTTTGCCTGCTGGTACCTATCTGCTGAGTCAGGAGTCCCCAGAGCCACTCTGGCTCTAAAGGCCTCCTTCAGCTTGACAGCTTCCCTCACCACCAGTGTCCACCAGCGGGTTCTTGGGTTGCCGCTGTGACTGGCACCAAGAAACTTTTGGCCACAGCTGTGCCTGGCTGCTTCCACAATGGAAATTTTGAACAGGGTCCATTCAGACTTCATGTCGACTACCTCCTCTGGGACATGTGAGAAGCTCTCTCGGAGGTGTGAATTAAAATCATTCTGGACAGGGTCCTCTGACAGCTGTTCCCAGCACACCCTCACTATACGCTTGGGTCTGCTGGGTCTGTCCATCAGTTTTCCCCATCATCTGATCCAACTCACCACCAGATGGTGATCGGTTGACAGCTCTGGTACCAAGTACAGTTATGAGTATCCTTATGTTTGAACATGGTGTTTCTTATGGACAAACTGACTTGCACAGAAGCCCAGTAACATTTCACTATTCGGGATTAGATCGGACAAGCTGTTCTTCCCAATCAGTCCACTCCAGGTTTCCCAGTAATTTCTAGCATGAGCATTGAAGTCCCCTAGCAGGACTATGGAGTCTGTACGTGGGGCCCTGTCCAGAACCCCACCCACCCTTTCCAAGAAGGTCAAATACTCTGAACCGCTGTTTGGTACATAAGCACACACAACAGTCAAAGTGAAGCTACCTTCTAGTCCACTGGGATAAACGCCAACTGAATGGCAGCCAGCCAAGAGCTCGTGAGCATCCCCATATGCGCCTGATGCCTCTCAGCCTGTGCAACTCCTGAGTAGGAGAGAGACCACCCCTTCTCGAGGAGTTTGGTCCCAGAGCCAACACTGAGAGTAGAGGTGAGCCCAAGTATATCTAATTGGTATTTCTTGACTTCCCACACCAGTTCTGGCTCCCTCCATCCCAGTGAGGTTACATTTCATGCCCCAAGAGTTAGTTTCTGCCACAATGGGTTGCGACACTACCTGCCTCCCTACCTGTTCCTGCTGTCTGAAAAGCAGGTCATCTGACCCCCATGTGGGACCTTGCAGGTGGTGGCGCCCCCCTCCCCCCCTTGCCTTTTCAGGCTGAAGGCAACCGGGTTACATGGGCTGTCCAGCCACAAGTTGCTCACCTAGGAACACTACCCCAGGCCTGGCTACAGGAGTAGGTCCTGATGACCCTCTCCCAGGCAGGATAGTCGTTCTCTTTTCTACTTTTTCATGGAGGTTTTTGGATCTTGTTAGTCTGGAATGATGTTTTTAAATCATTACTCAGTTACCTTATTACTACTTTGGCTGTTTTATGGTATGCTTCTTTAACACACTATAGGGGAACCTGAACAGCATGTCTTTGGAATGTGGGAGGAAACTCATGCAGACACAGGGAGAACATGGAAACTCCACAAACTGAGCGGAGATTGAACCCATATTCATTTGCACCACCTAGGTGTTGAGAGACAGCAGTGCTACTCATTGTGCCACCCGATAACGCCTTAACATTAATTTCAAAACTTGAATTTTGCCATATTAAAAAGTTAAAATTGTTTGTCTCATCTTTGCACCATAGAATTATGACACAATCCAGGTACATCCTTACTCTTTAATGGGTCCATCAAGAAGAGGGAAAAGATCCTGTAGAATGCTGGGTGGAACGGACTGCCAGTAACTGAATACTCCTGAAGCTGTAATTCACATACCCATTTTGACTGAAAGCACTGCAGTAACAGATGAACAGTCTAACCTCAATAATGAGTTTCCTGCACAGCTGCTTGTGAAGCCAAATGTTGTATGCCTCTTGCTGGTACAGACAAATGTTACATGTAGCGAAGGTTCCATTTAAGTGTGGCTCCCTGCACTGTTTCAATGACATGACCATGAGGTCATACCTTTATCAGCAAGCGCAGGTGTTCCAAATTTCTGGTGGTGGAGATTTATGACACTATCCAGTGTCACCTGGCTGCAGCAACATTAAGGGTTTTGCTCCCTGGCAACTAAGTAAAAAGCTTTTCTGCTTTTCCCTTGCATCCTTACTCTTTAAATCTTTCAGTTTCAGTCATCATAGCTAAAGGTTTATCTCAAGCATTGAAAGTGTTCTTAGTCTTTTGGCATATAAGGACCTCAGCTAGAATCACATCTATTGTGGTGCAAGGCATTACCCAATAATCATGAGGGCAAGCAGAGGAACTTTTTGCTTTAAAATTCTGTCATCTGAACTTCTCTCAGCTTCTCCCTTCTCTTGAGAATGAAGAGGATGGTAAGGTGTTGAAAGTCAACCTCTTGAAACTCCATGCTTACAAACTGAGGCCCATTGTCTAAAACAACCTCATCCAAGTAGAGGAATCTAGCAGAAACAGCCTTTAACTTCAATATAACCTGTGAGGCAGTAGCTGCTGGCAAGTGAAATGATCTAAGAACCTGCAGAAATTGTCCGAGACAACTTAAGTGTGTCTGCTATATTCATAGCAGACAGTGGCAAGTCTTTTTCAAGGTCTGTCCAGTAGAGAGGTTGAGATAAACTGTTTTTGTTGTGTATGTTTTGTCTGAAGGGAGCTCTGACAAGACTAAACTTTGATTTCTGATGAGATACCTGGCCAGCACACAAATGTGTGAGCTCTTAGTCAAGTCATGTTGTCTCATATGTCCAGTCCAGGATGTCTGCTCTCAGAACATCTGTAATTATGTTACTTCCCCCTTGTAAAAATTCCAGTGTTCAGGCACTTCTCCTGATATGGGAGTACTCCCTGATGGCTACTGGAACACTGTATACATATTCTGGCCTCTCTTACCTGATGTATTTGCAGTATTGCAGATTACTGTCAGTGACTGTCCTAATAGACTAGTTTTGTGGGGTTGACTATGTCCTCTCTGCCATAGCTGCTGGCATCAGCTAAGACAACAGTAGTTTGGTTCACATCACAGAACATAGAAACGAGAGGAAGACAAAGTGTCTTTGATGCATTAGAAATCTTCCTGCTCTGTATCCAAGCAGCCTTCAATTTCTGTAGTTTTTACAAGGGTCCACCTACTAAGAATAGGTTTGGAATATACTTGTAGATGATCATGACCATAACTACTTGACAGAACACTCAACACCATTTAGACCAGCTGTTGAAAAAAGTAAATGCAAGAAACAACTTATTGAGAAGGCTAGCTGGCCTCTCATGGTGAGAGAACTTCAAAGTGCTACAAATAACCTTAATAGCACTCATATACTCTGCAGCAGAATACTGTGCACCAGTATAGGAAGTGCCCATATTAAAGTAAAATGTGCTTTGAACACCACAATAAGAATTGCATCTGGCTGCATCCGCTCCACACCAGATTACTTATCTGTTGTAAGCAGCATACCTCCTCCTGATATCAGGAAAAACACACAATGCATAGCATTAGCAAAACACTTCTTAAACAATTAAAGCTTATTGCTTTACAGTCACCTAACCACTCTTACCTCTGGTCAATAAAAGGTACTCTGCCCGAAATCTCAAAGGCCATTCCATCAGTGCATGGTGCAGCTGCAGTGGCATGTCACTGAAGGCCTGGGTGACTGCTGAATGGCCTGCTGAATGGCAAAAGCAATGGACAAAGGACAGTGACTCTCAGATACACAGATTTAGCCCAGTGCCATCCTCTGAACCGCTTGGAAGCTAGCTATGCACCGGGCATGGCTGATTCAGGGCACACGTGTACAAAATGGGACTAGCAGACAGCCCTGGATGCCCATGCTGAGAGCATCCAACTGCAGAACATCTGCTGGATTACTGCCCCATGTACACACCCACACCAGTAGATTCGACAAACATCGATGACACAGATGTTAAACTTTGGCTACATGAAGTTGCAAGCTTAAAGCTTGCTTTCATGTTGCATGATCAAAGACAGATTTTCAGCAATAAATAAATGACCATAAGTCATCTCAACTCCTGGAGATTTTGTTGCAGTGAGAGCTCCTGTACAGCTCTGACCTTCCTTGTGCCAGGTCTATGATTTCCTCAACAGTAGAAAAGAGGCACCTTTTTCTCTTTACTGCTTTGTTCAGCTTCAAGTCTACACAGAAGAGTATGCTGCCATTAGCTTCTGTATTTTTAGTGTTCCAGTTTGCCTGAATTCATTCTGGACCTCTTCATTGCATTTCAATAGCCCATAGCAAGGGTTGTGGTTCTACTTAACAGGTTATAGAGCCTTTGACCCCAGGTGACATACACAGGGAGGGAGTATGGCTTTTCTTGGCAAGTTGTACCAACTTGAAATTTCCCTAGAGAGAGCCGTCAAATCTCACACTGGAGACCTGGTGGTTGGTTGAGCTAATTCTCTCTCCCTCAGAAGAGAACATATGGAATGTCATTTCACACATGACCTTTACATCAGCAATTTAAACATTTTAAATGTGTTACCTGCAACTCCACTGTGGCAAGAGCAAAATGCCCACAGATGCTTTTTTTGTGACTGAGGGCAGCTTTATGAGGTCTAATGTTTGGTGAGTTACCTGTTGTGATAGCATAGATCTGCCCCCCCGATCACTTACTCATTCTACTGAGAAGCTAGTAGCCAGATCATTCTGCGTGCACGCACCGCCTCTTGTTATGTCTGTATTATGCACCCATCTCATGTTTTATTTCACTGCTACTTACCTAGCAGCATTGTTTGGTTTTAGGCCTGGCAAAAACCAAGGTGAAGTTTCAGGTGGCTTCAAGTATTGCCTGTTTTAGGGAACACTATGCTTGGTTGACTCTATATAGGAAAACTCATTGCTAGGGAATGAGTGTCATGAATTGGTTTTCATAATCACTGTCTTTAAAAAAATGGCAATCAGTACAAAAAAAAATGCATAGATTTGTGCATGAATACTAAAGAGCTTGCTGTGTCATTTAACAGACAATCATATCATGGTGACATGTAGGGACAGACAGCAGACATAAGTACAGAGCTCAAGTTCTGGTTTTTAAATGTTTCTAGGATCAGGTAGAAGCATAGTCAAGGAAAAGGAAAAGGTCAGGCAATCAGTGAACATCATACAATACGCCCACAGCAGCTAAGAACCCCACACTCACCAGAAGGCAGTAGTTATTCTTTGCAAAAAAGAGGAGAGTGTCCTGGGCAGCCTTTTATCAGCAGTTTTTCTAAGTGCCACCAGGTGTCGCTGATGGGTCAGCCAATGGGGGCACAACAAAGCCAAAGTTTTACCAAGTTTGTGTCTCTATCATCAATACCCCTTTAGATGTGAATGGTTCAGTCCTTCATACATGAAGGAAGGGATTGTATTTAAAGTATTAATTTACTGGGGGCACGGTGGCACAGTGGGTTGGACTGGGTTCTGCTCTGCGGTGGGTCTGGGGTTCGAGTCCTGCTTGGGGTGCCTTGCGATGGACTGGCGTCCCGTCCTGGGTGTGTCCCCTCCCCCTCCGGCCTTATGCCCTGTGTCGCCGGGTAGGCTCTGGTTCCCTGTGACCCTGTATGGGACAAGTGGTTCAGAAAATGTGTGTGTGTGTGTATTAATTTACTCTCTTTCTGTGGGTGGACTAGATGTATACTGTTTATGCAGCTGATGGTACAGGTGGTGTTTTAGGCTTCTATAAATATTGTATTTAGTTTGTTTTTTCTGACTTACTTGAGTACTTTCATAAACACCTTTTGGTATTAAAGGCTCTTGCAACTGATCAATGATAATGAAAAACCCAGAAGAAACTCATTTGCCCCACGTGAAGACATGAGGTCTGACACCTCTGCAAGAACATTGACCTGTAGGTGATTTGGAAGCATGACAAACTCTTGAGTGGAACACTGGCACTCACTGGGCAGTAGCTGCCTGGATGTGGCTGGTGATCAGCGTAAGCAAACAAATGCTTTGGAATTTCCAAACCCAGCTTGTCCAGAAAAGTGACAGATTTGGGTGTCCAGGGGATGTATTACAAGATGCAGGATGGCCAGGATTTAGGATTCAAGATTCAAGAGTTTATTGTCATGCGTACAGTAAACAGTTTGTTACACCTACAATGAGATTCTTACTCTGTGAATCCTCTCAGCAGCCTATGACATAAATTATAAGGACATAAGGAAAGAAAAAACACAGGAAAAACACAAGGAGAATACAGGGCGTAAATCACAAATTTACAAATAATTACTATTAGTGCAAGGTCACAAATTTCAAAAATTATTAAAATTGCTATTAGTGCAAAAATCCAAGAAACAAGGTTATATATGTATATAAAGTGTGCACAATGTAAACATGGGAGTCGTACATGTGCAAAGCCCTGCAGAGGTAGATTGGGTCTATTCGCAGTTGAGGGGGGATGTGTATTTGCGTACGCAAGGTATGCGGAGGTAGTCTGATGATATTGGCGTTGTGGATGTGTATGTGTGTGTGGGAGGGATGGGGGATAGTTGACACCTCTCAGACTCAGAGGGTGAACTATGTCTGCTGTGATGGGTGGAGAGGCAATGGATGGGTGTTGCTCAAAAGCCTGATGGCCTGTGGGTAAAAACTGTTTTTCAACCTTGAGGTTCTGGCTTTAACACTCCTATAGCATCTGCCTGAGGGTAAGGGTGTGAAAAGGCTGTGCTGGGGATGACTGTTGTCCTTGATGATGTTAATGGCTCTCCTGATGGTTCTGGCCTGGTATAGGCTCTCCAGTGATGGTAAGGACGTTCCAGTGATGGTTTGAGCAACTTTCACCACTCACTGTAGCGCCTTACGATCCTGTACTGTGCAGCTTCCAAACCACATTGTGATAGAGCTGGAGAAGGATGTCATGCAATGGGGTTACTTAGAAGGCAAGGAGAGGTGAAAGGGCCTCTTTTGCCTATAACCTTGTAGATTTGTGGTGGTCCTGGAGTGAGACGTCTTTAAAATGCGTGCAAGACACCGCAACCCCTGTTTTTGGCATGGGTGTGTGTTGGTCTTTGTGTGTTGTTTTACTGTTAGGTATAGGGTTGTAAATATTTCTTGAATCACTGTATTTATTTGTACATTTGAAGTTAACTTATAACACATTGTGTTACACTTTAAAGTAGCCTGTACAACAGTGCTTGTTTACTATTTAATTTAGTTTTAAGGTAGTATAGTTTAGTTTTTTATGCATGCAGGTGTTTATTTCTTAATCCTTTAGTGTTTGTAATTTGGTTTAACTGTTTATTTTAGTGAAAAATGTATTAATAGGGGCACACATGATACACACAGGAGAAATATGAGGGAAGGTGTACTGCAACACCCTGGGAAAAGGCCAAGGGTTCACCCTTCCAGATTGGTGGGCATTGCTGTGTAAATTACCTTTTTTCTAACAGCTTTATTTCTTGGAGCAATGAGGTAAGTTTTAGTGTGAATTTAAATAACAGTCATGCAGTGCTTATACATAAATGGGTTTAGTGAATAAATTTTACTGTAAAAGCCTGTCTTGTGCCCTATGATTCCTGAATAGGCTCCTGATACCCCAACAATGCTAGAGCATTAGGTATTTATCATAATCAAATGATCTGTTTTTAAAAGAATTTGTTGAAAAATAAACATCCATCCATTGTCAACAAAAGCTTGTGCCGAGTGGAGTCGTGGCGAACCAGAGTTTAACCCAGCAACACAGGACGCAAGGCCGAAGGGGGAGGGGACACACCCAGGATGGGATGCCAGTCTGTCGCAAGGCACGAAAGATAAATAGAACAATATTAAATACTTTTAATTAAAGGCAAATCTTAAACAGTTGCACTATCACTACTCAATGTAATGACATGAATCATTTTCTTTATTTCTTCGGATTAATATTTTCACTTAGTTTTAAGTAACACAACACTGGACATCCATCCATCCATCCATCCATCTTCCTCCGCTTATCCGGGGCCGGGTCGCGGGGGCAGCAGTCCGAGCAGAGTCCTCCAGACTTCCCCCTCCCCGCACACCTCCTCCAGTTCCTCTGGGGGAACCCCAAGGCGTTCCCAGGCCAGCCGGGAGACACAGTCTCTCCAACGTGTCCTGGGTCTGCCCCGAGGCCTCCTCCCAGTGGGACAAGCCCCGAACACCTCCCCAGGGAGGCGTCCAGGAGGCATCCGGAACAGATGCCCGAGCCACCTCAACTGGCTCCTCTCGATGCGGAGGAGCAGCGGCTCTACTCCGAGCTCCTCCCGGGTGACTGAGCTCCTCACCCTATCCCTAAGGGTGCGCCCAGCCACTCTGCGGAGGAAACTCATTTCTGCCGCTTGTATCCGCGATCTCATTCTTTCGGTCATGATCCAGAGTTCATGACCATAGGTGAGGGTAGGAACGTAGATCGACCGGTAAATTGAGAGCTTCGCCTTACGACTCAGCTCCCTCTTCACCACAACAGACCGGTACAATGACCGCATTACTGCGGACGCCGCACCGATCCGTCTGTCAACCTGCCGCTCCATTTTTCCCTCACTCGTGAACAAGACCCCGAGATACTTAAACTCCTCCACTTGAGGGAGCAACTCCCCCCTAACCCGGAGGGGGCAATCCACCTTTTTCCGACTGAGAACCATGGCCTCGGATTTGGAGGTGCTGATTCTCATCCCCGCCGCTTCGCACTCGGCTGCAAACCTCCCCAGTGCACGCTGCAAGTCTTGACTTGATGAAGCCAACAGGACCACATCGTCCGCAAAAAGCAGAGACGAGATCTCGCGGCTACCAAAACAGACACCCTCCGTTCCCTGACTGCGCCTAGAAATTCTGTCCATAAAGATAATGAACAGAATCGGTGACAAAGGGCAGCCCTGGCGGAGTCCAACATGCACCGGGAACAGGTCTGACTTACTGCCGGCAATGTGAACCAAGCTCCTACTCCGGTCATACAGGGAACGAACAGCCCGTAGCAACGAGCCCCGAACCCCATAATCCCGAAGTACCCCCCACAGGATGCCACGAGGGACATGGTCGAATGCCTTCTCCAGGTCCACAAAACACATATGGACTGGTTGGGCAAACTCCCACGAACCCTCCAACACCCTAGTGAGGGTATAGAGCTGGTCCAGTGTTCCACAGCCAGGGCGAAAACCGCATTGCTCCTCCTGAATCCGAGGTTCGACTATCGGTCGGATTCTCCTTTCCAGTACCCCAGCATAGACTTTCCCAGGGAGGCTAAGGAGTGTGATCCCCCTGTAGTTGGAACACAATCTCCGGTCCCCCTTCTTAAAAAGAGGGACCACCACCCCGGTCTGCCAGTCCAGAGGCACCGTTCCCGAACTCCACGCGATGCTGCAGAGGCGTGTCAGCCAAGACAGCCGCACAACATCCAGAGACTTGAGAAACTCGGGGCGGATCTCATCCACCCCCGGAGCCTTGCCACCGAGGAGTTTTTTGACTACCTCAGCAACTTCAGCCAGGGTAATGGACGAGTCCCCCTCCAAGTCCCCAGCCTCAGCTTCCTCTACGGAAGGCGTGTCGGAGGGATTGAGGAGATCCTCAAAGTACTCCTTCCACCGCCCGAGGACATCCTCAGCTGAGGTCAGCAGCGCACCACTTCCACTGTAAACAGTGTTCGCGGAACACCGCTTCCCCCCTCTGAGTCGCCGGACGGTTTGCCAGAATCTCTTTGAGGCCGACCGAAAGTCTTCCTCCATGGCCTCACTGAACTCCTCCCAGGCCGAGTTTTTGCCGCGGCGACTGCCAGAGCTCCGTTTGGCCCATCGGTACCCGTCAGCTGCTTCAGGAGTCCCATGAGCCAGCCAGGCCCGATAGAACTCCTTCTTCAGCTTGACGGCATCCCTTACTTCCGGTGTCCACCACCGTGTTCGGGGATTGCCGCCGCGACAGGCGCCGGAGACCTTATGGCCGCAGCTCCGAACCGCCGCCCCGACAATGGAGGCGCGGAACATAGTCCATTCAGACTCGATGTCCCCCACCTCCCTCGGGACCTGGTTGAAGCTCTGTCGGAGGTGGGAGTTGAAGACCTCTCTGACAGGGGCCTCCGCCAAACGTTCCCAACAGACCCTTACTATGCGTTTGGGCCTGCCAGGTCTGTCCAGCTTTTTCCCCTGCCATCGAATCCAACTCACCACCAGGTGGTGATCAGTTGACAGCTCAGCCCCTCTCTTCACCCGAGTGTCCAAGACATATGGCCGAAGGTCAGAAGAAACGACTACAAAGTCGATCATCGACCTCCGACCTAGGGTGTCCTGGTGCCAAGTGCACTGATGGACACCCTTATGCATGAACATGGTGTTCGTTATGGATAAACCGCGACTAGCACAGAAATCCAATAACAACTCACCGCTCGGGTTCAGATCAGGGAGGCCGTTCCTCCCAATCACGCCCCTCCAGGTATCACTGTCGCTGCCCACGTGGGCGTTCAAGTCCCCCAGTAGAACGACAGAGTCCCCAGTGGGAGCGCTTTCCAGCACGCCTCCCAGGGACTCTAAAAAGGCCGGGTACTCTACACTGCCACTAGGCGCATAAGCACAAACGACAGTGAGAGACCGTTCCCTGACCCGAAGGCGTAGGGAGACGACCCTCTCATTCACCGGGGTAGACTCCAACACATGGCGGCTGAACTGGGGGGCTATTAATAAGCCCACACCAGCCCGCCGCCTCTCACCTTGGGCAACGCCAGAATAGTGGAGAGTCCACCCCCGATCGAGGAGAGTGGTTCCAGAACCCAAGCTGTGAGTGGAAGTGAGCCCGACTATATCTAGACGGTATCTCTCGACTTCCCGCACCAGCTCAGGCTCCTTCCCCGCCAGTGAGGTGACATTCCAAGTCCCAAAAACCAGAGTTGGCGCCCGAGGTTTGGGTCGGCCGGGCACTCGGCCCCGACCACCGCCCAAATCACAATGCACCGGCCCCTTACGGTTTCTCCGGCAGGTGGTGAGCCCACCGAAGAGCGGCTCCACGTCATGGCTTCGGGCTGAGCCCGGCCAGGACCCGTGGGCATAGACCTGGCCACCAGGCGCTCGCATGCGAGCCCCCCCCCCAGGCCTGGCTCCAGGGTGGGGCCCCGGTGACCCCATACCGGGCGGGGTAAACGAAAGCCTTGATTTTTTCGTCATAAGGGGTTTTTGAACCGCGCTTTGTCTCGTCTGTCATCCAGGACCTGTCTGCCATGGGAGACCCTACCAGGGGCATGTAGCCCCAGACAACATAGCTCCTGGACTCATTCAGGCACTCAAACCCCTCCACCACGGTAAGGTGGTGGTTCACGGAGGAGAACACTGGACAATTACAAGCAATTACTGGTTAGGTAAATTTTTTTTTAATGCAGGTAAAACTTACCCTGCTGGATAAACTACTTACAATGGGTCACTCATCCATACAGCAGTGGAACACACATCTCTCTATCACTCACACACTACAGGTGAACCTGAACAGCATGTTTTTGGACTGTGGGAGAAAACCCACGCAGACAGAGGGAGAACATGTACACTCCACACAGACTAAGCAGGGATCAAACCCACATCCTCTCACACTACCCAGGCACTATGAGACTGCACCACCACTCACTCTGCCACCGTGCCACCCCAAAAGGTGAATGGGTGCTGTTCATTGAATGTGTGCATTTCCTCAGTAGCAACCTTGAGAAAGGTACAACAGTACAAGAAAGTCCCTTGAATGCTTGAGGATTTCCCTAGGTGACTCTGAGCCTCTCCATTCCCCACAATGTTTAGGGGCTGTTCATCAGACCCCCCCCCAGATTCCCAGTGACAAATAGAGCATCAGCAATGGGACAACCAATCAGAACACAACCCCAGGAAGACACAGAGGACTATGTACAGTACAGGCATGGACACTAACATCAACTATTCACATTAATTTACATCAGCCCCCCTCAACACAATTACAATACAAAGGGAAATCATGATACATTTTGACAGTTGTGTACTGAGTTGTTCATGACTTTGGAGAAAAATGTGCCAAAACTGTATAAATAGTAGTGGCATGCTTCTGCAAAATTAGATGTTTCATTGCAGGGGGGGTGCAGTGGGTTTTGACTGGGTCCTGCTCCCTGGTGGGTTTGGGGTTCAAGTCCCACTTGGGGTGCCTTGCAATGGACTGGCGTCCCGTCCTTGGGTGTGCCCCCTCCCCCTCAAGCCCTACACCCTGTGTTGCTGGGCTAGGCTCCACGACCCCATGTGGGACAAGCGGCTTCAGACAATGTGCGTGTGTGTGATGTTTCATTATTAAAATCCTAATTTTAATTAAGTAGTTATTACTATTGTGAAAGTACTGCAATGCAATGTGGCTGTGCCCACATTTTTAAAAGCAAGTTCAGGTTTATTTTCACAAGTACTGTGTACAAAGTACTATGAAATTCTTGCTTGAGTGCTTCTCCACAAACTATGACAAAAACAAGGTACTGCACTAAGAACAAAAACAACAAATAATGCCAGTAAGAATAGCAATAAATAGCCAGAATACTTTAAAGTGACAATCAAGTGATGTGCCGATGTGCTTGTAAGTTGGAGGAGTCAGTCCAAATTCTATTTTCAGAAGTTGCACATGTCATAAGATAAGTCATGATTGAATGTAAAATGCTCTTACAAAGCTGTTCCTGTACCTAGCAGTGTGGGTTCGAATAGACCTAAGCTGCTTTCCTGTAGTGATAGCGAATAACTCCGTCCAGAAACGGTACTGCTCAGACTTTTTGTTGTTGTTGTTTTTTTTTGGCCTAATACAATCTGCTTTACCCTTCACAGCTACAGTATTTTATACGGCTTGAATGATTGATGACGTCATTCTTTCAGACCCGCAACTGCAGTGTGTACATCCGGGTTTCCTGGCTGCCGTTACGGTGTGGGTTGTCTCGCGGGGGAGGTTGGGGCTTTTTTTAAAAAAAAAAAAAAAAAAAAAAAAAAAAAAAAAACTCCCAAACACACTGGTTCAAAACCAAAGCACAACGCTGATGACCTTTCGAAACATTTTTTTCGTCGTCTACAGGATGAAGTAATGTATTTAGGGCTCAGTTATAACGGAGGGCCTAGCTCTTTTTCAATGTGATCTAACTGAAGGTGGTTCGTGTCCCTCACGCCAAGCAGTTTGGCGTCTGGTCCCACCGCACCGGTGCTATTCTGTACTGCAGCTGCTACCTTCTTTTTGGTTTTTTTTTTTTTTTTTTTTTTTAAATTTAAACTTTTGTTGCGCAGTTCTCGTTTCGGATTTGGTAAGTGATTAAACTCTTAGACTGCAGTCTACAATGCCGGATGACGTTACGGTTAGCCACTTTGTTTGCTAGCTAAGACTAGTCTAAGGTTGAAACAAAAACAGGCCGTGGCGTGAGGGATGGATGGGCGGCCTGCCTTCCGTTTTTGAACACTGTATTATCACACTGGTATGAGTATCAGAATTTTAGCGTAGAGAAGTCACGGTAATTTATAAATTAAACTGTATGTAGTACCGTACGAGTGTGTCGCGTAAACGGTACTTGGTCCAACTATCCGGGCCCTCAGGTTAAAATTATGGGTGCAGTAATGCTAATGCTGCTAGGTAGCTAAGCATACCCAGGAAGTCCCACTTAGTTTCATACTCCTGACATTCCTGTCATGATATTGCACAGACATAATTGAAAACTAAATTTTGTCATTCGTTGTTTCCTGGTTTCCTTTTTTTAATCAAAGCTCTTTGGTACTTAGAGCGTTCTTAATTTGTATAAATTTGATATTTTCTTTTCTTGACATTGTGTAAACATGTCTTTGACTGTTTGTTTGCTGGTTGTCCTACTCAGCAGGTGGTAGGTGGTAATTTTGGCCATGTTTGGGTTTGAATTTCATTTCCTGCTCTAGTACCCTTGATGAAGTAAAATTTGTACTTGTATAAATGTGTAAGTCATTGATTTGGAGGAAAACATTGGGTAAATTGGCGTGTAATTGTGTTAACACATTCCTGTTGAAATGCTTGTTTGCTTTGGAGAAAACTAACACACACACACACACACACACACAAAAACTAAAACCGCTTGTCCCAAGCAGGGTCGCGGCGAACTGGAGTCTAATCCCATCCGGTAACACAGGGCGCAAGGCTGGAGGGGGGGGGGAATACATCCAGGACGGGATGCCAATCTGTTGCAAGGCACCCCAAGCAGGGCTCGAACCCCAGGCCTACCAGAGAGCGGGACCCGGCCAAACCCACTGTGCCAGTGTGCCCCCTGCTAAATTAATAAATGTTAATAAATGTTAACAAGTGTTAGGAACATGAAAAATGTGATTTCATTTAGTATAGTCTGCATGCTTAACGTAATAAAATAGTGGCTCCTTGAGTAACTACGTTCATAAATATAGTTTCTCTCTTTTTCCAAGCATTGCTGTTGTCCATTATTATTCCATTTGGGATGTGGCTCTGTGATCTGAAAGGCCAAATTTTGAATTGCACCTGTGCTGCAGTACTCTTGAGCAAGGTACTTTCCTTGAATTGTACAAGTACTAAAACATAAAATATAAATAATAAAAATAATGTATAAATAGGTCAGATACTTAGGCTCTGGGTAAAAACATCAGCTATTTATATAAGATGTTAAAAGTCACTTATTTGATTGCCTGTTTCTTGGGTTCTTGGTTTGTAGAATAGACAAAGTGGAAAATGGGAGCATTTTTGGACAAGCCAAAGATGGAGAAACACAATGCACATGGAGAGGGCAATGGCCTGTGCTATGGTTTGAGCAGCATGCAGGGGTGGCGGGTGGAGATGGAGGATGCACATACAGCAGTCATCGGTCTTCCCCATGGGCTTGATGCCTGGTCTTTCTTCGCCGTCTATGATGGTCATGCCGGCTCACAGGTTGCTAAGTACTGCTGCGAGCACCTGCTTGAGCACATCACTAGTAACCCAGACTTCCGGGGAGGCAACCAAGAGCCCTCAGTTGAGAGTGTGAAGAGTGGCATCCGTACAGGTTTCCTGCAGATTGATGAGCACATGCGGGCCATCTCAGAGAAGAAGCATGGTGCAGACCGCAGTGGTTCCACTGCTGTCGGTGTCATGGTCTCCCCAAGGCACATCTACTTTATTAATTGTGGAGACTCCCGGGGCTTACTGAGTCGCGGTGGCAAAGTGCACTTTTTCACACAGGACCACAAGCCTAGCAACCCACTGGAGAAGGAGCGCATCCAGAACGCAGGAGGTTCTGTTATGATCCAGCGTGTCAATGGCTCCCTCGCAGTTTCCAGAGCTTTGGGTGACTTTGACTACAAATGTGTGCATGGGAAGGGCCCCACGGAGCAGCTGGTTTCACCTGAGCCTGAAGTGTATGAGATTGAGAGATCGGAGCTAGATGATGAGTTCATCGTCTTGGCCTGCGATGGAATCTGGGATGTTATGGCCAATGAAGAACTCTGCGATTTTGTCAGGTCCAGACTAGAAGTGACACAAGACCTGGAGAAAGTCTGCAATGAGATTGTTGACACCTGTTTGTATAAGGTATGGTGAGCTTGTGAATGTTTCACTAAGGAAATTGTTTGATATTTGTACTTTGGAGTGAATAAATTGCTTGTGTTTTGAAGTTATTAGGTTTGTAAAAGGTGGAATAGTGAAGATAAACTTGGTTTAGATTTTGTTTGGTTTGTTCTGACCTGGGGGGGGAATCATTGTACTGAAATATTCCCCCAAAGTTAGTATGTATTAAATTTGCCGAGAACCCCTTAAGAGAATACCTATTTAATCTCCTTTTGAGATTGTGTTTTTCTTTAACTGCAGTAAAAAAAGTGGTAGCGCATTCCTTGAACCCTAAAATGCTAAGTTATTTTTGTGACCGGCAATACCCAGGTCTCTTTATAGAAATTTTGATTGATTGTTACAAGAAAAGTCCTTGTGTGTTCCCTGGTGCTGTAACAAGGGATGCAGCCACAGAAAGCGGACCTGACAGAGCCATATCCCCTCCTCTTCTGGAACAGGGAAGCCGGGATAACATGAGTGTGGTGCTGATCTGCTTCTCTGGTGCACCCAAGATCTCTCCAGAAGCTGTGAAGAAGGAGGCGGAGCTGGATAAGTATTTGGAAAGCAAAGTAGAAGGTGAAGCATGTAATAGACTAATAAATTAAGTTTCCTACAATAAAGTTTTGCATTTGCCCTTTAATTTGGTTAATTTGGCACAGCGAGTAGCGCAGCGCCTAGATGGTGTGAGAGAACGTGGATTCGATCCCCGCTCAGTCTGTGTAGAGTTTGCATGTTTTCCCCGTGTCTGCATGGGTTTCCTCCGGGTGCTCCGCTTTCTTCCCACAGTCCAAGACATGCTGTTCAGCTTCCCCCATAGTGTGTGTGTCACAGGCAGAGTGTGTTTCACCGATGTATGGATGAGTGACCCAGTGTAAGTAGTGTATCTAGCAGTGTAGTCACCTTAGTGTATAAGGTGTGTGGGTTAGTAACACTGCATAGTATCTGTTGTAAGTCACTTTGGACAAAAGCGTCTGCTAAGTGAATAAATGTTAATGTAAATTTTATAGAATCTGGCACTGATAACGGCTCAAAATCTAGAAACTATTTCTAGAGTTCTCCTGAAGGATGATTACAAGTAATTGCTGTGATGTATGCCTCTAACCTCCAGTTACCGTGTGTATGTCAGTAGTAGTCATTAACAAAAAGCACATGTGGGGGGCATGCAGTTTTCCTTGTATCTTGCTGTAATCTGCAAATTGCACATAGTTTGATGCACACAACTTCTGTTTTATAGGTAGTGTGGTTTTACAAGTATAATTGTTTCTATTCACTGTTATCAACAAAGCAGACTTGTTCCCTGTAGTAGTTTTAAATGTGTCAATTTTATAACAGATTTGTCAGTGTTAAAATGGGGAATACTACATGAAAACAAAACATAGAATAGAGAACTAGTATTTTCCTCCTCTCTTTGTCATTAAAGGCGGTACAACTGATTATAGAATTCAGGTCCCAGCCATCTGTACTCCAGTCCTTATCTCAGCCTGAAATGTTTTGAATCCTCCCACCTTTCATTTTCTCCCATTTCCCCCTAATGTAAAGCCTGCTCATGTAGACTAGAATCTGAGCAGAAGAACTGTGTATAAGAGTCCTCAGCACAAATCCAAAAGTCTGTGTGAGTTTCCATTACCTATATTATTTATATCTTCAAAATCTAAAATTCCTACTGGAATACCAAAAAAAAGACTACTATGGAATTCAGGTGGCTTTAGTTAAATGTTTTAGTTTCATTGGGGTTTTCTTTTTTGCAGTGGGTCTTCTCAATTATGCTTTTTTTTTTTTTTTTTTTTAAACTCTTTTTAAGGAATGGGCTGGTATGTATCTGCAGTGCTGTACAAATTCCACTTTCAGCAGGCAGGGCTTAAGGGATTCCTCTTCTTTAGTTGTTTTAGGCTTTTTTTTAAGGGTAAACTGTGGT
Organism: Scleropages formosus; assembly: GCF_900964775.1. NCBI lineage: Eukaryota > Metazoa > Chordata > Actinopteri > Osteoglossiformes > Osteoglossidae > Scleropages > Scleropages formosus. The sequence continues at coordinate 749,100 of NC_041826.1, forward strand.
TAAAAAACAGCAATTGAGACAGAGCACATAATTTCACTCTTATTACCCAGCTTCATATACTTTATCAACCTGTTTTAATTTACATCTTTTGATATATGACCCCTCTACTATTGGAATTCTTAACAGTTGAATGCTCTTGTGATATGGACAAGGACTAAACTAGTTACGTGGAATTGAACACAACCAAAGTCCCCAGTACATTTTGTAATCTGAAGTCATTAGTCATGTAGGACAGTGCTAAGGTAAATAGGAGTGGCTGCACGCTGAATTCTGGTTTTACAGTCTCGGAGCTAGTTAAATTAAAATGGCATTTAACCCTGCAGAGCAGTCCTTTCACCTTATTCCTTCTATTTAATCACTGGAATGATTGTTCTGTTTCAGTATGTACATTTTGCAGCTTTAGCAGACCATTTTAGGTGCATTGGAGGTACTGAACAAAAGTGTCCCCTGCAGTTCAACACCATATCTTGAGTTTCCTGCCATGCAATGTTGTATTCAGTTTTAACTGCAATCTGACTCGGTTGTGTTGTATGTTTCTTGTGCACTTTTAAATGCGCATTTGTAATTTTAAGTAATTTGACTATTTCAAACCTTTTATTAAGTTCTCTGTGTAATGGAAATGATGCAGTTAATTCTATGCTTCTCCTCAAAACTTTACTACAGTGTGCTTTTGTTTCCCAGAAATTATTCAGAAGCAAAGGGAGGAGGGCGTGCCAGATTTGGTCCACGTGATGCGCACTTTAGCCACAGAGAGCATCCCCAACCTTCCGCCAGGAGGAGAGCTGGCTAGCAAGTGAGTGTCCCCCAAGCCTTCAGGTCAATGTGAGAGTTGAACATGGGGGAAAAGGTATATCTTTCATGATAGTTTCTTACAAAGCTTCACTCATCATTACAGTGCTTGAGCAGGCATCTGCATTATGCTTTCAATTGGATAAAATATGGAGAGGCAAGCAGTAAATAAAATCATTCGGCTCCACAGTTTCCTAGCCTGCTTTCCATCATGTCTACTTAAATGTTCTCGGAGAAAGAAGTGGTTGGTAAGGCTTAGGTGCAAATATGAGGTCACAACTTGTTTGCACATTGGTGTACTGTGATTAGAGGTATACAGATTTTTTCCCTTTTTCTTCTGTTAAATATATAAATTGCTTCAAACTTTGAAGCAAAAGACAAATCAGAACTCTGCCTACTGTATATCAGCTGCAGCAGAATAACTTGCAGTGCTTGTTTTTCTGTTAACCCCTACACAAATGGGTTTAATGAGTAGCTACATGCATAGTTAAAAATGGTACTGTCATGCATCTTGGTGTTTAAAGAACGATTTCCTATGCAGAAAATGGTAACTATGCTCTAGTCTGACATTTTGCTTATCCTTCTCCAGGATTTCTGCAGGATATCTCATCTCCTTAATGCAAAGTGGCTATCATGCAGCCCTCAGTCATGGCTCTTAGAGACTGCTAAAATTTAAGCGTATTAATTTTAACAGCAGATTTGTCTCCAGAATCCACTTTATTTTGAAATACATTTTTCCACTGTTTAGAAGTGAAATGTGTACTTCAGTTATTAAAAACCAAACTGAGTGGTTTATAGCTGTCCGTGTTATTCTGTAGACGGAGTATCGTTGAGGCAGTATACAACAGGCTGAACCCATACCGGAGTGAAGATCCTGTGAGTATTGCTTCTTTAGTGCAGCTGTCTTATAAGGCTTTGCCTATTTGTAAGTAGTAAACAAGACAATGCTGTCTTATTACTGCTTTCTCCTCTCACTAATTGTCTTTAAACAAAACACTGTTGGGATGAAGTTTTTTTTGCTTAAATATTGTTTTGTCATAGGTCTTATGTTTTCAAACTGCTTTTTAAGTCTACTAGTTTTTTTGTGAAAGATTCCATTTAGGATTATTCATTCAGCTGACTCTTTTCTCCAAAGTGTTAGTATTAAACTACCTACAGTTATTTACCCATGTCACGCAGCTGGGTAATTTTTATTGCAGCAATTCTGAGGAAGTACCTTGCTCAAGGGTGGGTGCTAGAGCAGTAAGTGGGATTCAGATTATGGGTGCTCCCAGTTTGAATTAAATGGTGGAAGACACAGAACTGCAGTCACTCATCCAAACAAAATGTTATTTTATTGCCTGCATAAAATGGTTGATATTTTTATTTTTTTTGCCTGGAAAAAAATATATTCCTCTTTTCATTTACTAATTGTACAGTGGGTCCTCAGGACAGCTGGAAAACTTCTAACTCAACAGAAATATTTTACAGTTTTTGTGCTGCTGTCTTCACCTCACATATACAGTTAGGCCCAAAAGTCTATTCATAACTTGATTTGTTTGCAGTCACTTCTGTCAGTAAGTCACAATCAACAAAAGTTTAATGATAAATATGACTTTTTGTGCTAAATTCTGTGAAACTCTTGGCTGTAGCCATGGTAAATGTATTAGAATACTTTTAAAAGTTCAAGTTTCAATTGTATGTTTGAATACAGTAAAATGCTGCATTTCTTGCTTCATCACATTAGTATGATCAGTGTTCATCTGTTTCTGGCCACTGTCTGCAAACATTGAAGTATATTAAGATTATATTTCATTTTTCAATATTAAGCCATTTCAATTGGTAAGCTCACATGGGTTTCCCTGAGTTTCCATTTTTAAATTTTTCTTTGGAGATTTTGCCCAGATTTTGGTGGTTGCTATGTTGCCTATTTTTCTTTGTACATCAAAGAAACTTTGTTGTTTGCCTAATACAGTCATGCGCTGCTTAATGACTGACTGCATATACAACAGTAGTCCCAAAAGATTATAATGGAACTGAAAAATTCTTACCAACTACTGACGTCGTACCCTTCGTAATGTCGTAGCGCTACCTGCTCGTGATGTTGCTGTTGTAAACACACACTGTGCTGCCATATAATGTAGAAGTATAGCACTTATATTTACGAGTACATAATACTTGATAATGATAAATACCCATGTTACTGTTTTATGTATTTACTATACTGTACTTTTTATTTTTATAAGTAGAAAGAGTACACTAGAATAAAAAAAGCATACTGTGAAACAGTATGCTGTGTTCTGCTGGCAGTAGCATCATAAATTATCTTTACCGTGTCTCCTGACTGCATCGAGGCTATACCATCTAGGTTTGTATAAGTGCACTCTATGATCACACGATGAAATTCCTTAATGAAACATTTTTGAGAGCGCATCTCCATCGTTAAGTGACGCATGTCTGTAGTTTGTACATAAATGTTTGTGTATCCCAAAAAAAATTACTAAGAAGATGATCAGAAATTGTCAATGTTCTGAGTTTTATACAGCTACTCATGTGATGAACTTTGGTGGATTTGGTGGAAAGAGACAAACTTACTGTCCTTAAGAATCACACATCTGCAACTCTCTCTCTCTCCTAATGTAATGCACAGATTGTATTTTTTATGAGATGTACGTTGCTTTGGAGAAAAGAGTCTACTAAATGAATAAATGTGTGTGAGTGACACAGAGAGTGTGTTCCAGTGATGTATGGATAAGTGACCCATTGTAAGTAGTGCATCTAGTAGTGTAAGTCACCTTGGTGAATAAGGTGTGTGGACTGATAACATTACATAAAGTTCATGGGAAGTCACTTTGGAGGAAAGCATCTCCTAAATAAATAAATGTAAGTGTAGTTGAAAAGCCGAAAATGATGCTCAGGCATGGTGTGCTGGATGGTTTCCAAAATCCTATCTGCAACAAACAGAACAAAAATAATGTAATATTTGTAATCTTTTCTAAAAGTTTTGTAAACCACTGAAATCACAGTTGACAACTCTGCCAGTATATACAGTATCTAGTTATGCAGTTAAATAATTTAATCAAGGCCAATTTTGCTGCAAATTCACTTTGAACAAAATATGCCATATACATGAGGTTGACCAGAACAGAAGTGTGAACTATCTGCTGAAATATTTTAATTACCCCATGAGAGCAGAGCTCATCCTTGTGTAAGTAGTATGACACACTATGGTTCTAAATGAATTAATAGTGCCGGTGAAGGAGTACATATCTGTAAGAAATGGTAATATCATATTTATGATTTTTGTTGCCAAATACAGACGCCCCTCAATTTATGTAAATAAACCTTTCTTCAATACCATATATAAATCTAAAGTTACATGTCAGATTCCCCCCAATCATTCAACATAACATTAATTTTTCCATCTGTTATTGCACCTTCACGTTTTCTTCGTTGTTTTCATGCTAGCTGTTCCTTTCATGTGTTCCTGTTTTTTTTTTTTAACCTGCTGCATCCTTCACTATCGTATCCACAGTTGATACGACTTAACCTAGTTCCTGTGCTACAAATGATACTTTGTCCGCCTTCATACTTCCTTATTTTCATCTCCAAATCGATTGCTGTATGCTTGTGAGACGGTTTTCATTTTCCTTACATTTACATGTTTATTTAGCAGACGCTTTCTCCAGCCACGTGCATATCATGATAGAAAACACAATGTGTGCATATTAGCAGAGACATTTAGATGCAGACATGTGATTAAGTGCAGTTAGTTTCTTAAATCGATGTACATTACAAGTGGATGTAAAATTTATCCAAATATCGACGATTCCTTCCTCCTAGTATTTAAAAATATATATATATATATATATATATATATATATATATATATATATATATAAACATTTACGTACAGTACGTCAGTAGTTGCGTGAAAGTTTATAAATTGTTTAATGGGCATGATCTCAAAATTATACTAGTGCATGAAAATTTACACGTTACATGAACTTAGATCATCGTCGAAGTAAGTCAGGAAGAGGTGAGTTTAAAGATGCTTTTTAAATGTGGACAGAGATTCAGCAGTAAGTGACTCCTTCAAGTGCACGTTTACCACCTGGCATTGTGAATAATCGGGGTTCGTACAGAGCCTTGAAAGTTTGGAAAATGCTTGATTTTAATTGGGGTGATTTCAAGGTTTGAAATGTGCTTGAATTTTGAATATGCCCTTGAAAATGCTTGATTTTTGTACAGAATGTCAGATGTAATTAAAAATGTAACAAACTGCCAGCCAGTCATTATGTTTTGTTTTATTTTGTTTAATTTCATGAGGCGGCGTTCTCTGTTGCGGCGCGTCCGGGGAGGGGAACGCTCGTCACGTGTCACTCGATTTATTGACACCTCTATTCGCGTGGCGCGCGCATCCTCTATTAACATGCCTCGCTGTCATTTTAATGTTAACTGGCTAGAGAATGATAAATACAAATTTCCAGGTGGTAAACGTAGAGGAACAACAGACAGAAAGACATACTTTTCCGTATGAAAGACAAACATTGACGTGTGCGCTATAGGAGAATAAGCCCTCACCAGCCATTCAAAGGCTACGGAGAGATAAATATTCCATTGAACCTTTGAATGATTTTATTTAAAAGGATGGAATTCTTTCATATGCAACCAATATGTAATTGTATAAATGCTTTTATAAGTGAAAATTTAGTCACAGAATTCAAAAGTGTGAGGTAGTAAATTAGCTCTGGGCTCATTGGTTGTTTTGCTATACTGTAGAGCTCTATTGTAGTTGTCACCCTAGTGTGTGTGTGACAGAGGTAACAACATTCAGATTCAGAACATTAGTGCTTTCAAAACTAAGATATGCAATTAATTAATGTTAGTTTGGTTCACTGCTTAGAACTTTTCTAGATGGTTCTCTTTACTGCCATTTGGTGGTTAAATGATAAAGTACACATGCAAAGTAGCAGTTTCAGTAGCAAGGGACCATGCCATGTAATGCAGAAAAAAAGAAATGTTTAATTAATACGTACTTTGTTAAAAAATAAAAATAAAAAAATAATTCATATGCCTAAATGAATTACTTTGGACTGATGGAGGAGATTACAGAACTAAAAGCAAAGAAAAAGAGGATAACTGGGGATATTCAGGTTCTCTACACCTCTGCTGATCATAATGCAAAGAAGGCAGAGAAACGTGGGAAACTCGCTTGATTTAAAAAACGAACGGACTTCGAAGAGCTGCTAAAGAAAAAGAGCAGGCTTTTGAAAGTGTGGCGTGTCAAGTAGATGAGAACCTAAAGGAGTTGAAAGTGCTTCCATGAACTGTAATCTAGGGTTGGACCTACTTACAGGACTGTTTTAGGTTTGAGCAGTTAAATGTGCATTCTTCTTTGTTCCTGTTTGTTTTAAAAATGTTTGCAATAACATTACAAAGTGGTGTTTTGTCTTGTTTAGTATGATAAGGAAAAATGTACAAAATGTATTTAATTTCAGTGCAAATCAATAAGGAGTCAGGTAAAATGATTTTGGGTTTATTTATTGCTATATTTTTAAATCATACTATGGAAATTGGGTTTGCATTTTGTCCCAACCCCCTTCAAACTCACCTAACCTACAGTTGACAACAAATGTACAAAAATACAACCAAAATTTAATAACTATGCAAAATATGAACTAAATATAATCATTGGTTGTATTCATATTGAGGATTCCAGTCTTGTAGCTTGATACTTTGAGTTAAAGGGGTGCTGTTTAAACTCACCAAGGTTGGCTTTTGTCAGTTTAAGTAATATTGCATCAGGGAATTCAATGCTAGTGCTTGAATAATGGATTTTGGGAACTTTAAAGTACTTGAAAAGTGCTTCAATTTCACTCTTAAAAATCTGTACAAACCCTGAATAATGAAATGAGTAAAAATGCAAGAAAAGCACTATACTAACATAAGGAGATGGATTCATGGCTCAAAACATGCTGGAACTAGGAAGGTGCAGCTTCCTGCCTTGTCTGGCTAACCTGACTTGCACTTAACATATTTCAGATGTTTTGTGTAAGCGCAATCTGTAAATAATGCGTATGCTGGGAATTTATGTAAACCCGTATGTACGTAAGTAGAGGGGTTTCTGTCTAATTTGACTAGCCTTTGACACCTTCAGTGCTCATTACTGGCATCCTGCTTGTATACATTTTGTTTCAAAGCATTGTCTTTATTATCGGTGCTTTTTCAAACACTTTAAAGCTGTATTGTTCCAAATATTTATTCTAATCACAACAAACCTCTAATACTTTTAACTTTGTGTCTGACAGTTTGCCTAGATGTTAGTCATGGTTGTATAAGGAGTACAGCTTGCACAGGCTCTAAACTTCTTCCACCCTCTTTTTGCAAAGGATTCCACTTCAGCCGACGACATGTGGTAACATGGCCTGCCGCTAGCACAACATTCACTTCCAGTCACCTATCAAGACCACCTGCGCCCATCAACCTCTCTTTGCTGTCAGGTTTCAGATCTTTCCATTTAAAAAGGGAATCAAGAATGGTTGGAGAAGAAACCACACAGACCCGCAGTACAGTCATTGTATACCTGTGTGGCCTGGATTCACCTGGGCCGTGTTTTTTCTTTATGTTCCTTTCTTAAACCCTTACACACTGGTATGCTGTACCACCAAGTCAAAGCAGTGATAGGTCTTTTTAAACTAAGACAATTTTTTTTAACAATATTTGCATATTTTCATTTTTGTGAAGTGCAGTTGTCTGTACTGAATGCTCTTGTGTTTAACATGGCTTGAGTTTGAGTAAAAAGCAAAGGAAGACTGAAAACTTGTTCATATTAGCTGACACCCTCTCTCTGGGTTATAAAGCGTCTTTTGGGTGATGTTTCGCTACCATCAGTTCTGTAAGGCACTCTTCGGTTCCTTTATTTCTTTAGTTCATGATCCTTAAAGAAACGGGTAAATTTTAAGTTTGCAGCACAGTAAGCTTTGTAAATCATCAAAATCATGGTTTGTGACTGTGTTTTTTTGTTCTGTTTTGTGGGTGTTAATGCACCTGTGCGTGTGTGTGTGTGTATGAGAGTAAGAAACACACATGCACACATAGTCTGTATTTTTTTTTTTTTTTTTTTCCTCTTCTCTTGTTCCTGGAAACTTGCTGATCCTCCCCCAATTATGGATTTGAGGATAGGAGTACTAGAGTGCTTTCTTTACTTGGCTGTAGTGATCACTGCAGGGGGTAAAGAGGCAGTCTTGTGAACATGGCTGCTGCATGGTTTGCATCTTCTGCTGTTCCATTCATACCACAGCAACACTAATGTTCTCTCTCTATTGCATTTATCTTCTTCCTAACAGACTCAGAAGTGCATGCTTGTGAGAACAACCAGTTCTGCTTTCAAAAGGAGTAGTAAGCAGTTGATGGGGGGGAAAACAACTTGGGTGCTATTTTAAAGGACACATGAATCAGTAGTTCGGTGTTAATGTTCTTTCATGTTTATTAGCTTTCATATAATGAGAGGTGTTACTTTTTCAATGATCACATGAAGCATTTCTGGTGTGAACTACTGATCAGAGAAGTCCCAGCCCTTTCAGAAGTAATACTTATGCTGTTGATTTCTACCCGTTCACTTGAAAACATTGTTTTGAAATTGATTTAAGAACAAATCTGCCAATTCTCTGAGCTGCTTTATGCAATGTTATGACACACTGTCCCAAATGACAGGGCTACCACATGCATCGTTGTACTTGGGTGACAAGGCCACTCCAGCATTGTTGTTGTGTGTTGCTCAAGTGACAGGGTTTCTGTGCTGGTTGCTGCTGTATGTGTATGGTTGCTTTTTACTTATTCCCTTTCACTTGTTAAAATTGTTTTTTGGCTCTGGTGTGATAAATAAAATGTTTTTGTATTGCTTGTTTTCTAAATGCAATATTGTACATTTCATGTGAGGGTTTTTTCAAACCTGGATCATTTTTAAATTAAAACAAGTAGGAGCTCACCAAGTGAGCTGTTTGCTTTATCTGTTTCTGAAAAGGAGTTACATTTAACAGCTGACAATCTAATATCATAACCTCCAGCCTCAAAGATGGCATAGTTCTTACAGCTTACTGTAGAATTTTAAACTTTTTTGCTAATTTAAGATAATGATTTTAGGTGTCATCTCTTGAAGTGAGTCCAAGGCACAAGCTACTCCTCAGCATAAAGTTTGATACATTGAGAAATGCAGTCCATTTGTTTTATATATCATAACCGTTGAAGTCTGTGTGCTGCTCTTTGCCAATAATGCATCCTGACATGGCTTTCCTGCTATTCTACCTGCATGTGTTTGTTGTTGTCCTGCAGTCAGTCCACATGTTGAGTTTGACTTCCAGGGATTATGCTAGTCTCTAATCACATCTAACAGGCCATGTGCAGACTATGCAGCTGGAGAAGGTGTGAGCAGTAGATGGTCCAGACAGGCACAGAAATGTAGCTGTTGCTCACTGGTTTGCCACATTTGATGCCACTGCTCTTGTGGTCCTCTTGAGTTTGTGCATCGAAAAACCTTGCAGAATTTACTCTTGAGCCAACAGCAATGCTCTTTTTGTTGTCGGCTGTAAAATGAATGAGCGTCCTTTAAAAGCAGAGTCTGAGGGTAATTTTGAATTCTATGCATTTTTGTCATGGCTCATGAGTTTTAAAAATACAAAATTCCAACTTCTGGAAGCATGTGTGGATGTACAGCTGAAGTAGAAAAAGTTTCTTAACCCAGAATTGCTTTTACAGGTAGGTGATTCATTCACTGTCTGCTGTTTGCCCTTAACTAGGTGTATTTTAATTTTACTGTTGCATTTTCTATATTTTCAGTTCATACCGATAAGCAGAACAGCATATTGTATAGTAGGTGTATCTAAGTGAATCGGGGGTGGGGCAGTACTATTTTAGGTGGTGAATAGTATCTTTTACTCAGTGCACTTCTTGCAGGACCTTTATATTTGTGATTGTTTTCCCTCATCTTTCGATCATTTATCTTTAATAGCTTGATGTTATAAAAGCTTGAATCGGACTCCCTGTGCTGTTTTGCATTCGTCTGATGTAAAGGGATGATTGAAACAGTTAGTTGTTAGGGCAGTACAATAATGAATCCGAATTTGCTTAACAGTGTAGAAGCCTGCTCTCTCATGGTTTAGCAGCACAGTGAACCTCAGTACCTCATTAACTTACAATGTTAACACATTTTCATTTTCTGTGGGTGTGGGAATGACGAGGATTCCAACATTTCAGCACCCTAGACAAGCCCAGCAGCCTGATTTTTGTTTTTGTGTGCTTGTGTAGAGTGACATTTTGGTTCTCACTGGTTCAAGAGGTATGCTGAGAGGCATTTCCCAAGGTTAGTCTCTTCATACTAGGGAACCCACGCACACCATGTATTATCGAGACTACATAGAATGCAGTAAAGCTGTAGAATAATGATCAATTTTATGTTACTAGTGCTTTGTCAAAGTAAGGAACCATTTTCAAAATTTACCCCCTTTGTTTCCCAGATATGTTTGACTTCCTATTTTAAGTTGGGTGAGAGTCTTTCTTTTGTTCCTAAAAGTCTGTTAACATATTATGAGGAAATGGAAAATATTTTCAAAGCAGTTACTTGTAAATTATTAGGATGATGAACCACTTGAGTCATTTATTTAAAAATGTATTTGCACTTGTAAGTCATCAATTTTGAGGAAAAAGTTTTAAAGAAATAATTATCCTAATGGAGAATGAAGGCCTTTGCCAACAGTAGGTGAAACAGTTTGAATGGGAGCAGGTTGTCTTGACTAAGCTGTGAGGAAATTGAGTCTGGCATTAATGGACATGTACACCTGACTGGTGGTGGGGCTTCAAATCACAACTGATCATCCCACAAGGCTAACATGGAACTCAATGATAAGCTCACCATTTTGCCTTACTAAATTAACTACTCCAGCACCCGCAAGATGAGTTATTTCCCTGAGAACTAACTTGCTTTGTTGGTATTCATGGGAGAGGAAAAAACCTTATAGATGAAACTTTCAATGTATTGTGCATATTTGCTTTTTACATCAAATATATTTTTACCTTGTCTTTAAGTGGTTTAACAAAACACCCTACTAAGGCCTAGAAAGCATGCCATTGCTTACCCTTTTGAAGATGTAATGCATAAAGTCTTGTTAAACAGTCAGAGAAATCAAACATATTTCTGTATTTGTATGTAGCTTTTGTTCTGCATACATTAACAGGGATATTTCTTCTATTTAGATTGTGTAATTCTGTAGTAAAATGTATTTGGTTCAACTGCTTCTTAGAAGTCTCTTTACAAAAAGAATCAATAATTGTATATTTTGTATGTACTTATTCCAAAGGAAAACTGTGTGAAAAGCTTTGTTTCCTAACTTTAAAACTACTCTTTTGTTTTGAGTCAGTTGAACAAATTGCATTCCTTGCGTGTGAAATTTTGCTTTATTTTATTTAGTTTTTTCTTCTGGATATGTTTGAGAATGAATTTCTAGTTTGCAAAATGTGCCACTAAATAAATGGGCTACTACCTTGCTCTCCCAGAGTCTTTCCTTTTTTCTCCTCAGAAGTGAGTTGGAAGCAGATTAATCTGGAAATCAAGCACCACTTGTTTATATATTGTTGATAATGATCTCTTGCATGAACAGAATAAATGTGAAAATCGAGTGGAACTTCTCTCACAAAGAACCCTACATTCCAGTCTTTCAACATAATGTTTCACCAACATTGCTACTTTTGTAGGACCTGGCCAGAAGATAATGAAGTGAGTCTCTTTGCTATAAACGTTTCTGGAATACTAAACACCTCTGTCAAGGAAGCCGCTGGATGGTCTGTTTCATGGGTGCAGGAAGATATAAAGTCGAGGTATATAAGGGGCAGTGGAGAGTTTGCTAGTGTGATAGACTGCAGGTCTGCAATAAACCAATTTTTAAGCTTATTTGTCTATCCATCTTCCTCCGCTTTTATGCGGGGCCGGGTCACGGGGGCAGCAGTCCGAGCAGAGTCCTCCAGACTTCCCTCTCCCCGCACACCTCCTCCAGTTCCTCTGGGAAAACCCAAAGGCGTTCCCAGGCCAGCCGGGAGACAGTCTCTCCAACGTGTCCTGGGTCTGCCCCGAGGCCTCCTCCCAGTGGGACAAGCCCCGAACACCTCCCCAGGGAGGCGTCCAGGAGGCATCCGGAACAGATGCCCGAGCCACGTCAACTGGCTCCTCTCGATTGCGGAGGAGCAGCGGCTCTACTCCGAGCTCCTCCCGGGTGACTGAGCTCCTCACCCTATCCCTAAGGGTGCGCCCAGCCACTCTGCGGAGGAAACTCATTTCTGCCGCTTGTATCCGCGATCTCATTCTTTCGGTCATGATCCAGAGTTCATGACCATAGGTGAGGGTAGGAACGTAGATCGACCGGTAAATTGAGAGCTTCGCCTTACAACTCAGCTCCCTCTTCACCACAACAGACCGGTACAATGACCGCATTACTGCGGACGCCGCACCGATCCGTCTGTCAACCTGCCGCTCCATTATTCCCTCACTCGTGAACAAGACCCCGAGATACTTAACTTCTCCACTTGAGGGAGGAGCTCCCCCCTAACCCAGAGGGGGCAATCCACCTTTTTCCGACTGAGAACCATGGCCTCGGATTTGGAGGTGCTGATTCTCATCCCCGCCGCTTCGCACTCGGCTGCAAACCTCCCCAGTGCACGCTGTAAGTCTTGACTTGATGAAGCCAACAGGACCACATCGTCCGCAAAAAGCAGAGACGAGATCTCGCGGCCACCAAAACAGACACCCTCCGTTCCCTGACTGCGCCTAGAAATTCTGTCCATGAAGATAATGAACAGAATCGGTGATAAAGGGCAGCCCTGGCGGAGTCCAACATGCACCGGGAACAGGTCTGACTTACTGCCGGCAATGCGAACCAAGCTCCTGCTCCGGTCATACAGGGAACGAACAGCCCGTAGCAGCAAGCCCCGAACCCCATAATCCCGAAGTACCTCCCACAGGATGCCACGAGGGACACGGTCGAATGCCTTCTCCAGGTCCACAGAACACAGATGGACTGGTTGGGCAAACTCCCACGAACCCTCCAACACCCTAGTGAGGGTATAGAGCTGGTCCAGTGTTCCACGGCCAGGGCGAAAACTGCATTGCTCCTCCTGAATCCGAGGTTCGACGATCGGTCGGATTTTCCTTTCCGGTACCCTGGCATAGACTTTCCCAGGGAGGCTAAGGAGTGTGATCCCCCTGTAGTTGGAACACAATCTCCGGTCCCCCTTCTTAAAAAGAGGGACCACCACCCCGGTCTGCCAGTCCAGAGGCACCGTTCCCGAACTCCACATGATGCTGCAGAGGCGTGTCAGCCAAGACAGCCCCACAACATCCAGAGACTTGAGAAACTCGGGGTGGATCTCATCCACCCCCGGAGCCTTGCCACCGAGGAGTTTTTTGACTACTTCAGCAACTTCAGCCAGGGTAATGGACGAGTCCCCCTCCAAGTCCCAGCCTCAGCTTCCTCTACGGAAGGCATGTCGGAGGGATTGAGGAGATCCTCAAAGTACTCCTTCCACCGCCCGAGGACATCCTCAGCTGAGGTCAGCAGCGCACCACTTCCACTGTAAACAGTGTTTGTGGAACACCGCTTCCCCCCTCTGAGTCGTCGGACGGTTTGCCAGAATCTCTTTGAGGCTGACCGAAAGTCTTCCTCCATGACCTCGCCGAACTCCTCCCAGGCCCGAGTTTTTGCCGCGGCGACTTCCAGAGCCGCGCTCCGTTTGGCCCGTCGGTACCTGTCAGCTGCTTCAGGAGTCCCATGAGCCAGCCAGGCCCGATAGAACTCCTTCTTCAGCTTGACGGCATCCCTTACTTCCTTATGGCCGCAGCTCCGAACCGCCGCCCCGACAATAGAGGCGCAGAACATAGTCCATTCAGACTCGATGTCCCCCACCTCCCTCGGGACCTGGTTGAAGCTCTGTCGGAGGTGGGAGTTGAAGACCTCTCTGACAGGCGCCTCCGCCAAACGTTCCCAACAGACCCTCACTATGCGTTTGAGCCTGCCAGGTCTGTCCAGCTTTTTCCCCCGCCATCGAATCCAACTCACCACCAGGTGGTGATCAGTTGACAGCTCAGCCCCTCTCTTCACCCAAGTGTCCAAGACATATGGCCGAAGGTCAGAAGAAACGACTACAAAGTCGATCATCGACCTCCGACCTAGGGTGTCCTGGTGCCAAGTGCACTGATGGACACCCTTATGCATGAACATGGTGTTCGTTATGGATAAACCGCGACTAGCACAGAAATCCAATAACAACTCACCGCTCGGGTTCAGATCAGGGAGGCCGTTCCTCCCAATCACGCCCCTCCAGGTATCACTGTCGCTGCCCACGTGGGCGTTAAAGTCCCCCAGTAGAACGACGGAGGCCCCAGTGGGAGCGCTTTCCAGCACGCCCTCCAGGGACTCCAAGAAGGCCGGGTACTCTACACTGCCACTAGGCGCATAAGCACAAACGACAGTGAGAGAACGTTCCCTGACCCGGAGGCGCAAGGAGATGACCCTCTCATTCACCGGGGTAGACTCCAACACATGGCGGCTAAACTGGGGGGCTATTAATAAGCCCACACCCGCCCGCCGCCTCTCACCCTGGGCAACACCAGAATAGTGGAGAGTCTACCCTTGGTCGAGAAGAGTGGTTCCAGAACCCAAGCTGTGAGTGGAAGTGAGCCCGACTATATCTAGACGGTATCTCTCAACTTCTCGCACCAGCTCAGGCTCCTTCCCCGCCAGTGAGGTGACATTCCAAGTCCCAAAAGCCAGAGTTGGCGCCCGAAGTTTGGGTTGGCCGGGCACTCGGCCCCGACCACTGCCCAAATCACAATGCACCGGCCCCTTATGGTCTCTCCGGCAGGTGGTGAGCCCACCGAAGAGCGGCTCCACGTCATGGCTTTGGGCTGAGCCCGGCCAGGCCCCGTGGGCATAGATCTGGCCACCAGGCGCTCGCATGCGAGCCCCCCCCCCCCAGGCCTGGCTCCAGGGTGGGGCCCCAGTGACCCCATACCGGGCGGGGTAAACGAAAGCCTTGATTTTTTTTTCGTAAGGGGTTTTTGAACCGCGCTTTGTCTCGTCTGTCATCCAGGACCTGTTTGCCATGGGAGACCCTACCAGGGGCATATAGCCCCAGACAACATAGCTCCTGGACTCATTCAGGCACTGAAACCCCTCCACCACGGTAAGGTGGCGGTTCACGGAGGAGAAGCTTATTTGTGTCTTGTTGAAAATGCAAAAGAACCTGGAATTATGAGAAGATCCATTCCAACACAACTTTTCATACCTTGATGTGCAGAATACAATGCTGGGTTCCATTCCTTAAGTTACAAGATGAGGTTCCAGTGGGCATGCAGTTAATGGAACCGTGCAATGGAAGAGTGGAAAAGCGTTGCCTAGTATGTCAAATCCCAGTTCCTTTTGTGATGTGCTAATGCAAAGGCAGCAATTAATGTAAAAAAAAAAAAAAAGAGAATCCGTGGAACCCTCATGGTTGTTGTCAGTGGTACAGATTGACAGCAGTGGTGTGGAATTTTGTTTAGCGCACAAATTTTTTAGTGCCAAACAAATATTTAAATGCCAAAATACCAAGATATTGCTGACACCATTTGTTCCATCAAGGCCAGAAATATGATCATCTGGAATTTATTTAGCTGGATAGTATGCTACTACTGAGAAATACTCTCCAGGTAAGACAGCATTCATTGCATAGCAGTACATTTCTACAGGATACCAGTCTGTCCTTTAAGTGTCACCATTTCTTACTATATGCTATATCACTGAGACAAGCACTCACCCGTATGCTGTTTAAATTCCGTAATGTTTACAGTTATTCATTCATCACTCACTTTTCTTCAAAGAGACTTGCATTGTTAAGCTACTGAAGGGTGGAACCAAACCTGCCACCTTTGGGTTTAAAGGCAGTGGCTCTTACTACTACACTACTAACTTTTCTGCTGTGGACTCTGAGCTGAAGGCGGAAGGAAGCGTATCACTTAGCACTGTGTTTATGGAAATAAATACAGCCCTTAATCTAACACCTCTAAAGTTTCTTGGGCATAGTGGTTGCTTCTGGGCCTCATTGGGGTTTGAATGGCCTGGGGGATCTTATAACTGCTCACTTAACTTGAGCTGTTGGTGTGAAAATATGTTCAAGTGATTAATATGTTCTAGTTAACACATTTAGAAAATGCATATGATGTCTTGGCTTCATGCTGTATGCGACTGCTTAACACAATGGAAAATGTTGGTAGGGAAACGAGATGCATAGAAACTTTGTTAACCTTTAAGATGCGTACCAACAACATTCTTAAACGAGAACAAATTCCGAGTATAGATCACTTTTGCGTTGTACGCAAATGAGGATTCGAAAGTGGTGCCATACCTTATGATGACCTATGTATGTGCTTGCAAATAAAAGGAGGCAACACAAATCGATCAGACACCCAGCTGTCAGGGGATCTCCCACTGGCCGATGTTGTGAAAAGTCTTTACGTGTCTGAGTGTTTTGTGTTGATCTCCTGTGGTTGATTCATTCCGGAAAAGGAAAGAATTTATTTCACATCTTGCCACTCAACATGGGGTGGTTAACCTCTGCCATCAGTGACCTGCTGCTAAAGCAAGCCCAAAGAGGAGCTGGTGTCCTAGGAGAACCAGAGAGACTGATCCTGGGTCAAAGTTAAGGACTGCTCATTCCACAGCGTGCGGGTCATGCAGGGAGAGTACACCATCAAAAGAACTGAGTCAGCTGGTAGGACAAAGTTTGTTTCATGCGAAGGTTGTTGACACATATAGCTGTGTATTGTACATTCCATGGTTGTACATGGAATGGTTGTACAACTCTAACTGGCATATGCCAGTTAGACTTGTAATGTACATGGAATGGTTTGGGACTGAACGTGACAGATTTGTATGAAACATTGGGCACCCGTGTACACACACACTTACTCATTGACTGAAGCCACTTATCCCAAGTGGGGTCACAGCAAACCAGAGCCTAACCCAGCAACACAGGCCACAAGGGGACACACCCAAGACAGGATGCCAGGCCATCACAGGGCACCTCAAGCAAGACTTGAACCCTAGACCCACCAGAAAGCAGGCACAGTCCAAGCCTGCTGCACCACCACACCCCTTAGTGCCTGTGTAGTTTCATAATATTGTATTTACAAGAATTAAAACAACTTAAATTGCCAATTTTGGTGAAGACAAACAGGAAAGGAAATTGAAATTGACGTTAGACGCTGGGTAATCTAGTGTGAGTGGGTTGTCTGGCTGTTTTGCAACTTCTGTTGCATGTCTGCAGGGAGGAAATGATAAGCCCTAGTGATTGGTGGGTTTTGCATTGTAATTTGATCAGCGATAAGCCCTTACGATAAACCTGTCCTAGTTCTGATAAATCCATTCCACTGAAATGGATGGCTCCAAGTGCAGGGTAATTTCTGCAAAGCATGTGTAGGTGAAGTTTGGGTTAGAGTCCCGCTACTGAGGTTATGAGGGTAGCTCCTTCGGCTGGGGGCTTGGCTGGGGTAAACAAAAGTCCACCGGTGAGAACTCTGGAGTAGGGGAGCCAGGTTGTCTTTGTCTTTGTTTTATGTTCTAAATCTTTCTGCGTGTCTGTGTTCCGTGTAATGTTCTACTATGCTGTGTGTTTAGAAAGTGCGTGCTATAGGACTTCTGTGGGGTAAGAATAAAAACAGGAGCTTCACCTGATGGCGCCGAAGATGGCTGCCGTGTTGCATGCTCCAGCACAGCAATACAGTTTTTTGTTCGTTTTAACTATTTCAGCTTTTTATTTATTGCTTTTAGTAGTAGAAGTAGGTAGTTTAATAACGTATGACAGAGATACACTTATAAGAATTGGCCATTCCGTTGCTCATCGTAATTCGGATTTTAATTTCCTAAACGCCGACGCTCTGTTTACAAACAGAGCAGAGCCCTCTCTCTGGGAGACCCGGCGGCACCGTCGGAAACGTAGCCGGAGAAGGGGGAAGAGAGCCGGCGTCCTCGTACGACTGAGACAGCAGGCCTTCCGTCCTCCATTACCCACCATTCTGCTGGCTAACGTACAGTCTCTGGAGAACAAGCTCGGCGAACTGGGGGTGCGGATCAGTTACCAGCGTGAGACGAGGGACTGCTGTGTGATCTGTCTCACGGAGACCTGGCTGTCTGGAGAGGTTCCGAACTCGGCCATCGAACCCGCGGGTTTCTCGGCGCACCGCGCGGACCGGACGAGAGAGCTCTCGGGGAAGAGCAGAGGGGGAGGTGTGTGTTTCATGGTGAACAACTCGTGGTGTGACTGGAGAAACATACATCTTATCAAGTCCTTCTGCTCCCCTGACCTGGAATACCTCATGCTCCTGTGTCGGCCATATTGGTTACCGAGGGAGTTTACGGCGGTTATCATCACCGCTGTCTACATCCCCCCCCAGGCCGATACGGAGCAGGCGCTTAAGGAGCTGTACGGGAGGATCGGCGAGCAGGAAACCGCGCACCCTGAGGCCGCGATTATTGTTACTGGGGACTTTAATAAGGCTGACCTCAGGACAATAGCGCCCAAACTCCACCAGCATGTAACCTGCAACACACGGGAGGACCAGGTCTTGGACCGCTGCTACACCCCCTTCCCTAACGGCTACAAGTCCCTGCCCCGCCCACCCTTCGGCAAATCGGACCACTGCTCTGTGCTGCTCCTCCCCGCCTACAGGCAGAAGCTGAAGCGAGAAGCGCCCGCCCTCAGGACGATCCGCTGCTGGTCAGACCAATCAGACTCCGTATTACAGGATTGTTTCGATCACGTCGACTGGGAGATGTTCAGGTCCGCTTCTGACGGTGACGTCGACGCCTACGCAGACACCGTGACATGCTTCATCCGGAAGTGCATAGACGACGTGGTCCCGACCAAAACAATTCGGGATTACCCGAACCAGAAACCGTGGTTTAATAGCGAGGTACGAGCTGCTTTAAGAGCGCGAACCTCAGCATTCAGTTCTGGAAGTGTGCAGGAGTACAAACAAGCCAGCTATGCCCTCCGCTCAACCATCAGATCTGCCAAACACAAGTACAGAGTAAAGTAGAGGGATATTTTACCACCAACAACGCCAGAAGTCTGTGGCAGGGGCTCAACAACATTACGGATTTTAAAAAGGAAAACAACCACCCTCCGGACACCGCTGCCTCTCTACCTGACGAGCTGAACACTTTCTATGCTCGTTTTGAGGCGGGCAACTCCACCAGCAGCACAGAGAGAGCTCCCGCGGCTGCAGAGGTTAGTCCACTTTCTGTCTCTGTAGCGGATGTAGCCCGATCTTTTCGTCGGGTGAACACTCGAAAAGCTGCGGGTCCAGACGGCATCCCGGGCCGAGTCCTCAGAGTATGTGCGGTCCAGTTAGCGGGTGTGTTTATGGACATTTTTAACCTCTCCCTCTCCCACTCAGTCGTCCCACTGTGTTTTAAAACTTCTACCATTGTGCCAGTCCCAAAACAATCAAAAATTACATGTTTAAATGACTGGCGCCCTGTTGCTTTGACCTCCATAGTTAGTAAGTGCCTGGAGAGATTGATCAGAGACTACATCTGCTCTGTGCTGCCTGCCTCATTAGACCCTCTCCAGTTTGCCTACAGGAACAACCGTTCCACTGACGATGCTATTGCCTTCACTCTTCACACTGTTCTTTCCCACTTGGAGAAAAAGAACACTTATGTAAGAATGCTGTTTATAGATTACAGTTCAGCTTTTAACACCATTGTTCCCTCCAAGCTTAGTGTGAAGCTCCGGACTTTGGGTCTGAACAACTCCCTGTGCAGCTGGATATTGGACTTTTTAACTGGCAGGCGTCAGGTGGTAAGGATGGGCCGCAACATCTCCTCTCCGTTGACCCTCAACACCGGTGCCCCGCAGGGCTGCGTTCTGAGCCCTCTCCTGTATTCCCTCTACACTCATGACTGTGTAGCTACGCACAGCACCAATGCCATCGTGAAGTTTGCCGATGACACGACGGTTGTAGGCCTGATCACTGACAGCGATGAGGCGGCCTACAGGGAGGAGGTGCATACTCTGACACATTGGTGTCAGGAGAACCACCTCCTACTCAACACCACCAAGACCAAGGAGATCATCGTGGACTTCAGGAGGCAGGAGAGGGAACACACCCCCATCACCATCAGCGGGTCACCGGTGGAGCGGGTCACCAGCTTTAAGTTTCTCGGCGTCCATATCACCGAGGATCTCACGTGGACCACTCACACTAATGCAGTGGTGAAGAAGGCCCATCAGCGCCTCTTCTTCCTCAGACGGCTGAGGAAGCTGAGGATGAACCAGAAGATCCTGAAAACCTTCTACACCTGTGCAGTGGAGAGTATCATTACTGGCTGTATCACCTCCTGGTACGGTAACAGCACTGGACTCAACCGTAGGTCTCTCCAGAGGGTGGTGAGGACAGCCAGACACATTGTGGGGGTTGAGCTTCCCTCCCTCCAGGAGATCTACAATAGGCGGTGTGTGAGGAAGGCACAAAGGATCATTAACGATCCCAGCCACCCTAGTCACGGACTGTTCCACCTACTCCCCTCAGGTAGACGGCACCGGAGCATCCGGGCCCGCACAAGTCGGCTAAGGGACAGTTTCTTTCCTCAGGCCATTAGACTGTTAAATACGCAGGGCAAAGACTAAAATTCAAATCCGCTGCTTTATTTCCCTGTATTCTCTGTTTTGTTTTTTACTTCTGTATTTTTCTTAATTATTTATTTATTTATTTTTAATCTATTTTTATTTATTTTTTATTCTTCTTATGACATACTTTTAATACTGCACTTTCTGGAGCTGCACTCAAGATTTTTCACTCTTCTCTACATGTTATGTTGATGATGATGTGACAATAAAGCTTGTATTGTATTGTATAATGATTTGATGTACCTATCACTCTAAGTATAAAGACAGTTCTGATATTTTTATTGTTGCTTGTAACTGGGTCAGCATCTGTGTATTGCACAACTTAATCCTCTAACCTGAGTGAATACTTGTTTACAAAGTTTTGGATAATTAATAAATTCATGCATATTCTTACAAGAAATACTGTGGGTTATGCACGGTGCCAGAAGTGGAATTGGGTGAAATGATACTGTAATCCACTCATCTGAATGTGCGAATGAAAAGAGAGTGAATGCTATTGTGCTTGGGCTTTCCTGCTTTGTGTTTGAAGGCTATTATGCATTGCAGTGAAGAAAACACTTCGCCTAAACACTGTTGCAACAAAGAACTCACACACCACTTGTCCCAAGGCTGGTCATAGCAAACCCGAGCCTAACCTGGCAACATAGGGCATAGGGCTGGAGAGGGAAGGGACACACCCAGGACAGGGCACCGTCTGTCACAAGGCATCCCAAGTAGGACTCGAACCCCAGACCCACCAGGGTGCAGGAGCCAGCTAAACTTACTCCACTACTGTGCAACCACACCCCCTACATCAAAGAACTGCTTTGCTCTTTTTAATGTTTCACTGGTGTCTGGGTAAACCAGAAACAGTGAGCAGGAAAGAATGAGAGCTGAGAACCGAGAGCAGGGATAATTATTGAAAAATAAGTTATAAGTTATAAGAAAGTGTACCTGCTAAATTGTCCAAACCCAGATGAAGTATCTAAAGTTTTTGTTAGAATAAAAATCTGTGGGTTCATTGCTTGGACTGTGTGGCCAAAATCAGGAAAATAAATGAGTCCGCATAACTTCAAACCGTCCTGATCAGGTCCGGCTTATGATCCGGACACAATGACAGAGTGTGAAAAACGACTGAGGAATAGAAATGGACATGAACCCAAAATGGTTTCTGAAGCAGGAGGAGGAACACTAAAATGAACCCCTATCCAAACAGTAAAGTTTCATGGGAGAAAAGCATGTGGAAGCGAGCAAGTAGTGCAATAAAATTATTCGAGGGGTGTGGCCAAATGCAGGGAGTTTCATCCCAAAGAAAACAGAGGTAGTGAGGGAGAAATTACAAAAGAAGTGGGGAAGTTGTTGCTGTTGCTGTCATGGTTGCAATGGAGGAAGGACATTAGAAAAGTTAGGAGAATGGGACTCTTTGGACAGAAGAGCTTTGGAGGCTGCACGAAAGCACATAGATGAACCTGACGGTTTGTTTGAAAGCCAAGAAAGCAGAAGTTGAAGCCCTAGCCAGTGCATTTAACCATCCTTGCTCAAGCACCTGATACAGGAGAAAACCAGTAGAAGAAGGGAGAGATGCCTCTGTATCCAGCAATGCTGCAAAACCCTCCCTACAACCCTACCATGGAGCCGTGGACAATGCAAAGGATGGAGATCTAGGCTTGGGGATGCTTTTCTCACCTAACACCACCATAAGTGGTCATGAGTAGCTACAAGGCACAATCTCATAAAGTTTCTCATTTGGAAAATCAGACTATGCTGGCATCTTCCTCATGCCTAGCTACAAACAAAGGCTGAAACAGGAAGCTCCAGTTAAGAGGGAGGTTGCGTGCTGGACGGACTAATCAGCGGCTGCACTAGAGGACGCAGATTGGGCTATGTTCAGGTGCAGCATGGATGATGACGTCAACGTGTTTACGGAAGCAGTTGTGGGATTCATAGGGAAATTGGTGGATGATACAATCTGCAAAACCACCATCCATGCATTCCCTAACCAGAAGCTGGGAGTGGATAAAACCATCCTCGACGCTCTGAGATCTTGCACTGCTGCCTACAACATGGGGCTCACCAATGGAAACATGAATGAATTCAAAGCTGCGTCCTACAACGTGCGCAGAACAATGAATTCAATTCAATTTATTTTTATTGAGTGCTCTTCTCATGCAGTGACACAGAGCGCTTTAACACAGGCATAAGCAAGAAAAACAAATAAATCAGATAAGAAACGAAGAAGACAGTTGACTACCGACTATCATAATATAGTACTTTTATAGAGCTATAAGTGTGCCTACTGGCCACAGAGGAAAGGAACAAAAACTCCCAACTGAAAATCAAGTGTCCAAGGGCCAGTGGTTGCCTACCCCTCCTGGGTATTCTAGATTAAGTAACAATTCTAAACCAGTTAACAGGTGATAATGATATTGTTGCTGTATGGTATCTTGAATCCCTAGCTCAGCATGGTATGTCTCGTCCATCATGGCAGTTGGTTATCTTCAGTGAGTGAATGTGGCAAAGCGGTGCTATGGAAGGAAACTGGAGTCACAGTTCCAACAAGGTGGCTCTAGGAGCCTGCGCCAGGGACTGAGAATGATTACGGACTATAAAACACCACCCTCCAGAATGGTGAATGTGAACGCGATTGGCAGATGAGCTGAATGCTCGCTTCGAGGCTGCAGGCAAGAGTGCTAACATCGCTAAGATGGCAGCACACATGCGGAGAAAGTCAGAGCGGTAAACACTTTCATCATCTTGGAGCATAACATAAGGAAAGCCTTCAGGAGAGTGAGCACCAGGAAGGTTGCAGGACCAGATGGCATCTCAAGTTGGGTCATTAGAGCCTGCGCTGACCACTGAGCACCAGTGTTCATGGAGATATTCAGTCTCTCCCTTGCACAGTTAGTAATCCCCACATGCTTCAAACAGTCCATTATTGTTCCTGTCCTGAAGAAACCCTAGCCTGCCTGCCTCAACGACTATTGCTCAGTAGCTCTGCCTCAACTCTGTCCTATCTTCTCGTTGAGCACTACCTCGCTACATAAGACCTGAGGAGGCTGGCCAGTGGTGACAGACGAATCCCATGCTGACAGAGGATGATGTCCATCTGCTGTGACGATCGAGATGTTCCATGCTGAGTCGGGGATCCAAGATGCCATTCACCAACATTATAATTACCTGTTAAACACTGGCTTACAAATTGTTATTTTCTAGAATGCCCAGGAGGGGTGGGCTACCACTGGTCCGTGGACCCCCAGAGGTTTGTTTCTCCCTCAACTTTCAGTTGGGAGTTTTTGTTCCTTTCCCCGGTGGCCAGTAGGTATACTTATAGCTCTATAATAAGTTCTTCATTATGGTAGCCATTAGCTGACCGTCTTCTTTGTTTGTATCTGTTTTTTCTTGCCTTATGTCTGTGTTAAAGCGCTCTGTGTCACTGCGTGAGAAGAGCGCTCTATAAAAAATAAAATAGTAATAATAATAATAGTTATGATAAAGTGCTTTGAAAGGCTGGTCAGAGACTTCATCAGCTCTTCACTACCTGACACCCTAGACCCATTACAGTTTGCAGACTAACAATTGCTGTACTGAGGATGCCATCTCATACCACCTGCACACAGCTTTGACCCATCAGGACGCTGGAAGGGGGGTTATGTTAAAATGCTGTATGTAGATTACAGTTCAGCATACTGTATAACACTGTAATTCCCTCCAAACTCGTAATCAAGTTGGATTGGGAGTTTGCCCGCCCCTGTGTCAGTGGATCTCCAACTTCCTTACAGGTAGACCACAAGTAGTACGAGTGGGGAGACATATTTCACCCCCTCTCATCCTCAGCACTGGCGGCCCCCTGGGTTGTATCCTGAGCCTCCTGCTGTAATCCCTGTACACTTACGACTGTGTGGCCGCTTCCAACTCTATCACCATTGTTAAGTTTACTGACAACATTGTTGTGGTGGGCCAGATCTCTGATAATAATGAGAAGACCTGCACTGAGGAGATTAGGAACCTAGAAAATTGGTGCCAGGAGAACAACCTCACCCTGAACATCAGCAAAACAAAAGAGTTGATAGTGGACTTCAGCCAGAAACAGGACAGGAGCTATCACCTCCCTTAAAGTGGCTGGCATGGTGGCACAGCAAGTAACACTTCTGTTTCACAGTGTGTGGGTGGTGTGAGAGAACATGGGTTTGATTCCCCACTCAGTCTGTGTGGAGTTTTCATGTTCTTCTGGTATCTGAGTGGGTTACCTCCCACAGCCCAGAGATATGCTGTTTCAGGTTCCCCATAGTGTGTGAGTGACATAGAGAGAGTGTGTTCCACTGATGTATGGATGAGTGACCCATTGTAAGTAGTGTATCTAGCAGTGTAAGTCACCTTGGTGAATAAGGTGTGTGGGCTGGTAACACTAGAGTTCATTGGAAGCAACTTTGTGGAAAAGTGTCTGCTAAATAAATATTTGTAAAATCAATGGGGCTGTAGTGGAGAGGGTGGACTGTTTCCACTACCCTGGTGTTCACATCACAAAAGACCTTTCATGGTTATGTCACATCAACACCCTGATAAAGAAGGGCTATCAGCATCTTTACCATCTCAGATGCTTAAGAGACTTCAAACTGCCCTCTAGGGTGCTGAGGAATTTTTACATCTGCACCGTCAAGAGCATCCTGACGGGAAGCATCATGGCCTGGTTTGGGAACAGCACCAAGCAGGATAGGCAGGTTCTCCAGAGAGTGGTGCGATCAGCTAAGCGTATGATTCTCACTGAGCTCCCTGACCTGCAGTCTATTTACAGCAAGCAGTACTGGACCAAGGCCAGGAAGATAGTGAAAGACCTCAGCCACTCAGACAACGAACTTTTCTCCCTGCTGCGGTCAGGGAAACGTTTTTGCTCCCTGAAGACCAATACAGAGAGGATGACGAGGAGCTTCTTCCCGCAGGCCATTTGGGCACTTGACCAGAATAACACCATGGAATAGAGACTGGACTATATGCACAAGGACCACTATCTGAGCCAAATACTGCACAGATTTTTTCTGCAAAACATTGTATACATTGCATTTTTTTATTTAACCTTTAATATTGGATTCTACCTCCGTATTTCGCTGTATAGTTCGAATACATCTGTAGTGCCACCCTCCATTTCACCTAATTATGAGGGTGGTGCCCTGGTTTCTATTCCAATGTATAACCCAAACTCAGGTATTTCGACAACAACAACAAATTTAATAAATTCTCCGAACCCCCATAAGACCCAAAGAAATATTCAAAGTTAACCCCAAAATTAAAAATCCCATCATAAAACGAATGCAACAACCAAACATATAAAACACAAACTTCTTCACACGTACACTCAATAATATCTTACAACAACGAATAACCTTGGTGCTACACACTTCGACGCACAACAGACTAGAAGTTTCTTACAGAACCTTCTTTTCTTGCATGCACACAATGAATATCAATATATAATGCCTCGAATACTCCGGAGTATTTAACACACGTAAAAACCCCCTCGTTGCAGACTGGACGCAGCTCGTGTGCGTTGAGACCCAAAATTATGGGTCGCTTCATTCTTGCGAGCAAAGGGGAAAAAAAAAAACCTGTTTAAACCTGCTCTCAACTTTGTGACATATCGCTGATATTGCACTTCGTCATCACCCGCCAGCGGCACCCGAAACACAGATCTATAGGCAGACGAGCTTCCCTGCCAAACATCAACAGATAAGGGGAGTAACCAGTCACCTCATTCTTCGTGCAGCTGTAGGCATGTATGAGTTGACTGATCTTCTGACTCCAATTCTGTTTCTGCCTAGGGTCCAATGTTCCCAACATGGACAACAAAGTCCTGTTGAATCTCTCTGGTTGGGGATCTCCCTGAGGGTGGTAGGGTGTCGTGCGGGACTTGCGGATTCCCAACATTCCTAGGAGATCGCGGATCAGCTTCGACTCAAAGTCACGCCCCTGATCAGAGTGAATGTGGGCAGGGAGTCCATAGTGCACAAAGTACTTCTCAAACAGTACTCTAGCAACAGTTGAAGGCTTCTGGTCTTTTGTCGGAAAGGCTTGAGCGTAACGAGTGAAATGGTCAGTCACAACAAGCACATTCCCAAATCTCTTTGAATCTTGTTCGAGTGACAAGAAATCAATGCACACCAAATCAAGCAGTCTTTTACTTGTAATTTTGTTCAGTGGAGCGGCCCTCTGAGGAAGAGTCTTGCGCGCAATGCACCTACCACAATTCTGGACATACTCATCAATATCCACACTCATCTTTGGCCAGTAAAACCAGTCCTTGATGAGCTCTGCCGACTTCTCCGATCCTAAATGGCCACAGTCATCATGAAGA
The DNA here is from genome assembly GCF_900964775.1 of Scleropages formosus. Taxonomy (NCBI): domain Eukaryota; kingdom Metazoa; phylum Chordata; class Actinopteri; order Osteoglossiformes; family Osteoglossidae; genus Scleropages; species Scleropages formosus. The sequence goes on from NC_041826.1 coordinate 775,909, forward strand.
GACTGGAGTACCATTGGAACATTCTGTCTGGGCAACACAAGCTGCTGTACCTGAGTACCAGATGGCCTATGCACTACCCTATAAAGCAGGCTACCAATCATTCGCAGCTTTGGACTCTCTCTCTGCAACAAGAATACTTGCCAATCTTCACCCTGCACATAAGGAGATACATGCCTATTCCTGACAGACTCCTTTATAGGGGATATAACTGGGTCAGAGTCTTGAGCCTTTCCCACCTGGGTGCTGCTTATAAGTTCCAAATGCCCTACATCAAGACATGTTGGAAAAGCATAACAGTCCAGGATGGCTTCAGGCAAAACTCCCATGAACTCAGCACATGTTAGCAACCTTCCACGCTCTTTACCACAGCAAATCTGCTTGCAAAGAGCCTTGATGTTCGCAGAAGAGAACTCTTGCCACTCCCCAATCTCCTTGGAGAACACATTTCATCACAATGTGTCAGCATCAATGCTATAGCAACCTGGTCGGTACTGAATGGTAAAATTATACGTAGAGAGCGCAGCAAGCCAGCGATGACCTGTTGCGTTCAACTTTGCAGAAGTGAAAACATACGTGAGAGGATTGTTATCTGTTCTCACTGTAAAACTCACTCCATGCAAATAATCATGAAATTTGTCTACCACAGCCCACTTCAGTGCTAGGAACTCGAGCTGATGGACAGGGTAGTTCTTCTCCGAAGGGCTGAGCTTTCGACTCGCAAATGCAACGGGCCTCAGACCTTCTGGGTACTCTTGGTTTAGGACTGCTCTCAGTCCATGGAAACTGGCATCAATATGCAATATATAGGGCCTAGTCGGGTCAGCGAAGACCAGAACGGGTGCATTGGTAAGGCAATGAACTATTTGCCTGAAAGCATTTTTACATGACTCATCCCATCGATCACCAAATGGCTCACTCACTTTGTAATAATCTTTCTTGTTAGTTCCAGCAGCTTTCCGGCCCTTCTGGCATGGAGAATAGCCCTTGGTCAGCTCAGTGAGAGGTCAGACTATGATGGAAAAGTTCTTTATAAAACGACGGTAATATCCACAGCACCCCAGAAAGGACTGAAGGGATGGAAGATCAGTTAGCTGTTTCCACTGAGCTACCGCTTCAACCTTAGCAGGATCCGTCGCAATGCCATGCTCTGACACAATGTGTCCCACATATATCACCTGTGTGCGGCAGAACTGGCATTTATCTATGGATAATTTTAAACCGGCCTCTTCCAATCGGTCTAGAACCTTGAAAAGGCATTCTTCATGTTGCTCTAACGTCTTTCCAAAAACGATTAGATCATCTAAATACACGACCACTTCCAATAGATACATGTCCCCCACTGCCTTCTCCATGAGTCTGTGAAATGTTGCCGGAGCCCCTGTGACTCCTTGCGGCATTCTCTCAAACTGGTAGAAACCCAGTGGGCAGATGAAAGCAGTCTTCTCTTTATCGTCCTCTGCCATTGGAATTTGGTAATATCCACTACGCAAATCCAATACAGAGAACCACTTGCTTCCATTGAGACAATCAAGTGCATCGTCAATGCGTGGCACAGCATACTGATCAGGGATAGTGTGACGGTTCAGTGTCCTATAATCCACACACATGCGCAACTGACCGGATTTCTTTTGGGCAATAACTAGGGGGGATGCATAAGGACTTCTGGATTCCTTTATGATACCTGCTGCTAACAGTCCCTGTAGATGACGCCGCAAGTCATCCAGATCAGCGGGTGCCAAATGCCGAGACCTCTCTCGAAATGGCTTATTATCAGTAAGTCTGATCCTATGTTAAACCTCCTTTGCCAGACCAACATCCCATTCATTCATTGAGAACACATTGGCTGTCTCAGCTAACTTGTGTGATAGCCTCCTCTTCCACTCTTCAGGAATGGGTGAGTCCCCAAAGTCAAACAAGGCTGGATCAATCCTTGTGGGCTCCTTGGCATCATTACTCTTTGCAACAGTCACTGTGTCGGCAACATGTAAATGTGCGATGATGGTGCCAGCTGGAATGGAAGCATCTTTACATGACTCGTTGCGCAACATAACCAGGAAGTTCTCTTTATCAACAGCCGATGAAAGTTTCATGGTGGGCTGTACCAGAACACCAGAAGATAGAGCAGTAGTGGGAGCACGCTCTGTAATCACAATGCTTTTCCCCATAGGCTGGGTTTCTGCAATCTTACAGACTGCAACGGCTCACCAGCAGCAGGAACAATCAAAGGGTCAGGACCCATCCATCTGACATCGGCCACTTTGTCTCCAGCGTCGGGGGGAACACACCCCACCTGGGCTGGTGTCATTACTTGAGACGTAAGAGTGCACACATTAAATGATGGATCAGCACTTGTATCTTCCTGGGTGCCAAAAATGAAAGGGCGTACCCTTTTCACATTAGTGCCCAGCAAAACAGGAATGTTATCAGAGCAGCGTGGGTCGGGGCAAACCAAAGCAAGAACAGTAATGGGATTCCCCTCAGTCATCCCTTTCTGTGGAAACGCCAACTCCACCTGCACATATCCTCGATAAGGATAACTATCATCAGAATCACTCAGATCCCAGATAGCTAATCCACTTACCGGACACAATGGTACATATCTCAAATGCTCATTATACCAGCTGTCAAAAATAATTGTCACCTGGGACCCGCTGTCCAACAGGGCTGTACAGATCTTCCCTTCCACCTTGACCTGAACAGTGGAGGGTGGTCCCACCAATCCTTTAGGTAATGAACCAGCTTGGGTACTGGCAAAGCCTCTACTCACGTGAATATCTGAGGTGCTTCCCTCAGCTGAAACACTTAATCCCTGTTTAGTGACTCTCACTGTGCGTTGTGCACGAATGAACCTTTGAATCACTTTCTGTGGGTTTTCTGGTCTGTCGCATTTTGCAGCCGTATGCCCGTCTTCACCACAGCGATAGCAGAAAAACCTACCCTGTCCACGACATGGAAGTGAGCCTCGCTGTGGTATAGCTGAGGACGGTGGTCTGGGATCTGACTTCTTGATGACTGCAGTAGCAGGCTTAACTGACATAATCTTGACTTGCTTTCGGAGTTCTCACCTCTTTTTTCAGGGCTTTCACATCTCTATCATCCTCTGAATGTTCAGTGGAGTCAGTTGTTACCATGCTGGACTTCTGGACCACCACAGGATGAGCAGGGAGCAGAGCGGAACATTCAGATAACTGAAGCTTCAAAGCTTTCATTTCAGCTTGTAGCTCTTGCATTTCACTGTCTGCATGTGCCACTACAGTTTTGGCCTGGACAAGCTTCACTGTGGACTTCAGTTTCTGTCAAGATGCTTCATATCCTTCTTCAGTGCGAATCTCACTCAACAGTTGTAAGAAATCAGGTGGGTTGTCTCGTCGCTCTCTCAATCTCAGATTCAAAAGCATCATGTCGGCTCCTACAGCTCCCTTGATGAGCTGATCTAGGCGGGCGACGTTTGCATCCTTTGCTGCAAGACTTCCTTTCTGTATGACTCTGCTCGAAGTTTTCTCAATTCTTCGAAGAAACTCAGAGAGCCTCTCTCCTGGATGCTGACACAGAAACCTGAATGCAAAGTAGAGTTCCTTGCCAGTCTCAGCAGACCCAAAAGTATTTTGAATAGCCTCAATATACTCTTACGAAGATGCATCAGGGTTGCTAAATCGAACTGCCCGAGCAATCTCCGCTGCTGGATCCTTCAAACGCTCTATAATCTTTAACCTCTTTTCTCTGTCTGGCCTCTCACAGTTATCCACCATGAGACGTGCTTCTCTATCCAGTTTTCAAGCTGTTCCTCACCCAGTGGGGTCGGGACAACTCCTGAGAAAGTGCGTAGCCTCCTATACACATTGCTATCCACAGACAGCCTGCCTTGCCTCTCCATCAAGTCCCCAACAGCACGAATGATTGCTTCAGGAGAGCAGGCTTGGAGGGGCACCTTCGTGTTCTCTTCCGGTCGGTCAGACTCAGAAGATCGTTGACTTCCTGTAACCTCATCTGAGACTCCTAAGATTCTCCATGGCTTGTCACTGCCTTGTGGCAACACGTCCAAGGGGACTGCCTTGACATTTACCCTTTCACGGCATTCACATAGAGCCATCAGATGTTGAGTCTGGGGATCATACGTTCGTCCCCGCACTCTAACTCGTCCCAGAGCCTTGATGGATTGCAAAGTCTCTTCAATGAGAGTAATCTCTGCATCTTCAGGAATATCCTTCACTAACAGGGCCTACCCAGGGTTAATGGCTTCTCCCCTACACCAATTACAGAGCTCAGCCATGTTTCAGTTGTGGTCACTGTGCCTTGTCTGGTACTAAACTAGGTTTAACATTCAAACTGCAAGAACTCTATGGGGCCTGTACCAATTATCACCGATAAACAGTTATGGAATCTAACACACTTTTGTTCCATCCATAATCTCACACTGCAAAGATATGTATGTACTGCACATGAAACTAGTCAATTTAGATTCTAGTACCTATTTATCCTAAATTAATTGATCCCAGCGGTGCCTCCATTTTATGTAGCGCCATCCTCCATTTCGCCTAATTATGAGGGTGGTTCTCTGGGTTCTATTCCAATGTATAACCCAAACTCAGGTATTTCGACAACAACAACAAATTTAATAAATTCTCCAAACCCCCCATAAGACCCAAAGAAATATTCAAAGTTAACCCCAAAATTAAAAATCTCATCACAAAACGAATGCAACAACCAAACATATAACTTATATAAGAAACACAAACTTCTTCACACGTACACTCAATAATATCTTACAACAATGAATAACCTTGGTGCTACACACTTCGACGCACAACAGACTAGAAGTTTCTTACAGAACCTTCTTTTCTTGCATGCACACAATGAATATCAATATATAATGCCTCGAATACTCCGGAGTATTTAACACACGTAAAAACCCCCTCGTTGCAGGCCTGGACGCAGCTCGTGTGCGTTGAGACCCAGAATTATGGGTCGCTTCACTCTTGCGTGCAAAGGGGGGAAAAAAACCGCAGTTTACCTTATCCCCTGTCCCCTCGCGTTCGGGGCAGATGAAAACTCCAGCGATGCCCGAGGAACTTCGCGCGTTACCGGTAGCACGAAGCGCTATCGGGTTCTCCTCAGTCCTCCTCCGTCACCGGCGTAGCAGTTCAACGAGACGGGCTGAAAACTTGTTGTTTTAACTGGACGTCTCGTCGGACCATGAGGACACCACAGAAACTAAAACTCGCCTACACAATCCACACAAGATGATATTTTCTCTTTGGTTACTTGTCCAGCAACCAAAAAAATATCACCTCCTCACACTCTGGAGCGCTCTCTCGAACACCTCCGTCTCACACTCTCCTCCGTACCTTCACCTTCTCTCCCTCTCGACCCTTCTCGAAAAGTCTGGAACTTTTTCCATTAGTTCCATCCCCCTGTTCTCTCATTGGTTCGGCGCCAAACCGAACCCCCCAAATCAACTCACAGTGCGTGCAAACTAGCACAACATGTAGGTTGCACCTGTTCCAACATATGGTGGTACGGCTTCAACCAAACTAGGAATCCAATTCATGAAGCTTTATTTAAACCTTCAAAATTAAACACGCAACTAGCAGCGCTACAGGGCTACACATCTTTATTATATTTTTGTTATTCCACATTTTTAGACCGCTACATATTTTTATTTTACCACTATATTTTTCTTACTTTATTTTATTATTTATCTTATTATTTATTTTATCCTATTTTCGTCATTATATATTCTTTATATTTCTGTAGTATGTTTCTAATTTCTACTTTATTTGTATTGCCTTATTTATATTATCTTTGCTAGTCTGTATTATGGACAGTTGGAAAAGCATTTCACTGTACGTTGTACTAAGTATCGCTGTGTATGTGATAAATAAAACTTGAACTTGAGTATTCCACATTTGTTCTGCTGGGTACTACTTCTCTATTTTCTTCACAGCACCAGATTCCGCTGATTCAGATGCCTGACCCCCGAGACCCTGACCAGGACGGAAACTCCAGAGTGGTCTTGGTGCAGAAGAGCTGGGGCACCCGAGAACTGATCAATATTTGCAATAGCCTTCCCGATCCTAGAGAAGTGGGTGGAGAGCATTTCTCAGAGGCTATCCAGGACCTAGGCAACATCTACAAACCCAGCAGTGGTGAACAGCACCAAGCCTTGAGCTGCAAGTTCAGGATCAACTGGAACAGCACACAACAGGCATGCACTGGCTTGAACCAAGATGTAAGCAGCTTCAGTGGAGGGAGTAACAGTGCTGATGGAGGCCACAGATATGGGCAGAAGCGAGGTTGAGGGAATCCTGGAAGAGGTAGAGGATGATCTGGGGGGCCCCGATCTAAGGACAATAGAAGTACATGTTTCGTTTGCAGAAAACCAGGGCTCTGGAAAGCAGACTGTTCCCAAAACCAGTGGACTGACTAGCAAGACCGATCGTGGCTGGTGCCCTCACCAAGGGAAGTGACAGCATCCAATCACAGTGCCTAGGATGAGGCGGGGACGAGCGATGAAGGAACGGGTCAATTCACCACCCTGACCTGGTGTCCCACATCAGACACAATGATACAGCTGATGGTTTTGCATTGACCCCTTCACACCAGGGCAACCAGATCCACTATTAGAACACAGGAGGTGCCAAGGTCCCCACAAATGGAAACCAGATCCACATCATGGGAGCATCAAGAATAATGCAAAGCCTCAAGGAAACAGACCCACTGCTCCTGGGAATGACAAAGGACATTGCTGTGACCACTATCTGGTGAACCTGCTAGGTTGGGACTTGCTTGTGATGCTCAGTGTGACTGTCTCTTTGACCGAAGGAGGTACCAACATCACATCTCCAATACTGGGACTGTTTCTCAGCAGGTGTTATCACAATGCACTGCTTGACATGCTGCTGTGACGTAAGGTCCCTCGCAGTTTGACACTGCCCACATGGTTGCACTGCATGGCACTCTTCTTTGCCAAAGAAACTGCAGAGGATCGACAACAACAATGGGAGTTTCTGGCAAACAAACTTGAGAAAGAAACACTCATTCTGTCTGATTTTCTCCTGACAAAGGACCAGACTGTAGCCTCTGTTGTTCTGAATCCGGGCCAAAGTAGGTGGTACAAAGGGGATTCCGTTCCACACATATCACTGGGGAAGACAGGAAACTTAGAATGGAAAAGTAGATGGGTATCTCAAGATGGGGAGGTGCAGAAGTACAAAGTTCAGATTGAGGCTAGAGTGAGTAGGAAAGTAATAACATTGTATGCTCAGCATTCTGAGGTCTATCAGGATTCTTATACTGCTCAAGAGGAAACTAAGGCAAAATGGGAGAACCAGTCAGTACAATGAAAGGTGAGTGTGCTATTGGCATGATTTGAACATCTATAAATTGACTTTTTGAGAAAGAGTCTGTGAGTCAAGTGAAGTGGACCTTCCCAGAAAGGAGATGTTATATAGCCTTAAATGTCATCTTTGCTGTATACTTGCTTAAATGCAGTTTCCAAAAAATAGCTGAACATCATTTATATTTTTTTCTCCAGAATCATAATTTACTGGGACCAGCTGACAGCATACTGATTAGAGCTACTGCCTTTGGCTCTCAGGGTTGCAAATTCAATCCCCCCATTTGCTGTAGTATCCTTGAACAAGGTACTTACCCTCAATTGCTTCACTAAAATTACTCAGCTGTCTAAATGGGTAAATAATTGTAAAGACCTTAACACTGTCAGTCACTTTGGAGAAAAGCACCAGCTACATCAGTAAATATAAGTAGCGGAAGAATTAGAGGAGGTGAAGGACTACAGGGAAATAAAAGCAACCACTTCACTGGTAAAACATCCAAAATCCAGTTTTTCATACAGGACCTGGGGGGGGTTAATGAAGCAACACATCCAAGAGCTCCAATTTTTCCAAATCCAGCTACCACCTTGTCCTCAATTCCTCCCAATGCTAATTGGTTTTCTGTTGTAGATCTGGCAAATGTTTTTCTTTATCCCTGCATGTGGACCCCTGTGGCATCTTGATCCCTATGGACAGTGATGCCGCAGGCATACACTGAAGCCCCCAGTGTGTATGGTCAAGAGCTGTTGAAAAACATGGAAGGGTTTATTGCACCCCATGGAAGTGTACTGGTGCAGCATGTTGATGACCTGCTTTTGTGTTCAGAAACTAAACTAGCTTATGAAATGGATATTCGAGCACTCCAGGTCTATCCAGCTTAAAATGGCCATAAAGTGTCCAGAAAGAAGTTGCAACTGGATTACTTGGGACACATCCTAACCCCATCAAGTCATTTTTTTGGGACTAAACAAATACAGTCAATATTGGAGATGTTAAAACCAGTAACCAAAACACTGATGCTGTCCATCCTGGACATGATTAGATATTGTTGCCCATGGATCCAGGACTATGCGCAAAGAGCTTGACCATTATTTAATATGATACAGGGTAAAGGCCTTTCTCTGACAGATGGACTGCACAGGTGATGGATGACCTAGTTGCTTTCACTTATTTGAAGCAAGCTTTGATGGTTACCCCGGTGATTGGGTTGGGACTATAAGGGACTGTTGGGAAGGATGGAATTGACCAACACACCACAAATAACAAACCTATTCTTCCTCGCAGCGCTTATCCGGGAATGGCTGAGGCAGCCCATGGCCCGGACCATGCCTCGCAAGATGTCATGGTGACAACAGTGCCCTGTCACTGCCCCAGGATTTACAATCCATACAATGGCGTGCTGTCAGAAATGTATAGCATTCATGAAATATAACATTGGCAAGGTGACCTCGTTAAGTACGTCGACCACTCCTCTGCCGGATGGACCTTTCATGCACATCCAGCTTGAGTTCATTGTATTAACTCCAAGCAGAGGATAGAAGTATTGTTTGGTAGGGGGTGATGTTTCCCCTTGGTAGGTTGAAGCATTTCCTTGCAAACGGCAGGATGTGCGCACTGTGGCTACACAGTTACTAAAAGACATCATTCTGAGATGACGTGTTCCTACATGCCTTACTAGTACCAACGCGATTCATTCTGTAAAATTCATTGGTCTGCTGTTTATCTGAGTGGCTAGAATGAGACCTGCACCACTAATGCTCCTATCACCCCCAGAGTGGTGAAATGGCCAAGCGAGCTAATCAAATTGTCAAAATTTCTTTGCCCTGGCCTGACATACTGCCTATAGTTTTAACAGCGCAACACAGGAGAGCTGACACCTGGGAGTTTCTCCCTTTGAGCTTCTGACAGGTTGTCCAACGCCGGCCCCCATGCCAGGTGGTAGTGTAACATTAGAAACTGAGGATGGTAATTTATTGTCCTATCTTACAGGGCTGAAGACGGGTCTAAGTGCAATCCACCAACAGGTTTGAGATTGCTGGAGGATGCTGGTGCTGATTCGCTGACTGTGCTGATACCCGGTGCCTGGGTCCTGGTTCAAGACCTGCAGACTCATCTGTCACCTTGTAGGAGAGTGACTTCACCACTGTCACCATGACTCCGGTGGTTCTTGTTTGGACTTGTCTGGACCCGACTCTGTCATACCTGTAAACATTGTTGTATTGCAGTACCAAGGTAATCTGCTGTTACAAGATGATGACAAGGGGAACTGTATGTGATCATTTCGTGCTCAAAGGGAAGAGTGTGGTGTGAGAAATTGTTAATTCGAGTGTAGTTTGAAAATATGTTCAAGTGATTAATATGTTCTAGTTAATACATTTAGAAAATGTATGTAATGTCTTGGCTTCATGCTCTGTGTGACTGCTTAGCGCAATGGAAAATGTTGGTAGGGTAACGGGACCCAAAGAAACTTAGGATGCGTCCCAACACACTTCTTAAACAGGGACAAATTTAGAGTATAGATCACTTTTTGCATCGGATGCAAGGGAAGTTTCGAAAGTGTTGCCACACCTTATGAGCTTGCAAATAAAAGGAGACAACACAAACCAATTGGAGAGAGACCCAGCTGTCTGGGGCTGCTCCATTGGCCGATGTTGTTGTGAAAAGTGTTTGCGTGTCTGAGTGTTTTGTGTTGATCTCCTGTGGCTGATGGAATCTGGAAAAGGGAAGAGAATTTCTTTCACAAACCACTTACTTTTGACACTACCCAATATTACAGATTGTGTGGATGCTGGAATAGTAACACAACTAGAACATTTTAAAATGGCATCTTTATGAAAATCAGTTGCCCAATAGATGGACACAGCTTTTCTTAATTTATTGAAGTGTAAATTGGCTGTTGCATGTGAAACGAAAGAATTTTGTAGTATGAAGTATGAAAGAATAATTAATGCTGCCTATTGTTGTAAGTATGGAGGTCATGGATACAGGGCCACCGCGACCTCCCAGCTCCCAGGCTCTCTGGCTCCATCTTGTCTTTTACAGTATGTCTCTGTACAATATGATATGCTGATATTTTGTCTTCTGTTGCCATGAATATGCAATGTTCTCATTCTAAGCATCATGTTGTGGGAATTGTTAGTTTTATTTTAGTAATTAAAATGATGTTCTGTAAAGGTCATACTACTCTTCATCATCTATTGGACATAGTGGCTTCGCTAGTGTAGTGGGCTCAAAACTGATTTATAAGAGGACAGAGAGGGCACCCAAAAGCATGTTTTTTGTTTGTTTTGTTTGGTTGTTACAGAAAAGTTCCTAACTGACTAATGTGTGACTGCTGTTCAGTAGTATATCCTGTAGATGGTGCTAGCAGTGATAAAGAACCCCTGGTTCTGGCAACTGTCAAAAGTTAAAGAAATAAAACTCACTGCCAGAACCATTTACACGCTAATTTGTGTCCAGTCTCCTTATCACTTTTCAGTTTAGTAAAACAGTTTAAAACATCATAAATGTTATGCAATGAGTATGAAGTGTCTTACTGAATGTTGTAACTCATATTTGAAGTTTTGGGAAACATTAGTAGACTAGTAGTAGGCTAATAGGCAGGTAGTATACTGCGGGCTCAGCCAGCGTCTGCTGTGTAGTGGGTCTGGGGTTCAAGCCTTGCCTGGGGGGCCCTGCAGTGGTCTAGTATCCTGTCCTGGGTGTGTCCCCTCCCCCCCTTGGCCATGCACCCTACGCTGCTGGACTAGGCTCCTGCTCACCATGACCCCACCTAAGACAAGTGGCTGCTGACAGTGAATGGCTGGATGAGTGGTAAAGGTTGGTTGTGAAACTGTGAAAAAGTTAAAGGAATAAAAGTCAGCACCAGAACTGCTAACTTGCATCTGCCCTTGCCTGCTTCTACTACTGTTTTGTTTCCTCAGTGCTACAACGTCTTTATGGTTCACATTAAAGGGTGCTCACAGTGCTGTTATTATGACCTTCTTGTTGTATTATGACAATCGAGGCTGCAGATAGGGATAAGGGGGTTGTAAAGTTGTGTATGAAAAAATGCTTCAAAGCAGACCTTCTTTTACCATATATATACTGTACTGTTGGTAAATTGTTGTTACTGTATTGTCATGTATGTATATAGTGTTATTACACTACTGCTGACACCCGGCGCATGTGGCAAGGTTCACAGAATATCACAGACTATCGGAGCAGAAGCAGGTGTGAGATCACTGACAGCCGCATCACACCTGACAAACTCAACAAATTCTTTGCCCGTTTCGAGGTCTTGAACAACAAACCACTAGGTGTTAAACTGACTGGTGGGAACACACAGAACCAACCATTCATGGTCACATCTGCAGATGTGGCAAAGAGTTTTGGGAAAACAAACCCACGGAAATCAGCCGGCCCAGACAACATCCCTGAACGTTTACTTAGAACCTGCTCATCGGTGTTAGCTGATCTCTTTACGGATATATTCAATTTGTCCCTTGCACAAGCCTCAATTCCCACCAGGACCACTATCCTGCTGCTGCCAAAAAACAACAAAGCATTCTGTCTCAATGACTACCGACCCATTGCACTGACTCCAATAGTGATGAAGTGCTTCGAAAGAATCGTGATGAGGTACATCCAGACCATCACTCCGGACACTCTGGACCCTCTCCAGTTCGCATATAGACAGAACAGATCCACAGAGGATGCTATCAGCACAACAATACACACTGCCCTCACCCACCTGGAAAACAAGGACAGCTATGTTCGAATGCTGTTTATTGACTACAGCTCAGCATTCAATACAGTAATACCTTCGAAGCTCATCAAGAAGCTTCACAATCTTGGTGTGCCACCCACCCTCTGCAACTGGGTTCTGGACTTTCTAACGGGCAGAAGAAGTAGTAGTTAGTATAGTAGGTATGCCTACTTACATTTACTTACATTTATTTATTTAACAGAAGCTTTTCTCCAAAGCAACTTCCAATGAACTCTATGTAGTGTTTTTAGTCCACACACCTTATTCATCCAAGGTGACTTTCAATGGTAGCTACATTACTTACAATGGGTCACTTATCCATACATCAGTGCAACACACTCTTTCTGTCACTCACACACTATGGGTGAACCTGAACAGCATGTCTTTGGATTGTGGGAGGAAACCAGTGCACCCGGACGAAACCCATGCAGACACAGGGAGAACATGTAAACTCCACACAGAACTCCACTCAATGAACTTGATGTACAGGGGCGAGTTCCACTCTGCTGACTGCTCCAAGATGATGCATATCGTTGTGATCTGATCAATGCAAGATCTGTCCTTGCAGAAGCCAGTTTGCTGATCTCTGACCTGGGGTAAATGCCGTCATCCGTCTGGAGGATCCTGTTGAACATCTTGCTTGGGATGACCAGTAGGGTAATCCCTCTGTAGTTAGAGCCGGAGCTGATGTCACCTTTCTTGTGGATCTTGATAAGGTAGCCCTCCTTCAAGTCTGACGGGATGTGTTCATCTTCCAAGATCTTCTTGAAGAGGGGATAAAGCATCACCACCATGGTCTCAATGTCAGCCTCAATTGCCTTCGCTGGGATGTTGTAGGGTCCTGCTAGCTTGCCATTTCTCAGCTACTTTATGGCCTTGCAGATATCTCTTCCTTTATGGGCACATTGAAATCTATTAGCAGGTCATTGTCAGCTGGTGGGTCTGTTCAGGGTCTGTTCAGCAGCTCCTCAAAATGCTCCACCCATTCTTCTCTTTTGCCTTTTCTTACCAGTGATTGGCTTTCGGTCATCCACAGGCCTCTCTGGTTTGCTGAACTTTCCAGACAACTTCTTGGTGTTGGCATAAAGATCTTTCATGTTCCCATATTGAGCTGCTTCTTCGACTTCTGCTTCAAGAGTATCAGCATAGTTCTTGTTTGCTTTGATATTCTTCTTCACTCTTCTGTTAAATTCTATGGACTACTCCTGGGCCTTGACTTTCTCGGCTCATTTACAGCTGTTGTTGACTGCTGCCTTCTTTTCTTTCCTCTCCTGTATTTTCTTCAGAGTTTATGCTGAAATCTATTCCTTGTGACTGTACTTCTTAAGGCCCAGTATTTCCTGACATGTAGATGTCACTGCCCACTTCACTACCTTCCACTTCTTGTGGATGGTCTCCTCTTCTAGCAGCTCTTCCAGGGATTTGAACTTATTTTGGAGTGTGAGTCTGCACTCCCTCTCCGCGAATCGTCACCTTACCGTGGTGGAGGGGTTTGAGTGCCTGAATGATCTCAGGAGCTATTCATGCCTGGGGCGATATGCCCCTGGTAGGGTCTCCCAAGGCAAACAGGTCCTAGGTGACAGACGAGACAAAGCGCGGTTCAAAATCCCCTTATGACTATTAAATCAAGGATCTCGTTCACCCCGCCCTGTACGGGGTCACCGGGGCCCCACCCTGGATCCAGGCCTTTGGGGGGGGCTCGCATGCGAGTGCCTGGTGGCCAGATCTATGCCCACGGGGCCTGGCCGGGCTTAGCCCGAAGCCAAGACGTGGAGCCGCTCTTCGGTGGGCTCACCACCTGCCGGAGAGGACATAAGGGGCCGGTGCGTTGTGATTTGGGCGGTGGTCGGGGCCGAGTGCCCGGCCGACCCAAACCTCGGGCGCCAACTCTGGTTTTTGGGACTTGGAATGTCACCTCACTGGCGGGGAAGGAGCCTGAGCTGGTGCGGGAAGTCGAGAGATACCGTTTAGATATAGTCGGGCTCACTTCCACTCACAGCTTGGGTTCTGGAACCACTCTCCTCGATCGGGGGTGGACTCTCCACTATTCTGGCGTTGCCCAAGGTGAGAGGCGGCGGGCTGGTGTGGGCTTATTAATAGCCCCCCAGTTCAGCCGCCATGTGTTGGAGTCTACCCCGGTGAATGAGAGGGTCGTCTCCCTACGCCTTCGGGTCAGGGAACGGTCTCTCACTGTCGTTTGTGCTTATGCGCCTAGCGGCAGTGTAGAGTACCAGGCCATTTTAGAGTCCCTGGGGGGCGTGCTGGAAAGCGCTCCCACTGGGGACTCTGTTGTTCTACTGGGGGACTTCAACGCCCACGTGGGCAGCGACAGTGACACCTGGAGAGGCGGGATTGGGAGGAACGGCCTCCCTGATCTGAACCCGAGCGGTGAGTTGTTATTGGATTTCTGTGCTAGTCGCGGTTTGTCCATAACGAACACCATGTTCATGCATAAGGGTGTCCATCAGTGCACTTGGCACCAGGACACCCTAGGTCGGAGGTCAATGATCGACTTTGTAGTCGTTTCTTCTGATCTTCGGCCATATGTCTTGGACACTTGGGTGAAGAGAGGGGTTGAGCTGTCAACTGATCACCACCTGGTGGTGAGTTGGATTTGATGGCGGGGGAAAAGCTGAACAGACCTGGCAGGCCCAAACGCATAGTGAGGGTCTGTTGGGAACGTTTGGCGGAGGCCCCTGTCAGAGAGGTCTTCAACTCCCACCTCCGACAGAGCGTCAACCAGGTCCCGAGGGAGGCTGGGGACATTGAGTCTGAATGGACTATGTTCCACGCCTCCATTGTTGGGGCGGCGGTTTGGAGCTGCGGCCATAAAGTCTCCGGCGACTGTTGCGGCGGCAATCCCCGAACATAGTAGTGAACACCGGAGGTACGGGATGCCGTCAAGCTGAAGAAGGAGTTCTATCGGGCCTGGCTAGCTCATGGGACTCCTGAAGCAGCTGACGGGTACCGGCGGGCCAGACGGAGCGCGGCCCTGGCAGTCGCCGCGGCAAAAACTCGGGCCTGGGAGGAGTTCGGCGAGGTCATGGAGGAAGACTTTCGGTCGGCCTCAAAGAGATTCTGGCAAACCGTCCGGCAACTCAGAGGGGGGAAGCAGTGTTCTGCCACCACTGTTTACTGTGGAAGTGGTGCGCTGCTGACCTCAGCTGAGGATGTCCTCAGGCGGTGGAAGGAGTACTTTGAGGATCTCCTCAATCCCTCCGACACGCCTTCCGTAGAGGAAGCTGAGGCCGGGGACTCGGAGGGGGACTCGTCCATTACCCTGGCTGAAGTTGCTGAGGTAGTCAAAAAACTCCTCGGTGGCAAGGCTCCGGGGGTGGATGAGATCCGTCCCGAGTTTCTCAAGTCTCTGGATGTTGTGCGGCTGTCTTGGGTGACACGCCTCTGCAGCATCGCGTGGAGTTCGGGAACGGTGCCTCTGGACTGGCAGACCGGGGTGGTGGTCTCTCTTTTTAAGAAGGGGGACCAGAGATTCTGTTCCAACTACAGGGGGATCACACTCCTTAGCCTCCCTGGGAAAGTCCATGCCAGGGTACTGGAGAGGAGAATCCGACCGATAGTCGAACCTCAGATTCAGGAGGAGCAATGCGGTTTTCGCCCTGGCTGTGGAACACTGGACCAGCTCTATACCCTCACTAGGGTGTTGGAGGGTTCATGGGAGTTTTTGCCCAACCAGTCCATATGTGTTTTGTGGACCTGGAGAAGGCATTCGACCGTGTCCCTCGTGGCATCCTGTGGGAGTTGCTGCAGGATTATGGGGTTTGGGGCTCGCTGTTACGGGCTGTTTGTTCCCTGTATTACCGGAGCAGGAGCTTGGTTCGCATTGCCGGCAGTAAGTCAGACCTGTTCCCGGTGCATGTTGGACTCCGCCAGGGCTGCCCTTTGTCACCGATTCTGTTCATTATCTTCATGGACAGAATTTCTAGGCACAGCCAGGGAACGGAGGGTGTCTGTTTTGGTGGCCGCGAGATCTCGTCTCTGCTTTTTGCGGATTATGTGGTCCTGTTGGCTTCATTGAATCAAGACTTACGGCGTGCACAGGAGAGGTTTGCAGCCGAGTGCGAAGCGGCGGGGATGAGAATCAGCACCTCCAAATCCGAGGCCATGGTTCTCAGTCGGAAAAAGGTGGACTGCCCCCTCCGGGTTAGGGGGGAGTTGCTCCCTCAAGTGGAGGAGTTTAAGTATCTCGGGGTCTTGTTCACGAGTGAGGGAAAAATGGAGCGGCAGGTTGACAGACGGATCGGTGCGGTGTCCGCAATGATGCGGTCATTGTACCGGTCTGTTGTGGTGAAGAAGGAGCTGAGTCGTAAGGCAAAGCTCTCAATTTACCGGTCGATCTACGTTCCTACCCTCACCTATGGTCATGAACTCTGGATCATGACCGAAAGAATGAGATTGCGGATACAAGCGGCAGAAATGAGTTTCCTCCGCAGAGTGGCTGGGCGCACTCTTAGGGATAGGGTGAGGAGCTCAGTCACCCGGGAGGAGCTCGGGGTAGAGCCGCTGCTCCTCCGCATCGAGAGGAGCCAGTTGACGTGGCTCGGGCATCTGTTCCGGATGCCTCCTGGACGCCTCCCTGGGGAGGTGTTCGGGGCTTGTCCCACTGGGAGGAGGCCTCGGGGCAGACCCAGGACACGTTGGAGAGACTGTCTCCCGGCTGGCCTGGGAACGCCTTCGGGTTCCCTCAGAGGAGCTGGAGGAGGTTTGCGGGGAGAGGGAAGTCTGGGGGGCTCTGCTTAGACTACTGCCCCCGCGACCCGGTCCCGGATAAGCGGAGAAAGATGGATGGATGGATGGATGGATGGATGGATGGAGTCTGTACTCCTCTAGCTTAGTCACATCTCTCAGAAGTGCAATGTTGAACCTCTGGTGTTTTACTTTCTCCCATGTCTAATTCCTCCTCAGCTTCATCTTCAGCTGGGCCACCAGGAGGTGATAGTCCAAAGAAATGTTGGCTCCTCATTTAATAGTAACATCTTGAAGGCCCCTTTTGAAGTTCTTGCTGATTCATATGTGATTTATCTGGTAGACAGGTCTGGTGATACCCAAATAGCCTTGCGTATCCGTCTGTGAGTGATAATGCTTCTGCTGATGACTAAGTTGCCTGTGGTGCATAGGTCTGCAAATCTCTCCCCTTTGTTGTTTATCTTAGACCCTGCTGCCCCATAACCTCCTTGTAGCCCCTCTTGTCATTGCCAGTCTTGGCGTTGAAGTCTCCCATAATAATGGTGATGTCTCTTTCTGGGGAGCTCTGTATTATGGTCTGCAGCCTGTTGTAGAACTCTTTGCTTTGCTCCTCACTGTCATTTGTCAGAGCATTGCATTGGATTATGTTCATGTTAATCCACCTCTTTCTGGTTCTAATGGAAGCTGCAATGATCCTAGTACCATGAGCCTCCCAACCGTTAAGTGCATGCTGGACTGTCTTGGACAGTATTAAGGGAAGTTTCTGCACATATGGCACGTCTTCCTCGTGGCCCGAGAACAGCATCAGCTCCCGAGTGCCGAACCTGTTCTGGCTAGAACCTGTCCATCTTGACTTGCTGATTCCTAGGATGGCAAGGTTACTGAAGGTCTTCATTTCAGTGGCTACTTGTGCTGTCTTCATTCATGCCCAGCTTCATAGATGGTCCTTACATTCCATGTCCCAGTGGTGATTGTAGCCCTGGTTGAAAGGATGGTCGTCAGATGAGTTGCTTATAGATGCATCTGACTTTCACCACCCAGCGTCATATGTCCTCTTAATGAAAGTCCATCTTCTCTCAGGGCGGAGATGTCCCATGTCTTATTGGGATTTCTGTAGCTAGCACTGGTTTATGGGGAGGGGTTGCTGGACCTTTGTCCAACCATCCTCCTTTTTCATGCAGGCTTGGGACTGGCCACGATGGGTTTTTAAAGAAAAGTAAACATGTAAAAACTGTCACGTCCACGCCCACAACGCAATCTACAGCACCCGATGATGCTCCTGCACCTGATTGATCACTCACCCTTTAAAAGATCCTCCTCAGTTCCCATTCCTTTGCGGAATCTCGTCAGGGACAACCGCCCTTCTTCATGATGTTTAGCTCACACGCTTCGCTAGCTCTCGGGTCACATTCTCCGGTTTTCGACTCCTCGCTTAGTTTCCTGACCACGTCCACGGATCCTCGCTCCTGTCCTGTTCACCTCTCGATCAACCCTTCTCTAAGTCCCCTGACCTCGCTCACGGATCTTCACTCTGATCCTGACCGCCGATCGACCGACCCTTCGCCTGTCCCCGACACTGAGAACTCGCCTCATCCCTCGACTCTGGACAAACGACGCTGCACTTGGGTCCAGCCGTCCCAGCTCCCTATGTTTCGTGTGACAAAAACACAGTTTTGTCCACATTAATCTGATTTAGATAATGTTACTTTATATATTATTAGTGTTATGCATAATATTTGTGAATTTCCATTTAAAATCATTAAATTTACAGCTGTAATTATAATGCTTGTAATCTAATGTACTTCAGCTTGTGACCAAAAGGTTGGTAGTTCAAGTCCTAGGAGATGTCATGTTCTCCGCATCTGGCACATCTGCGACACCTGCCATTCCCTGATAGGAACGACTATAAAGAGGGAAGCCGAGGAAGCCCAGACGCGGAATCTTGTTTTGCCTCCTTGTTTCCTTGCGAACCGTGTTACCAAGAAACCCATTCCGACTTCGACCCTTTGCCTGTTTTTTCCTGACCACGTTCTGTGCCTAGCCCTTTGTACTCCGTTTGCTGATTGCCTGACCCTTGCCTGCCCCTCGACTCTGATTACGGATTTTGATTCGGCTTCCGTGCACGTCGATCCAAGAACTCTGCACTTGAGACCGTCCGCGCTACGCGCAACTGTGACAGGAGAGGCCCCTCTTTTTTGTGCGATTAAACAAGGTACTTAACCTCTCTTGTTTTTTTTCTTAAAACTGTTTAGGTGGTGCAATTGTGAAGTATTTTACTTGCTTTAAATGAAAGAAATTGTAAAGCAACTTGACAATGCAATGTAAAAGAAATAACTCAATATTTGAGTTATTAGGATATTGGGCCAATTATACACATGTATTGTCACCGTTTTTGTTAACCAATCGGAGAAATGTTCTTTTAGAAGTTTTTTCATGCGCAGTGCGAAAGGTTACTGTTGAATAGTTTCTGTGCCCTCCTAAGAAATGTTGAAGAAAATGCTTTACTTGGGTGGGCTCAGGCTGTCTTGAGCCAGCAATGCACTAATTATGCTTTATTTGCTGTGGCCTTCTTATACACTTCTTATTCTCCCAAGCTGAATTCAATGCTCAGAGCCCCATTGCCTCAATCATAAGTGACAGATCCTCCCTCCACTCTTTTGAAATAAGCTTTGGGCATTATACTGCAAATACCTTGAGCAAGATGGAACAGCATTAATCCTGGGAATTAACAGTCCACTAATAACAGGCTTATTACAAACACAAAGAGAGAGATATTCGTTTTCAGCACCATTCTGAGTAAACTCTAGAGACTGTTGTGTATGAAAATCCACCTTTTTCCGACTGAGAACCATGGCCTCGGATTTGGAGGTGCTGATTCTCATCCCCGCCGCTTCACACTCGGCTGCAAACCTCTCCTGTGCACGCCGTAAGTCTTGATTTGATGAAGCCAACAGGACCACATCGTCTGCAAAAAGCAGAGACGAGATCTCGCGGCCACCAAAACAGACACCCTCCGTTCCCTGGCTGTGCCTAGAAATTCTGTCCATGAAGATAATGAACAGAATCGGTGACAAAGGGCAGCCCTGGCGGAGTCCAACATGCACCGGGAACAGGTCTGACTTACTGCCGGCAATGCGAACCAAGCTCCTGCTCCGGTAATACAGGGAACAAACAGCCCGTAGCAGCAAGCCCCGAACCCCATAATCCCGAAGTACCTCCCACAGGATGCCACGAGGGACACGGTCGAATGCCTTCTCCAGGTCCACAGAACACATATGGACTGGTTGGGCAAACTCCCACGAACCCTCCAGCACCCTAGTGAGGGTATAGAGCTGGTCCAGTGTTCCACGGCCAGGGCGAAAACCGCATTGCTCCTCCTGAATCTGAGGTTCGACTATCGGTCAGATTCTCCTCCCCAGTACCCTGGCATAGTCTTTCCCAGGGAGGCTAAGGAGTGTGATCCCCCGGTAGTTGGAACACAATCTCCGGTCCCCCTTCTTAAAAAGAGAGACCACCACCCCGGTCTGCCAGTCCAGAGGCACCGTTCCCGAACTCCACGCGATGCTGCAGAGGCGTGTCACCCAAGACAGCCGCACAACATCCAGAGACTTGAGAAACTCGGGACGGATCTCATCCACCCCCGGAGCCTTGCCACCGAGGAGTTTTTTGACTACCTCAGCAACTTCAGCCAGGGTAGTGGACGAGTCCCCCTCCGAGTCCCCAGCCTCAGCTTCCTCTACGGAAGGCGTGTCGAAGGGATTGAGGAGATCCTCAAAGTACTCCTTCCACCGCCTGAGGACATCCTTAGTTGAGGTCAGCAGCGCACCACTTCCACTGTAAACAGTGTTTGTGGAACACTGCTCCCCCTTCTGAGTCGCCGGACGGTTTACTAGAATCTCTTTGAGGCCGACCGAAAGTCTTCCTCCATGACCTCGCCGAACTCCTCCCAGGCCCGAGTTTTTGCTGCAGCGACTGCCAGAGCCACGCTCCGTTTGGCCCGCCGGTACCCGTCAGCTGCTTCAGGAGTCCCATGAGCCAGCCAGGCCCGATAGAACTCCTTCTTCAGCTTGACGGCATCCCTTACCTCCGGTGTCCACCACCGTGTTCGGGGATTGCCGCCGCGACAGGCGCCGGAGACTTTATGGCTGCAGCTCTAAACCGCCGCCCCGACAATGGAGGCGTGGAACATAGTCCATTCAGACTCAATGTCCCCCACCTCCCTCGGGACCTGGTTGAAGCTCTGTCGGAGGTGGGAGTTGAAGACCTCTCTGACAGGGGCCTCCGCCAAACGTTCCCAACAGACCCTCACTATGCGTTTGGGCCTGCCAGGTCTGTTCAGCTTTTTCCCCGCCACTGAATCCAACTCACCACCAGGTGGTGATCAGTTGACAGCTCAGCCCCTCTCTTCACCCGAGTGTCCAAGACATATGGCCGAAGATCAGAAGAAACGACTACAAAGTCGATCATCGACCTCCGGCCTAGGGTGTCCTGGTGCCAAGTGCACTGATCTACACCCTGATGCATGAACATGGTGTTCGTTATGGATAAACCGCGACTAGCACAGAAATCCAATAACAACTCACCGCTCGGGTTCAGATCAGGGAGGCCGTTCCTCCCAATCACGCCCCTCCAGGTGTCACTGTCGCTGCCCACGTGGGCGTTAAAGTCCTCCAGTAGAACGACAGAGTCCCCAGTGGGAGCGCTTTCCAGCATGCCCCGCAGGGACTCCAAAAAGGCCGGGTACTCTGCACTGCCGCTAGGCGCATAAGCACAAACGACAGTGAGAGACCGTTCCCTGACCCGAAGGCGCAGGGAGATGACCCTCTCATTCACCGGGGTAGACTCCAACACATGGCGGCTGAACTGGGAGGCTAGTAACAAGCCCACACCAGCCCGCTGCCTCTCACCCTGGGCAACGCCAGAATAGTGAAGAGTCCACCCCTGATCGAGAAGAGTGGTTCCAGAACCCAAGCTGTGAGTGGAAGTGAGCCCGACTATATCTAAACGGTATCTTTCAACTTCCTGCACCAGCTCAGGTTCCTTCCCTGCCAGTGAGGTAACATTCCAAGTCCCAAAAACCAGAGTTGGCGCCCGAGGTTTGGGTTGGCCGGGCACTCGGCCCCGACCACCACCCAAATCACAACGCACCGGCCCCTTACGGTCTCTCCGGCAGGTGGTGAGCCCACCGAAGAGCGGCTCCACGTCATGGCTTCGGGCTGAGCCCGGCCAGGCCCCGTGGGCATAGACCTGGCCACCAGGCACTCGCATGCGAGCCCCCCCCCAAAGGCCTGGATCCAGAGTGGGGCCCCGGTGACCCCGTACAGGGCGGGGTGAACGAGATCCTTGATTTAATTGTCATCACAAGGGGCTTTTGAACTGCACTTTGTCTCGTCTGTCATCCAGGACCTGTTTGCCATGGGAGACCCTACCAGGGGCATACAGCCCCAGGCAGCATAGTTCCTGAAATCATTCAGTCACTCAAACCCCTCCACCATGGTAAGGTGGTGGTTCAAGGAGGGGGATTTTGAACATATTGCTACATTTTTGCACTAGCCAAGAGATGTGTGGTCTCTTTTACTACAATGCAAGTTGACTGGAAAGGTTCAAGAGGATTGTTCTTCGCTTCTTTAGAAGATAGGCTGTGTTAGGATACTGTAAAAGCAGCTATCCTTCTTGCATATGAAATAGTCCCTGAAGCATACGGACAGAGGTTTAGAAATTTAAAGGTGTCTTGCCAAACTCTTGTTGAATTTGCATGTGAAATGGGAATTGTTTTTGATAAGTGGTGTGCTGTATGCAAGTTGATCTGAGCTCATTGCATGAGTTGATTTTATTGGAGGAGTTTAAGAGTTGTCTGCATGAGGATGTTGTACCTTATTTGAATGAGTAGGAAGTGAGCTCATTAACTTAAGCACACACACACACACACACACACACACACACACACACACACACACACACACACACACACACACACACTGTCTGAACCACTTGTCCCATACAGGGTCACGGGGAACCCGAGCCTACCCGGCAACTCAGGGCGTAAGGCCAGAGGGGGAGGGGACACACCCAGGACAGGATGCCAGTCCATCACAAGGCACCCCAAGCGGGACTCAAACCCCAGACCCACTGGAGAGTAGGACGTGATCCAACCCACTGTGCCACCACACCCCCCTTGAAAGAGTACATTCCATGGAAAATGTTGTCTGCATGTCCAAATTTGTTGAAAAAGGCATTTTATCTTCCTTTAATCACTGCCTGTATATAAAGGTGGTATACTTCAACAAATGACACAAACTCCTCCTCCTCCTATCCTGTTCTTTGTTCCCTGGTTCCTGACCATTTGTCTCACTTCCTGCCTTGGTCCATCGATCTTTGCTCCAAAAACAACATCAAGGTAAGACTAAAGTTTACCAATGAACACCTAGGCAATGACCTGGACTTCTAGAACAATGTGCTCTAGACAGATGAATTAAAGATAGAGTTGTCTGAGGCAGCCCAAAGACAGCATTTGAGAAAAACCTCACACCAATTGTAAAGCATGGTGGTGGAAATTTCATGGTTTGGGGTTGCTTTGCAATCATAGATTCAACAATGAGTTCTGCATCTCTTCAGAGAGTGCTTGAAGAAAATGTGAAGTCATCTGTCCAAAACTTGAAGCTGAACCGGAAGTTGACCTTTCTGCAGGATAATGATCCTAAGCATAAAAGTAAATCTACTAAGGAATACCTCAAAAAAGAAGCTATGGAGGGTTATGAAATGGCCTAGTCAAAGCCCAGATTTGAATCCCATTGAAATCTAGTGGAGGAACTTGAAACAGGCTGTACATGCAAGAAAACCCTCGAACATCTCACAATTAAACAAATTTTGCAGGGAGTAGTGGTCAGTTTTGTCAGGTTGACGTCAGACTGGTACACAGTTATACAGAACTACTAAAAAGTTATTTCTGCTAAAGGGGGCAATACCAGCTTATGAGACTTAGGATGTACTTTTTCCACATAGAATATTAAATCAGTTAATTTTTTCTTTAATAAATGATTGAAAAATTGTCATTTTTGTTTAAGTACATCACCTTTATTTACAGAAGTAGTTTAAATGAAGATCAAATGTCTGTATGTCCAAATATGTTTTAAAATGGCAAAATTTGCCTTGGTGTGTACTTACTGTAATTTTTTCATATGAGTAAGTCTTAAAACTGGATTTAAAGGATGAGAGAGATGGGCCATTCCTAAAAAATAAGAGGCAGATTATTCCAAAGTTTAGGTGCTCCATAACTAAAGCCACCCCCGATACTGAAGTTTTACTGATCACAGGTACTTTATGGTAACCCACATCCAATGACCAATATAAGAATCACTCTCACTAACCTACCAAGGACAGGCACGGTAAGCCATAGCAATGCCATTGGCTGCCTTATAGGTCAAAAGTAAGCTTTTATAATCAGTCTCTAAACTTAACTAGAAGCTAATACAGTGGCTTAAGTATGTAACTTCAATATTCTAAAGTTCCTTGGAGAATCTGTCTGCCTGAGAGCAATTTCAAATTTTTACACCTCTTCTCTTCATAATACTTCTCTGGTTATGTTTCAACACCTAAAATGGATGTTTAATTCTTCTGTGCCATTTGTTCTTTATTCTTTTGCAGTGCACTCCTCTAATATCCTTATAATATGTACTGCATGTCATCTCAGCCAGACAACCTAATGTAGACTTACTTGCTATGAAAAACGCTTCTATTCCACAGTGAGATTCAGATTGTCCTGGAAAAAGAGATGGAGAGGGACCAGAAAAGAGTGTTTAGAAGTTTGAGACACTGTCTACTGTTCTGATTTCTTTTCTCCCTGAGAACATCATCCATCTTAAAGAGTTTGTTTCCTCTAAACAAAAAATATGCAATCGGTAATTACACACCTACTGAGTACTCACAAGGAGGGCGCGATGGCGCAGTGGGTTGGACCGGGTCCTGCTCTCCGGTGGGTCTGGAGTTCGAGTCCCGCTTGGGGTGCCTTGTGGCGGATTGGCGTCCCGTCCTGGGTGTGTCCCCTCCCCCTCCGGCCTTACGCCCTGTGTTACCGGGTAGGCTCCGGTTCCCCATGACCCCATATGGGACAAGCGGTTCTGAAAATGTGTGTGTGTGAGTACTCACACATTTTCAATCAGCACTATATATATACACACACACACAATAAATGTCATATATATTATATTTTAAAACAATGCATGATTGACTGTTTATGTCATGTAATGCAGAATGTACACAATATGCTTTGTCATAATAGAACATACTATTATGTATTTCTTATACATTACCTGTAACACATATATGTTTTTGCAAACAGTTTTCATATATTTATAATAATTATAAATGAATATTTATTCATCTGCCAGCAGTAAATAAGGCATATTAGTCATACAAGTTTGTTTGTAAATATAAGAATTAATGACTACTTATTTATGAGCATGAACATCAGTGAATACCATCCAAAAATGTATATATGTAATATTACATATGAATGGTAAATCTATGTTTGAGGAAACAATGCTAGTTATTGATATTACTGAATAATTCACTTAATTAGTTTCTTGGAGTTCTGTTAAGCCATTTAGCATTTAACCTTTATATTGCAGAGACATATTTTAGTCTTAGGGGGGTGCTGTGGCGCAGTGGGTTGGGCCGCAGTCCTACTCTCCGGTGGGTCTGGGGTTCGAGTCCCGCTTGGGGTGCCTTGCGACGGACTGGCATCCCGTCCTGGGTGTGTCCCCTCCCCCTCCGGCCTTGCGCCCTGTGTTGCCGGGTAGGCTCCGGTTCCCCGTGACCCCATATGGGACAAGCGGTTCAGATAGTGTGTGTGTGTGTGTGTGTGTGTGTGTGTATTTTAGTCTTTACATAATGGATACTAAATACTGTTTGAACAACTGTACACTAATCTGCTGAAGCTTAATTATCTGAAAAGTTTTGAAAAGGAAGAGGAAAATTCTGAGAAATTCCTTAGTCCAGCATCACATGACCTTCGGGGCCATGGCGTCACACGGGTTAGACAGGTTCAGTGGAGGGTAATGCAGAGATGATAAAAATACCCCACTAATAAGCCTTTGAGAGTAGGAAGGCATTTGTGTTTGGGTCACAGCCTGCTTCATAACATCTGGTGGTTGTGTCAGGCAGGATCCTGGTGAACACAATGACAGTCTTCCTTGCAGGACTATGACATAATCTTTTTAATTGGTGTCAGTTTGAGGTCTTTACTTTAAAAAAGATTTGGAAAAAAACTTGAGATAGCTTTTTCACTTGCTGTTCACTCAGAAGTTTTTTAAAATGTACTCTGAGTAGTACAAGAGAAACACATTGCAGTTCTCAAAGCTTTCAGCTCAGTGGCTCATGCCGTAGCTGTGATTAATTTCTTCTCAGCCGATCACTGAAAGACCAGTCACATCAAGGAATTATACATCATAATAATTTTAATGACTGGTCTCTAAGGAATGTTCGGGATACTCTGAAACTGAAATGAAAAGAGGCTGTTTATGTGTAAATTTAAATCTCTCACTAAAACCTGCTCTTGATGGAAACATGGTAGGACTTGACTTCTACAAGAGGAGCTTGGTTTGAATTCTGCTCCTGCTGTAATACCTTTCAATGAAGTTCTAATCAGTGTAAAAAATTAAAGTTTAGTGTTTAGTATAATGTTGAATTGAATTGAACTGAATCATCTAGAATACACTTTCTGCCTATAAGGTGCACTAACACAGCATACAAAAACATTAATCCAGTTTAAATTTTAACTCATGATGAAAAGAAAAGCACAAAGTCAGAAAAGCAGTTCAGTCTTTAAATGAAACTTCAACTTAATTCTCTAAATGATGTAAATTGTAGATTTTAAAATATACATTTTTGAATATAATGTTTATCACTAGAATAGGGGGCGCGGTGGCGCAGTGGGTTGGACCACAGTCCTGCTTTCCGGTGGGTCTGGGGTTCGAGTCCCGCTTGGGGTGCCTTGCAACGGACTGGCATCCCATCTTGGGTGTGTCCCCTCCCCCTCCGGCCTTACGCCCTGTGTTGCCGGATAGGCTCCGGTTCCCCGTGACCCTGTATGGGACAAGCGGTTCTGAAAATGTGTGTGTGTGTGTGTGTTTATCATGATATATGATGATATCAAGAATACTAACGAACATAACATTTATTCATTTAACAGATGCTTTTGTCAGAAGCGATGTACATCTCAGCAAAAGTACAACATATACCAGCAAAACTAAATATTAAGACTTAGAGCATTTTCACTGATATAGTGGACCAATGGTTCCAGTGTTGTGCTGCTTGTGCTATTTTCTTGAACTACAAACACCAAGAACTGCTGTCTGAAAGTTATTTGTAAAATATTTAAAAAATGACATAATATGAAGAAAGCATTAAAATGTACTCTATATATTTAATATCTTGTTGTAGGGTTATGTTTTGACATCTAGGTTGACTAATGACCTTTTTATGTGTGATGATAAAAAGAAATCTCCAGAAAACTGCCTTGAGGACCATTGTCTGTTCAGTGCGTTGAATTATTATGATCTCCTGAATACTGTTGACCAATTCTTCTCGCAAGTTTACACACAGCAATCAATGACCACATACATTGTGAACCTCGGTCTTTTACTTCTCAGATTTCTGCACAGACATACACAATCACTATCTCTCTGAACAAATAGATTCAGATTCTTAGAAACAAGTTTAGCACACACACATGCCTAGGCTTAAATTCTTATTTTCTCCCATTCTCTTCCTCTCTGTGCATACACATAAACTCATTGAGACAGTAGACACACAGTCTCACACACACAGAGGCACCTCTACCCAGAAAGGCACAAGCCTCCTCTAAATTGGTACGTAACTATAGTTGTCATTCATGAGCATTTTTTTGGTCAAACACTTTCATGAACCAGTGAAGAGTTTGGACAATTTTCAATATTTGTCACTCTTCTCAGTGGGACAGCCTTCTTATCACTTAGTGAAAAAAGTGGGGCCTTCCTAAGTCCAAATGTAGAATTAAAAAAAGAACATCATGTTCATTATGTGGTCAATCACAATTACAAGCAAATGTTTTCCCAGTGGAGCCTTCACCCTTTCAGGCCTTTGTCCCCTTCTCCTTTGTGAACTGGAAGAAAGGCCTAGCAGTCAATAGGCAGTTGAGTGGTCTGAGAACAGAATGAGGAAGGGCTGTGTCCTTCAGCTTGGGTAATGTGTTTTATCTAGGAAGCACCCATACAGATCTGCTGAATTAAAGACTACAGCAGCAGATGGGAAACTTGTTGCTAGGTGACACACATGTCAATCTGCTTCATGCTACCCCCTCCACCACGTTTCCTTACCAAATTCCCACCACAAAAACAAGTCTCTGTGTTTTTCAATTTAAGCTGGCAAGAAACAAAAGGCAAAAAAAAAGAGAAAAGGTTCTCTTACTCTATGCTACTCTCTAAAGAAAACTGTAACCATATGCAATGTCTCCTGAACAGATAGTCTGGCCTATTTTCCACAAGACTGCTGTTTTAATTCCTGTCTCACTTCTCTGGGTGGTTCCATCCCCTCAGTCTTGGGTCCTCTTCCAGAGACCCGTGAGTTTGATGGTTCTGCGCAGTATCTTTGCTATTCCTAGTATTGCACTTTTCTAGAATGAGAACTCTGGTGTTGTTCTTGGTATCTATTGGAGCCACTCTTCCAACCTGCGTGTCACTGCCCCGAGGGCTCCCACCAGGATTGGGACCACTTCGGCTTTCACATTCTACATCCACTCCAGTTCTTCCTTCAGCCTTTGGTACTTCTGCAGCTTCTCATACTCTTTCTTGATGTTGCTGTAATTTGAGACTGAACATCTTCTTTTCTTTATCCACCACCACAATGTCCAGTTAGTTTGCAGCACTTGCTTGTCGATCTGGATCTGGATTCGTACAGGATCTTAGCCCTGTCATTCTCAACCGCCTTCTGTGGTGTCTCCTACTTGGACCAGGAAAGCTCCAACCCATACTCGGTGCAGATGTTCCTGTGCACTATCCCAGCCAATTGGTTGTGCCATTCAGTGTATGCTGTTCCCACCTGCTTCTTGCACCCTGCCATTAGGTGTTTGTCTTTGGGGCCTCTTTGTGTAACACATGTGTAACACGTGGTGTAATATTTTGTTCTAAGGCCAGTAGGTTCGTCTGTGGAGGTGTAAATAAAGGATCACTCGATTTGGCAATTATTAAAATTAACTATTAAACTTTACCAAAAACTGTATTTCTCTTAGGGGGTGCGGTGGCGCAGTGGGTTGGACCGCAGTCCTGCTCTCCGGTGGGTCTGGGGTTCAAGTCCTGCTTGGGGTGCCTTGCGATGGACTGGCATCCCGTCCTGGGTGTGTCCCCTTCCCCCTCTGGCCCTATGCCCTGTGTTGCCGGGTAGGCTCCGGTTCCCCGTGACCCCGTAAGGGACAAGCGGTTCTGAAAATGTGTGTGTGTGTGTGTATTTCTCTTAGGGGGTGCGGTGGCGCAGTGGGTTGGACCGCAGTCCTGCTCTCCGGTGGGTCTGGGGTTCAAGTCCTGCTTGGGGTGCCTTGCGATGGACTGGCATCCCGTCCTGGGTGTGTCCCCTTCCCCCTCTGGCCCTATGCCCTGTGTTGCCGGGTAGGCTCCGGTTCCCCGTGACCCCGTAAGGGACAAGCGGTTCTGAAAGTGTGTGTGTGTGTGTGTGTGTGTGTGTGTGTGTGTATTTCTCTTGTTTTCTCATATACATTATTTTCGGTAAAACATTACCTTAAATAACATGAAACTGAGTTCTGATAACTTAAAGCAACAAGGAAAAAAAATAATTTGCTTACACACAATACACACCATACAAATTAGCAACTAGGGTTAGACTAAGGTGCACCCCAACTATTAGGCATACCCAGGCTAACACTTGTTTGACAATTGGAGTTTAACACACCAGTGAAACAATCAGTATTTACAGTTCAAATATTAATTTCTCAGTGCTTCCAGTTTCAACAGCAGTTCAGTCACCGAAGTTTAAATTAGTTCCAATACATGGGGAATCGTGTCCATCAAGTAGTGATGATAGTGTTCGTTATAACACAAAACTTGCCAAACTCCTCACTTGAAGACTGGAAATCGAGTCCTTTTCCTACAGTGGTGAATACGCCATTCATTTCAGAGCTATTCCTACCACACTCTGAAAATCATGCCATGGGTCCCAGTCACAGTCTTCCGAATCCAACCAAGCCTTGGTCCAAGGCTCAGTTCTTCGGGTGGCTCGCCATCTACGCCTTCATGTAAAAATTCGTTGTTGCTCTAAAAAAAAAATTAAAACTGACCGAATTCGTGTACAACGGAAACAGCAGTGGAGCGATTTTCTCCATTTCTTGAATTTTTCCCACTCAGTCACAAAAAAGTTTCGCGTGTGCGCTCTACTTACGACGTTCAGTTACAAGACTGAATCAGTGGCGCTACTCACAGAACTGCCACGTGGGAAGGCGGGACTTCCAGCTATGCTCTCACCCTACTGGATGATTGACCCAGTCAATCAACTCTAAGAAATTAGGAAAAAATAAAAATAATTCCTCTCTGTCATAAAGTTATTTCCCTTAATTTATGTTAAATCTGCTAATCGTGTAATATATTGTGCAATATATTTACAGGGTTACATCTGCAGAGTCTGCACCTTGGGTTCTGCCTGGTATGGTAGACCCCTGTTTCTATTGATTATGGTGCTTAGAGCCTGCTCCTGTGCTGCTATGATTAGTGTCTCAGTTCTGTCCTTCAGTGCAGCCCTTTCCTGTCACTTGTAGTATTTCTGGATGTCAACCACCTCTGCTATCTGCCAATGGCACATTCGGTAAAGGCTTGTCCTGCAATAACGTTTCTTTTGGTCTTTAACCACCTGCTTTATCTCGTACTGTCTGAGGAATTCCCTTAGCAGGTTATCCCCAAAAGCCATATATCTGTATTTCTGGATGTTCTGTGTTTCATCCAGGATAGTGGCCTTGATACTCACTAAGCCTCAGCTCCTTTCCTTCCGACTGGTGTACAGTCTCTGAGTACTGGACTTCGGGTGGAGATTGAGAGGCTCCAACAGAATTACCATGCTACTCGGAAGCATGGAAATGAAGGGCTACCCCTGATGAAGGAGAGCAGGGTTACAGAACCAGTTGACACAACCCTACCAACCATGACAGCTGAATCCTTTGAGCTGACCACAAAAATCATGACCAGACAGTCCCCTTTAGTGCAATAACTTAGCCCTATATTTTTTTAAAACAAGCTTCTTAGTTTTTAGCAGGGGCTGACATTATCGCTGCTGAAATACACACAAACACATTGGCTGAAGCCACTCGTCCCTAGCGGGGTCATGGTGAGCTGGAGCCTCACCCAGTGGCATAGGGCGTGGGGCCAGAGGGGGAGGGGACACACCTAGGATGGGACACCAGTCCATCACAGGGCACCCCAAGCGGGACTCGAACCCCAGACCCGGCCAAGCCCGGTGTGCTCCCCCCCCCGCCCCCTGCCACTGAAATATATTCAGTAAAATCATGTGAGCCATTGTGTGACACAGTGTATATCTGGTTTTCCAATTTAATGAAATGGCTTTTGCAATAGTAAAAGCATCAAGTATTATTTGTTAGTTTTGAATGGATAGACTAAATAATGATGATGAGATGGTTAAACAGAAAAGGAAATTCTAATGTCAGCACATGGAGGCCATGAAAAATACTAATTGACAGAAAAATGTTTGTGGACACTAGAGCCAGCCCTGCTGTATATGAACAGTTCTTTTTCTGAAAACAGAAATATTTTAGTGCAGTCAATTGCATGACACAATAAATTTTTTCAAAGTTCTTCGTTATGTTGATTATAATTAGCTAAACTTTGCTGATTACAAAATACCACTAGCTCTTCTAGAGTGTCGGTTTTAGTTTGGTACTTTACAGCCACTGGAAAATTCGCGAAGACACCAGAGCATTCTCAAAATTACCAAAACATTTTCAGAAGGCGTCAGATTCAAAATGGTACTGGAATATTTGGTGCTTGGAACCCGGTGCCAAAATTAACTAATTTCAAGAATGTGGAGTATTTTTCTTGAAACATTTAGTACAAACTAATGTCAAAAGTATGCATAATCTAAGAAAACAGAGTAGAAAATGCAAAAAAATTTACACCAAATTTGTTACATTGTGTTGATGAATACACTGGGTTCTGAAATGATAGACATCCAAGTCACATTTGTTAAAGATGCAAATATTTTGCATTCATTTTCAACTTTATTTTCTTTTCTTGTCAATTTTCAAAATTTTATTTGTTGCAGAGCAAACATTACCAGCATTTCTGCATTCATATATTTACATTTACATTTATTTATTTAGCAGATGCTTTTCTCCAAAGTGACTTCCAATGAACTCTATGTAGTGTTATCAGCCCACACACCTTATTTACCAAGGTGACTTACACTGCTAGATATATTACTTACAATGGGTCACTTATCCATACATCAGTGAAACACACTCTCTCTGTCACTCACACACTACATATTGGGAGTAACAAGCATCTAAATGGAGTATGAATTTTTATTGAATTTATATTTTATTTTAAATTCATTCAGTTGGAAGACACTTTGCTTCAAAGCAGCATGCAACTGAGAGTAAATAAATGTGCACCAAAAGAGATTCAGTTCAGACCTGATTTAGGGAGTACAGTCAAAAAGTTTAATATTACTAATTTTGATATTACATACATTGCTCTATGCAGAATTGAATGGGGTCGGGGAAAGCTTTTTAAAAGACAACTTATGAGGCACACAGGACATCAAGAGGGAAGTGTTTTAAAATGTCTTGAAAGCTGAAAGGTGTTTAGCAGTTGATTTCAGAGAGAGCACTCATTCTACCAGTGAGTGTATTTACAAATATGATTACAAACAGACTGTAACCCACAGAAGAAGCGGTGAGGCCAGAGTTTGCACAGGAAGTGCAGTTTTCATTTACAGCAGTGGCTTCATTGGATGGGGGAAATCCGAAATCCAGGTCAAAAAGCAGAGCAAAGGTCAAAGCCAAGTGTACAAACATAGTCTGTGATGTAAATCCAAAAGCCAGGTCAAAGGTCCAAACGTAAGTCAAAACCGGAGGAGCGGGTGACAACCGCAGTGGCGATGGTTGTCTTAATGAGATGCCGCAAGTTGGGTGTGTGGTGTAGCTCCTTTTATACCTGCCCTTAACCCCATGCAGGTGCATGATCTTTATTTGCTGGGGCATGGTGCAGAACATGACAGACTTACAGACAGAGTAATAAACAGATTTATGATCCTGATAGTGTTTGTAAGTTAAGGATCCAGTGTATTTAGGAACAGTGAAATACTGATGAAAGAAAATCATAAATACACATATAAAGTCTATTTAAAGAAAGGAAAGAAATCAGTCACATCACATATATTGGCTTTGTTTCAGTGTTGTATTTTTTGCAGTATTACTTACATTGCACAATTAATTGATTGAAATAATTTCTGCTTTTTAAATTTTAGTTACTTATACCTGTTTTCCCCCCTTTGTGCTGGTCAATCCCAGTATATGCCTGTTTTGAAGGTAACGTGGGCTATTTTTGCATCACAGTCATGAAAACTTAAAATTCGTTCTTCTGTTACTTAATGCAGTCTATTAACTTTTCACACATAATTTGGAAAATCAATCACATCGGCTTGGAAGAATTTCAACGCATTCCTCCTTACAGAGCAATTTCAACTCATGAGTATTTGTGGAAATTCCAAAATTCCTGCAGTTCCTCCTAAGCAATGTGCAGGACTGATCAATGGTTAACAGATGCAATAATAATGCCAATAACAACAAAAAGGAGTGATTTGTAAATTCATTTCTACTTGTATTGCAAAAATATGGTAACAAAGGCCCTGCACAATTGCACGGCTGAAGATCTGTATAATGGCTGAATGGCGGAAAATTCCTCTTGCTAAATTTAACTAACTGGTGTCTTCAGTGCCCAAATGCTTAATACGTGTTGTTAAAAGACATGGTGATGTTACACAGTGGTAAACACTTGATTGTCCCAACTTTTTTGGAATATGCTGCTGACATCAATTTCAGAATAAACGTACATCTTCAAAAAACAATGCAGCTGATTAGGTAAAACATGAAATACCTTGTCTTTATACTGTTTTTGTTTGAATACAAGTCAAAGTAAATTTACAAATCACTCCTTTTTGTTTTTATTAGCATTTTCCATACTGACCCAACTTTTTTGGAATTGGATTTGTAGGTCAATTTTTTTTCACATTTTAGGTCATATTTGTACAGAAATACAGAAAATTCTATAGTGTTCACAAACTTTCAAGCACAACTGTAACTGAGTGTCATCAATGTATGAGTGAAAACCTATATTGTGCTGACAAATATCACCCAGTGTTAACATATACAGTGAG
This sequence comes from Scleropages formosus, assembly GCF_900964775.1. Taxonomy (NCBI): domain Eukaryota; kingdom Metazoa; phylum Chordata; class Actinopteri; order Osteoglossiformes; family Osteoglossidae; genus Scleropages; species Scleropages formosus. Next base: position 810,121 of record NC_041826.1, read on the forward strand.
GAACATAATGAACATAACACAGAGCCCTGAGGCACACCATATTCAGGAGAATAGAAGAGAGCAGAGAGGCACACTATATAGACAAGAACAAAGGGATGCAGTCATCAAATTTTCGTACAGACTGTTTACATTTAGACACATATGAACGAAACCACTTCAGAATGTGCCCCTTAGTTCAACCAGGGATCCAAGTCTACTGAGTAAGATACTATGGTCAACACTATCAAACGCAGCCCTCAAGTCCAGTAGCATAATGACTGAGGTATGGCCAGCATTATACAATCTAAGACTGAGATCATTAACAACACTGGTGAGTGTCCTTTCAGTGCTATGACCAGGGCAAAAACCAGAGTGAAATTTTTCACTTAAGGTATTTTAAAATTTGATAAATTACAATATTTTCTCAAATTGTGGATAAAAATGGCAGATTACTGTATAGCCTGTAATTAATTGGGTTATTATAGAGAAGATTTGCATTTATTTAGCTGATGCTTTTCTTCCAAACAACGTACAATGTTAGGCTACTTAAAATTACTTACCCATTTATGGAGCTGAGTAATTTTAAGTACCTTGCTCAAGACAACTATAGCTGTAGGTGGGATTCAAACCTCTCACCTATGGGTTCAAAGGGAGCAGTGCAAACCACTATGCTACCAGCTGTTTCCACTCTGCTTTCTTTAGTAACAGCCTAATAATTGAATTTTTAAAGACGTTTGGAACCCAACCATTTAGTGAAGTATTAATGATATTAACAATAGGTTCTGCAAGGACAGGTAGTAGATTTTATCAAGCAAATTAGCACTGTAATTTCCTGTATAGTAATTAAATCAAAGCTACTTAAAAGTTGCTGACAACATACAGTATTTGTATATGTAATAGTAAAAAGCCAGAACCCTTTACACTGTTGAGGATCAGAGTAGATGGTATAACTGATGCCTGGATGGTCTCTAATTTATTGTTAAAGAAGACATAAATTGATCATCAGTAATAGGAATAGAATTACACTGATGATCTCAGTGTTTACAAGTAAGATTTGCTATAGTGTTAAACAGAACATGAGGATTATTCAGATTATCCTCAATGTTGAGTAATATTCAGATCTGGCATGCGTTTAAATAAATAAGTACACACACGTTTTCTGAACTGCTTGTCCCACGTAGGGTCACAGGGAACCGGAGCCTACCCGACATAGGGCCGGAGGGGGAGGGGACACACCCAGGACAGGATGCCAGTCTGTCGCAAGGCACCCCAAGCAGGACTTGAACCCCAGACCCACCGGAGAGCAGGACCCAATCCAACCCACCACACCCCCACACCCTCCTAGTAAATAAGTAAATAAATGCAAATGTATTAATAACTTCAGGATAACTGTTATGGGTGACAGCTAAATTGGCTATAAAATTACTAAATTTCTCATTAATAGAAGAATATGGCCCAGGCAGATGATAGATGATGTTGAGTGCAGACTTAAGAGTAGTTGTAGTCTAGAGCTATAAGTTCAGACAAGGTAAAGTTAAAGATTTATTAGGGCTACTTGTAGTCTATTAGTAAAAAGAACACAAGCTCTACTGCCACAATGTACAGGAAATGAATAAATCCTTCTGGACTGGCTTTAGTCATATCAGTCACTGAGCTAGGTTTTGGTAAGAAAGATCAGACTTAGTATTAAATCATTCGCCAAAGCAGCTTTATTAGTTAGTGAGCAGATATTCAAAACATTTCAGATTACTATTTGACGGCAGTGGTAAGTTGAGTTGACATTTATTCCTTTAGCAACATACATCTCACAGAAAATACAATGTGTGTGTTACATCAACAGAAGGAGACTTAGATGCAGACACATGATTCTAAAACACTTTCCACCAAATAAACCAATGTACATCACATGAAGCTGCATGAATGTTTATCCAAATAATTCCTAATCATATTTTTTAAACAAGCAATTACATTTATTCCTTTAACAGACAGACAGTTTTGTCCAAAGCAATGTACATCTCATAGAAAATACAATTTGTACATTACATTAGGAGAGAGACATAGATGTAGATGTGTGATTAGGTACGGTTATTTTCCTTCACCACTATGCACCAACATTCGTCACGCAAGTAGCTGCATAAAACTTTACCAGAATATCGCCAATCCCTAATCACCTTCCTAGTAGTTTTGAAGATACATATAAACATTTACATTACATTGCAGGAGTGGCTCTGTAACGGATTGATCCGAGCATGATCATGAACATGCATAGCTTACGGGCATGAACATTTATACCTTACATGAATTTAAGAGATCATGGACAAAGTGAGTCTAGAAGAGATAAGACCCTTTTTAAAACGTGGACAGCAGTTCTGAACAAGAGGAGGAGGTCGTTCCACCACAATGGAGCCAGAGCTGAGAACCTTCATGCTTTACCTTGTGTGTGGAACAAAGCGGGTCGGTGTGGAAGAGCATAATAGTCTGGCTGGTGTGTAGCGAATTATCAAGTCCTGTAGATAGCTGGGAGGAGTTCCACTGATGCATTTGTAGGCCATAACCAAGGTCTTAAATTTGATCAGGGCAGCTATGGGAAGAAACGCTTTGTCAAGTCAAACATCTCGGGCAGCAGCGTTCTGTATCAGCTGCAGAGGTTTGATGCCAGTAGCAGGAAGGCCAGACAAGAGTTGCAGTAGTCCAGACAGGATGTCACCGTGGCCTGGACAAGTAGTTGCACAGAGTCTGTTATGAGGTAAGGATTGATCCTGCAGGTGTTATGCAGGATTTATGTGAAGCCACAGCACAGACCTGCCATGTGCTGAGAGAAACATTTCCTTGAGTCAGTCATCACTCCCAGACTCTTAGCTGAGGAGGTAGGCAAAATGTGAGTTGTCCAGTTTGAGAGATTAGGACAGGAAGACAGGTAGGGATCCTGTAGCTGGGAGGTGTAGGATCTGAGAGGTTGAGTTGTAGGCGGTGATCAGACATCCACACAGAGATGTCTGACAGGCAGGCAGTGATGCGCGTGGAAATGTCTGATGTGCCAGGTGGGAAGGAGAGGAAGAGCTGGATATCAGCGTAACAGTGGTATTTGAATCCATGGAAGGTAAGGGCTGAGGGAGGAGGTGTAGCTCGAGAAGAGCAGGGGACCTAGTACCACCACCACACCATTTGAGAGAGGCAGAGAAGAATGGGAGCCCTAACTAATGTCAGACCATTTGACAGTATCTGTCAGATAGGTAGAACTCAAACCATCTTAGTGCTGTTCCTTTGATCCCAAGTTGACTAGACAGGAGAGTAGGATCTGGTGATTGACACTTGAATGCTGCAGACAGGTCAAGGAGAGGGAGGCCACTCTGGCCAACTAGAGAGCATCAGATACTGCCAGGAGTGCAGTCTCCATGGAGTGACCAACTTTGAATCCAGAGTGATATCCATCAAGAAGATACTTCCAGGTGAAGAATTCAGAAAGTTAATCACAGCCTGCTTATTCTAGAGTTTGACAGAAAGGCCTATAGTTTTGGACCAAGTAGGATCCACAGAGGGTTTTTTTTTTTTAACCAGAGGTGAAATGACAGCAGTTTTGAAGGCAGATAGGAAGCAGCCAGAAGAGAGTGAGGAGTTGATCTTAGTGATGAAAGTGGAGAGCTGGTCTGATGGAGTGAGGATGGGATCAGATCTAGCGAGCAGGCGCTGGGTCTGTATAATATCAGGAGGTCGGAAACTTCAGATTCTGAGAGTGGTTTAAATTCTGAGAACAAAGTTAGCCTTTTGACTTTGCCAAGTCAGCATTGGGAGGAAACAGGGTTGAGTAATCTGACTGCCTCAGCGAAGAAACTGAGGGAGTCTGCTAGTGGTGGCACCGATACTCCTGTACCTTCTGCCAGATGGCAAAAGTTTGAAGAGTCCATGAGAGTGGTGAGGGGGGTCATCCACAATACTGGTGGCTTTGCAGATGCAGTATGGAGGTGCCAATGGTGGGTAGAGGGACTCCTATGATCTTTTCAGTTCTCATATCTCGCTGTAGGGTCTTGTGGTCAGAAACTGGAATTCCCGTAGCACAAGGTGAGACAGCTGGTCAGGTGTAGAAGGTGGTAAGGATGGGAGGGTAGAAGTTTGGCTCTCTTCAGCCTCCGTAAGAAGTGGAGGCACTGCTGGGCTTTCTTGGCTAGGCAGATGATGAGTCCAGGAGAGGTCCTCCATCATGTGCACACCAAGAAACTTGGAGCTTTTGACTATCTACAGCTTTTCCATTGTACAGTGGTGAGTGGCCTACTCAGGTCCTCCTGAAGTCAGCAATCATCTCTTTAATCTTAAGACTAAGAGATACACCATTCTGCGAGCTGGTCCCCCTCTAATGCTGACTCATCAGTGTTGCTGATGAGGCCTATAACTGTAATGTTGTCAGCAAACTTTATATGATTTGAACTGTGCTTTGCAGCACAGTCATGAGTCAGAGTAAACAGCAGTGGACTAAGCACACAGCCCTGGGGAGCACTGGTGTTTGGTGTGGTAGTGCTGGAGCTGCCAATCCTGACGGACTGGGGTCTCCCAGGCAAAAAGTCCAGGATCCAGTTGCAAAGGGAGGTGGTCAGACTGAGAAGGGTCAGCTTAGTTATCAGTTTGAGGGTTTATTGTGTTGAATGCTAAACTGAAGTCAATGAGCAGCATCCTTACACAGTTGTCCTTTTTGTCTAGATAGGTCAGAGATAGGTGGATGGTAGAAGATATGGCATCCTCTGTTAAATGGTTGGGATGATAGGCATACTGGAATGGGTCCACGGTGGTGAGAAGACTACTCCTAATGTGTTTCATGACTAGCTGCTTGAGGCACTTCACAATCATAGGTATGAGTGCAACCAGACAGTAGTCATTCAGGCAGGATGCATGATTTCTTTGGCACAGGGATGATTGTGAAGCACACAGGGACAATTGCCTGGCTCAGGAAAATGATTAAGATGTCCATGAAGACAAATGCAAGCTGAACAGTACATTCCCCGAGTACCCTGCCAGATATGTTGTCAGGACCCGCAGCTTTCTGTGGGTTAACTCTGGACAATCTTTCAGTCATCTACTGCATGCTGAAAAAGTATCTGGTCCATGGGAGTTGGGGTAGTCTTACCTGGTGGCATGTTTTGTGCTTCGAACCGTGCATAGAAATCATTCAACTCATCTGGGAGAGAGGCATCACCATCACAGACAAGTTCAATTCAATTAATTTTTATAGAGCACTCTTCTCATGCAGTGACACAGAGCGCTTTAGCACAGGCATAAAGCAAGAAAAACAGATAAAGAAGACAGTCGACTAATGGCTACCATAATGAAGAACTTTTTATAGTGCTATAAGAATACCTACTGGCCACTGGGGAAAGGAACACAAACTCCCAACTGAGGGTTGAGGGAGAAAAAACCTCTGGGGGTCCATGGGCCAGTGGTTGCCCACCCCTTCTGGGCATTCTAGAAACAAACAATTGTAAGCCAGTGTGTAACAAGTAATGATATTGTTGGTAAATGGCCTTTTGGATCCCCAGCTCAGCATGGAACGTCTCTATCATCATGGCAGATGGACATCATCCTCTGTCACCACGGGATTTGTCTGTTACCACTGGCCGGCCTCCTTAGATCTTATGTAGCGAGGTAGTGCTCAATGAGAAGATAGAACAGAGTTAGTGATTTAAGTAAATTTAATATGTATTTTTATAAAGGTGATAAACAACCAAGGCAGGTGGAATTACATTACGAGGTGGAATGCCTGAGTGAACATGTAAGTCTTCAGTTAGGATTTGGAAACAGATGGGGCATTTCTGACAGTAACTGGTAGACTATTCCACAGTTTAGGTGCTCTATAACTAAAGGCGTGACCTCCTACTGAGGTCTTATTGATCACAGGTACTTTAAGGTAACCTGCATCTAATGATTGGAGATATTGTCCTGGGATACATGATACATGATGGCGCCGCGAACGGCTGCCTCGGTGTGGAGCTCCACAGTTGTTTTACTGTTTTTGTTAGTTTGTCCTGTCTTTAGTTATACTCCGACAATCAGTTTTACCAGGGAAGAACTGCTAAACATTCGGCAATACACACCACCCAACATTTTACCGGTTTTCGACTATTGTGACGTTTTGCTGGACATTGTAGTCGGAGGTGCAGCGGTGCTGCTCAAGCGCTCCGAGACGCGCAAGCGTGGAAAGCGAGCCGGCGCGCTAGTCAAGCTCCGAAAGCGCGGCTTTAGACAGCGCTGCCTAGTATCCATCTGGCGAACCTCCGCTCCTTACCCAACAAAATAGACGAACTTTTCCTCCTGTCCCAAAGAAACAAGGACTTTTTAAACTCTGCTGCTCTGTGGTTCACGGAAACCTGGCTGAATGAAGCCATCCCGGACAGCGCGCTACATCTGCCGGTCTTCCAGCTGTTCAGAGCGGATCGCGACACGGAATCAGCGGGGAAATCACGTAGCGGTGGGACATGCTTCTACATCAACGAAAGGTGGTGTACAGATGTGACAGCGTTGAAGAAGATATGTGCTGTCCCGACCTAGAAGCGCTCTTCATCAACTGCAAGCCTTTCTACTCGCCGCGGGAGTTTTCCTCGTTCATCCTCGTAAGTGTTTACACTGCAAGCCTGTGTGAGCACAGCGCTGCAACAGCTGGACGACCAGATCACAGACACAGAGCAACAACACCCGGACTCTGTTATAATCATTCTCGAGGACTTGAATAAAGCAAATCTCTCCCGTGAACTGCCAAAATATAGACAACACGTTACATGTCCTACCAGAGACAGTAATATACTGGACCACTGCTACACCACAGTAAAGCATGCATTTCACTCTGTTCCACGGGCAGCTTTGGGGCTCTCTGATCACTGCCTGGTTCATCTTATACCGACCTACAGGCAGAAACTGAAATCAGCTAAACCTGTAATAAAGACTGTTAAAAGATGGACTGGGGAAGCAGAGCAGGACTTACAAGCCTGCTTCGAGTGCATCGATTGGAGTGCCTTTGAGGCTGCTGCTAGCGACCTAGATGAGCTCACAGACTCTGTAACATCATATGTCAGTTTCTGCGAGGATATGTGCATCCCTACCAGGACTCGTTTAACATACAACAATGACAAACCGTGGTTCACTGCAAAACTCAGACAGCTTCGTCAGGCTAAAGAAGACGCCTACAAGAACGGGGACGGAGTCTTGTATAAACAGGCCAAAAACACACTGGCAAAAGAGATCAGAGTGGCTAAGAGAAACTACTCTGAAAAGCTGAAGAAACAGTTTTCAGTCAACGATCCTGCATCAGTGTGGAAAGGCCTGAAAGACATCACAAATTACAAGACACCATCCCCCAGCACCGTGTCAACTCAACAACTGGCCGACGATTTGAATGAGTTTTATTGCAGGTTTGAAAAACCCTGTCTCACACCCCACACCCATTCAGACCCTCTCTCCACGAATCAATTAACACTTCCAGTAACCCCCACCTTCCCCCCTCCTGCACCTTTGATCTGTGAAGAGGAGGTGCGTCGGGTCTTCGTCAAACAGAAGACAAGGAAAGCACCAGGCCCAGACGGTGTCTCACCGGCCTGCTTAAAAACCTGTGCTGACCAGCTGGCCCCTATCTTCACAAAGATCTTCAACAGATCACTGGAGATGTGCGAAGTTCCTTCCTGCTTCAAACGCTCCACCATCATCCCCATCCCAAAGAAACCCAAAATCACAGGACTTAATGACTACAGACCTGTCGCCTTAACGTCTGTGGTCATGAAGTCACTTGAAAAACTGGAGTTGGACTACCTGAAGGACATCACTGGACCCTTGCTGGACCCCCTGCAGTTTGCTTACCGAGCAAACAGGTCTGTGGATGATGCAGTCAACATGGGACTGCACTACATCCTGCAACATCTGGACAAACCAGGGTCTTATGCGAGAATCCTGTTCGTGGACTTCAGCTCAGCCTTCAACACCATCATCCCACACCTCCTGCTGTCCAAATTAACCCAACTCTCTGTGCCCACCTCCATCTGTCGGTGGATCACCAACTTTCTGACAGACAGGCAGCAGATAGTGAGGCTGGGAAAATTCTCATCCAATACTCGCACGATCAGTACTGGCGTCCCCCAGGGATGTGTGCTCTCCCCACGGCTCTTCTCCCTGTACACCAACGACTGCACCGCTAAAGACCCCTCTGTCAAACTCCTGAAGTTTGCAGACGACACCACACTCATTGGCCTCATCCGGGATGGTGACAAGTCTGCTTACAGACAAGAGGTCCAAGAGCTGGCTGTCTGGTGCAGTCATAACAACCTGGAGCTGAACACGCTCAAAACAGTGGAGATGATCGTAGACTTCAGGAGAAACACCTCAGCATTATCCCCACTCACAATCATGAACAGCACTGTGGCAACAGTGGAGTCATTCAGGTTCCTGGGCACCACCATCTCACAGGACCTGAAGTGGGAGCCCCACATAGACTCCATTGTGAAGAAGGCCGAACAGAAGTTGTACTTCCTTCGCCAGCTGAGGAAGTTCAACCTGCTACAGGAGCTACTGCTGCAATTCTACTCCGCAGTCATCCAGTCTGTCCTCTGCACCTCTATAACTGTCTGGTTCAGCTCAGCTATGAAATCAGACATCAGAAGACTACAGCAGATAGTTCGGACTGCTGGAAGAATCATCGGCACATCCCCCCCAGCTCTCAGAGAACTGCACTCGTCCAGAGTCAGTAAAAGGGCTAGCAAAATCATTCTAGACCCCTCACATCCAGGACACTTCCTCTTCGAACCTTTGCCATCTGGCTGGCGCTACAGAGAGCTGAGCACCAGGACAGCCAGGCACAAGAAAAGTTTCTTTCCTCAGACCATCTACCTCATGAACAGCTAAATCCCCCCAGAGAGTAAACCAGTGCAATACACAATTCTTTTTATATTTATATTTATAACTATTTATCACATCATATCTCTTCTCACACTCCCTTGCATTTGTAACTAGTGACTATTTTTGTGTATAATATTGGGTACTGTATATTTTTATATATTTTTCATCCCTTATTCACATACTCTATCTTCTCATCTATCTTGCCACTGTCATTCTGTCTGTGCTGTGGAAGTTCCTGTCACCAAGACAAATTCCTTGTATGTGTGAACATACTTGGCAATAAAGCTCGTTCTGATTCTGATTCTGATATAAAAATGATCTCACAAAGCTAAGCCAGACCAATGCCATGTACTGCCTTATAGGTACAGAGCAGGATTTTATAATCAACTCTATAAGCAACTGGGAGCCAATGCAATGATGTAAGTACGGGTGTTATATGGTCATACTTCCTAATTTGAGTGACAATTCTTGAAGCAGCATTTTGTATCAGCTGTAGCCTGGATAGTCTGGTATCGACAACCCGACAAAGTATTATAGTAATCCAGCCTGCTGGAAACAAAGCATGAACCAGTTTCTCAGAATCCCATCTACAAAGGAATTGCTGCATTTTAGCCATGCTTCTTAACTGAAGGAAGCACGACTTAGTCAAAGCATTTTTACATGCGATACAAATGACAGCTTTCCATCCAGCAGGACACCCAAATCCTTGACACAATCCATATGCTTGAAGGTAATACCATTTGTTGTAACGATTGGCGTGATTATGTCGAGAGTTTTAGCATCACCACCCACCACGAGTACCTCTGTTTTACTGGCATTTAGAGATGCTCATCCATAATTTTATAGTGGTAAAACATTAGCTAATGACATCACATGTGATGGATCAGGCTTAAACAATACATACAGCTGTGTGTCATCAGCATACAAATGGAAATTCACATTGTGTTTGCGAATGAATGAATGACCGAGCTTTATTGCTAAGTATGTTTACACATCCAAGGAATTCGTCTTGGTGACAGGAACTTCCACAGCACAGACAGAATGACAGTAACAAGACACATAATAAAAGTAGAGTGGGCTAATAAAAGATAAGAGTATAAAGTACACAATATATATAGACACTAGACATTATGTTTGTACAGGTATGTTATATACAATGCAAGGGAAGGTAAATAAGAGATATGTGAAAATATAAATAGCGTTGTTTATTGCACCAGTTTACTCCCTAGGGGGCATTTAGCTGTTCATAAGGTAGATGGCCTGAGGAAATGAACTTTTCTTGTGCCTGGCTGTCCTGATCCTCAGTGCCCTGTAGCGCTGGCCAGGTGGCAAAAGTTCAAAGAGGAAGTGGCCTGGCCGATGATTCCTCCAGCCATCCGGACTAGTCGCTGTAATGAATGTCACCCAGTGGTAAAATATAAAGCGAGAACAGTAATGGACCCAACACAGAGCCCTGTGGCACACCATATGGAACTGTAGTAGAGATGGAGGGGGTGCACTCATTAGATTTCAATATAAATTGTTCACGGTTAGCTAAATACGATTCAAACCACTTGAGAACGGTACCTCTTAGTCCAACCAGGTTTCCAAGTCTACTCAGTAGGATACTATGGTCTACAGTATGAAATGCTGCACTCAAGTCTAGTAACAAGACTAGAGATCTGACCAGCATCAGAAGAAGTGATAGTATCATTAATACGTAAGTGCTGTTTCAGTGCTCTGACCAGTGCAGAAACCAGACTGAATTTTTTCAAATATATTATGGTGATTAAGATTTTACAATGTTGGAAGCTACGATTTTTTTCTAGAATTTGATAAAAATGGTGGATTGGACATTGGTCTATAATTACATGGGTTATTACAGTCCAGATCTGATTTCTTTAGTAGGGGTCTAATAACAGCGATTTTAAAAGCTTTTGGAACACAGCCATTTAATAACTACGTATTAACAGGTTCTGCAAGCATGGAAACTGCTGCTTTTAGTAATTTAGTGAGGATTGGGTCTAAAGGACAAGTTGTACTTTTGAAAGAGCAAATTAGCATGGTAATTTCCTCTACAGTTATTACATCAAAGCTACTGAGAGGGTGGACAACTAATATCAGAGGTGCTTATGCTGGCTAAAACTGAACTAGAGGGCATTATGGATTTGTGGATATTCTCTAATTTATTGAAAAACAACATAAATTCATCATTAGTAATGGTAGCAGAAATACATTGTTTATCTTTGTGTTTACCAGTTAAGTAAGCGATGGTATTAAACAGGAGGCAAGGGTTCATATGATTTTCATCAATTAGCTTTGCATAGTATTCGAATCTGGCATGAAAGAGTGTTTTATATTTTTAGACAATCAGACCAGGCTACATAAATGTTTAGTTGAACGCGATTTCTGCTCTAATTTATGACATTCTAACTTTATTGCACAAATTGATTCATTGAACCACGGTGAGTTTTACAGTTCGAATAAGTTTAGTTTTTGGTGGAGCCGCAGAGTCTAGGGTGACTTTAACCACTGAATTATAATCTAAAGCCATTTGATCAATATCTACGCTCGTTCCACAATCCGAGCTTCTAATACGAAGAATAATTTTAGCAGTAGTATTGTCAATATGCTGCATGATTTTAGTCTTACTATTGTCAGACTGTATGGGCAGGTATAGATTAAAGGTTAGGAAATGATCAGAAAGCCTCGTTTAAAGGAATAATATTAACATGAACCTCTACGCCGTAGGTTATGATGCGATCAAGCGTATGGTTATAGAAATCAGTAGGACCGGTAACAACTTGGGTAAAACTGACAGTTTAAGAGAGACAGAAAACTTAGCGAGTGTATCTGATGACACGTCTACATGAATGTAGAAATCACCCATCAGGATAATTTTATCATGATTAATAACTAAATTGGTTATGAAGTTGCTAAATTCCTTGAGAAAAGGAGTATGGTCCAGGTGGACGGTAATAAGGAATATAATTACATTGGGGTTTGAGTTGAAATCTAATTGTAGAGCTTCAAACGAGGTGATATTATCATGATTTGTGTTATTTGTAGTCTATTGAAAAGAACGCCGACTCCACCTCCACGATGTACAGAACGGGATTTATGGAAATAATCATATCCGTCCGGAGTGGCTTCTAGTGGAATCGTATCGGACTCACCGAGCCAGGTTTCGGTAAGAAAGAATAGATCGGACTTGTAACTTTAATATTAAAGTCATTTTCTAGGACAGCTGTACTTCTTAGTGAACGAATATTTAACAGATGCATTTTATATTACAGTTTGGCCTCAGTAGTAAGTTGCGAATGTTTTAATTTATTTTAGGTTTTTGGTGCAAACAGTACTATCACTAAGTCTAGTTAAATGCTGTGGCCTTAGTTTGTTTTGGCTGTACTTAATGCTTTTAAAGTTAAGCCCACACTGGACAAGGCACAAGAAACCTCATCACATGAGAAATGGCTGCTGATATCAGAATGAGAAACAGACCCATCAATACACAAAGCTGCTGAAGGAGATGATCCATGGACCATGAGTCAGTCCTGCAACTTGTAGGCTAAATTCTGGGATAAAACAAACAAACCCCTCCAGCTGAGGTGTACACCCTCACGAGTGGAAAAACCTGGGCCTTTCCCAGAAATCATCCCAGTTATTAACAAATGATATACGATTGGAGTGACACCATGTCTCTAACCACCTGTTAAGACACCAGTCTACTGTACACAATGTCCCCCATGAAGAGTATAGGTAAAGGACCAGACACTATTAGATTGACACTTCCTTCTGGCCTTGTTACACATAGAAATAAATCAGCTCTTCAACACCTCAGACTGCTAATAACAAATATCATTACCATCAACATGCACCATCATAGTCAACACAGCATTATTGGCTAGAGAACTGACACGAGCCTCCATGTCAGATGCACGTGTGCCTGGGAAACACACACACACACACATTTTCAGAACCGCTTGTCCCATACGGGGTCACGGGGAACCAGAGCCTACCCGGCAACACAGGGCGTAAGGCTGGAGGGGGAGGGGACACACCCAGGACGGGACGCTAATCCGTCGCAAGGTACCCCAAGCAGGACTCGAACCCCAGACCCACCGGACAGCAGGACTGTGGCCCAACCCACTGCGCCACCGCACCCCTGCCTGGGAAACACTTCCTTTACATTTCGATTCCCAGGCCCCCGAACCTTAACGTTTTGGATAGCCGAATCCCACAAAATAAGCACATTATTATTAGGTGAACTGCTTAGAGCCGAAAATCTATTTTGGATTTGGATGGGAACCTGAACCAGGAACCCCTATCTTAGGCTTCGCTTTATTTGACTTCTTACTCCAAACCATAACCCAGTTGCCGTGAGAGTGCTCCGGGGTACCCGGCTTCTCATTAGCTATACTGGGGCCTGTAAGCGTCGATGTTGAGTTTGACACTGGGGCATTGGGACACACCGAGTCCAACCAACTCTCCATTTCTCGTATAGAAATCAAATTCTTAATGCGCTCTTCTAAATCATGGACCTTCCGCACCAAGTCATTATTTGTTATGCATTTTGAGCAAATGAAATGTTCTACAATGTCAGCAGGTGCAACCAAACAAAACACGTTACATAACACAGGTGTTCTTTCAGACTATACATTCAGGATAGAACTTACAAACAAGGACTCCATTCTTTCCAAAGACTCCGTCTCAGCTACCGCTGTTTGATGCCCCACTCTGCAGCTCAAGTAGCTTTGTAGTCTGTGATGGTCTGAATGCCTTGCCACATGTGCTTTGTGCCTTTGGAATTTAGGAAATGATGCTGGATTCTTCCTGCATAGTTGCACTTCACCTCTTCGATAGCACGGTACAGATTGGCCCTTGCTGTACAGTAAGCTCCCTTGTTGCCAGACATGATGGGAGTGTCTTGGGTTTTCAGCGGTGAGCCCACCTCAGGAGTCATCCAGTTTCTGGTTTGCCCATGTGGTGATTGTATTGAAGGAAGTCATATCTATGCACTTGCTGATGTAGCCAGTCACTGATTCTGTGTATTCCTGAGTCTGTGGTGTTATGGTATGTAACAGCCACTCTGAACATATTTCAGTCTGTGTTCAAAGCAGACCCAAAAGAGTCTAAAATGTTTGTACTGTGGGTTGCAAAAGCAACATGCTGATGGAGTTTTGGCAGCACTGATTTGAGATTTGCCTTGATGATGTCCCCAGCAACAATGAAAAATCCATCAGAATATGCTGTCTAAGTTGCTGATAGCCCCGTTGAGTTTGCATAGCGCTTCCCTTGAGTTAGGAAAAGGTGGAATGTACACTGCAATAATGATCCTAGCAGTAAACTCTGGGCAGGTAGTATGGCTGGCACTTCAACCATAAACTCCACTAGTGACAAACAGTAGTTAGAAACCACAACAGCATTCCTGCACCATTTGTTATTTGTGTAAACACACAGACCACTGTCACAAATCTTACCAGACAGTGCTGCTATCCTCACAGCAGGATGTGTAGTTAACCTGGCTGGCTGAATGGCTGCGTTGAACCATGTTCCTGTAAAAACGAGAACACAGCAGTACTTGACTTCATGTTGGGTAGTTAGCTGTAGTCTGAGGACATCCAGTTTATTGTTGAGAGCAGACACTAGAGAGGAGGATGAATGGTAAAGCCAGGAGGCTAGGGTTACCTTTTAGACTAACACAAATGCTGGCTTGCTGAACGTGCTTCTGCTGCCTAGTGGACCGTTTCTGGCACCCTCTATCCCTGCCCACGGCATCAGGCGATACCGTGGTCCTGGGGCCTGGTTCACGTAGCAGCCCGAGGTCAGTTTTACTTGACTTCCTCCCAACAGTAACCCAGTCACCAAGAAAGTGGTGGCCTGCAACAGCCTAATCCAAGTTTGACTCCACAGAGGCATCGCGACAGAGTCCAACCAGCTTTGTCTCTCTAACAGATCATTTTTTATGCACCCTTCTAAAATCACGGACTTTCTGCATCAAGTTATTTTCAATTTATTTCATGCATGTAAAATCAGCAGGAGCAACTAAGCAATACATTTTACAAAACACAGAAGTACGGTAAGTGCACTGTGACAATACATTCAGGGTGGAACTCAAGAGATTCCATTGTCTGCTACATGCTGACTCAACTGATGGTTATTGGCTCACCTCATGGCTGTGTGTTGTGTCTTTAGTAGACAAGGGAAGCAGGAGAATTATTCAAAGATTTTAACAATGAAAATGAACGTGCACGTTCACATCCTCTCTTCTACTATCTCTCTAACTGCATCGCAAAACTTCAATGCAAAACCCCATATCCCCCTCTTAAGGAATTCTTCCTGTAATCACAAACAGTACATGCAATAGGAAAGGCGGACAGTACATTAGCTATCAAGAAACCACTTCACATGCATATGAAAATAGACTAAACATTGAAAGAATGCTAGTAACACGTAACAATTAACAGCATTTTTCAACAGCACAGAACATCAGCAGTACTTAAATGTCCATGTTAATTCTGTAAGTACTGTACATAGTCCTTCAGTCAACCCAGCTCATGCCTTTGGTGGTTCTCACACAAACAAGCATCTGAAGGCACAGGATTTTCAGACAAGGGCATGTGAGATGACAGCAAGTTTCCAACAGTGGCAGTTTGTCCAGTATCTGGCGCATTTGTCGGTACTGGTATGAGGCATAAAGCATGTTATTTCCTTCTGTCATCCAGTATAAGGGCCAACTTGTTTCCTAACCTCAACTGGGGGAGTGAATTTGGGATAAGCCTTTGGCACATGTACTGGTTTCCTTATGCGCATTTTATCCCCTTCTCGAAAAGGACGCATGCAATGTGTGCAATCAGATCAAGCGTTCATGACATCCTGCTGTGCTGAAACATGCTGGTGCATCAGTGCAGGTTCATGACCAGAAGGTGGGAGAACATTAAGGCAAGTGTGCATTTTCTGCTCATGAAGCAATTCAAAGGGTGAGACACCCGTCATAGCATGCGGTGTAGCATAGTAAATCTGAAGGAAGTCACTGTTTCTTGCCATGGTGCCGATTATATGATGGCTGACTGAATCGTACTTTTAAGCGGTGGAGAAGTTTGATAGCTCAATTTGCAGCCGGATGATACACTGATGTACGAACATGCTGAATGTCCCTGTCTTTCAAGAACGCAGCAAACTCAGGTGAAGTGAACTGAGGCCCATTATTAGTCACTAGTGTCCTTGGACTGCCATGTCTACTGAGAAGAGACAAGAAAAGCAGTCACTTGCTTTGTTGCCACAGATGCAGTAAAGCCTACTTCAGGCCACTTACTATAATAATCTGAGCGTCAAGGCATATCGGCAATTCGAAACAGCTGTCTCAAAAGGGCCTACAATTGTGGTGATCAGTTGTTGTTTCTGTTATTACCTATAGAGGGCAGATGTGTTCGGTAAGTACAGGAAGGATACGGAGGCAGCAAGGAAGCGGATTTAGAGGAGATACAAAAAAGCACATGGTTGTGAAAACCCAGGGTGGACATTAAACGAGGCTACGTGCCAGTTAACAATATCATTCTCAGTGTGTTTATTGAGTAAACATAACAACAATGTCCATCGCCAGTTTTTTCCAAGGTGGAAGAGGCAAAGGGACAAGCTGGAGAGGTGCAGCAGAAGGTTTGGCTGTCTTATCCAAAGAAAGACACAACTGGCAAGTGGCAATTTTCTCTGTCATAAGCACATCCATGAGGCCACTAATAGTTCACACAGGCATTGTTTCGTTCGCACAGTTCCCTGGTGACTTTCATGAACAATACGAACTAGCATTTCATGAGTTCCTTAGGTACCACCAGTAGCGAACCTCTGAACACAAAGTCATCTTGCACACTGAACTCATACCATAGTTTGTAGTATGGACCGAACACCTAGTCAAAAGCAGCAGGAGAAGGCAGCCAACCATGCACAATTTGTATACACAGAGCAGAGAGCCGAAGCAGCAACAAAGTTTTCCTGTGAGACGGCGGTCAGAGCAGTAGACAAAGCCACCAACTCAGGTTTAGTGTCTTACTCAGTGGAAGGACAAGGCAGAGGCAGGCAAGACAAAATCTGTAGTGTGATTGTCAAATTTTAATCTTACGGGTGAAGTTTCTCACACAACCCAATGCCATATGCTGTGATGGAAGGGTAGAAAGGGGACAAACTGGAGAAGAGGGTGGCGGAGGCAGCACTGTGTCCATCGAACCAAAGCTTAAGTCCTTTAATCAAGCAAGGCTGCACCATCATTGATGAAGTGAGCAGGAAAAGACCGTATCTAGATGGTGTTTGCAGGTAAGCAGCCTAGCACTGAAACTAGGTCATATGAGTAAGTAAGCAAACTGACAGTAGGCGGCTGTAAGGGCACTGTGTAAAAATGTTGCTCATACACTTGCTTTGGCAAAATGGACACTGCGAAACCAGAGTTGACTGTGAGTGGAAGAGACATGGGTGCAGCAGCAGGCCAAACCTTTTATGGCCACATTACACAGCAGATGGTCCATTGGTCCAGACAGGTGGAGAATACAGACCTCCAGTAATTCAATTGCTTGCACTGAACGAGCAGGAGTAGAACGGCAAACTCATGCAAAATGTCCAACCTTATTGCAGGTCTTACATCTAGCAGATGCAGCAGGGCAGTCCCGTGCATTTGTAAGATGTCCATTGGAGCCACAATGGAAGCATGTCCGACCTGATGGAGCAGGAGCAGACATCTTTGAAGCACGTGCGTTGGAGTTGGCTTTGGGACACTGTCGTCCAGGTG
The DNA here is from genome assembly GCF_900964775.1 of Scleropages formosus. NCBI lineage: Eukaryota > Metazoa > Chordata > Actinopteri > Osteoglossiformes > Osteoglossidae > Scleropages > Scleropages formosus. Next base: position 827,720 of record NC_041826.1, read on the forward strand.
CAGGAGTAGCACGTACAGCTTGTACCAGAGCAGAGCTGCTTGCAGACATCATCGCTTTCCCCTGAGCATCTAGCTGCGTGGCAATTGTAAATGAGGCCTCCAGTGTTAAGTTAGATTCCAGTAATCTTTCGCGGATACGAGGATTAGCAACATGCTCCACTAAGCTGGTCACGCAGCATATCATCCACTTTATCAGCAAAGTCAAGTAGTAGCCAAATCTTTCAAAGCAGCACTGTACTATACTTGTTTCTCCAGTTCCCTGCACGCATTTTCTAAAAGCATGCCATTCTACCACAACATTTCGTTTTTGATTGAAGTGGTCTTCCAAAGCTTTATCGCAGCAGCCAGATCACCGGTATTTGGCAACATATAAAACAGACTCTGGCCTTAGGTTCCGAGGCAGCAAAGGAGCAAAGCTTGTTTTCTTGCTTCCGGCCAGGAAAGTCTATTTGCATCAATGACGAGCGTGTAGCTGTTGAACATTTTCAACCACGTTACTACTAGCGGCATGGCAGGCTCACTGGGACAAGGCAAAGAAGGACTGGGACACAAAGTACTCACAGATGCCATCCTCAATAATCCTTAGAAAAAACTGTCCTCATCGCCAATTTTATTGTGTCTACTAAAGACAAGGGAAGCAGGAGAATTATTATTCACAAAGGTTTTAATAATGAAAACGAACAAGCATGGAACACACCAAGTCAATATCACCATGTACACAACCTCTCTTCTCTACTATCTCTTTAATTGTATCGCAAAACCTCGAATGCCAACTAGCAGTACGCCAATGCAAAACACCACATTGTGGTTCAGTGGACACTGCCTCACTCTGCCTGATTAAACCCACAAAAAGAACACACAAGTGTTGAAAGTGTTTAAAAAACATACACAACACTATCAAGTCACGTTCATAGCTATGCACTAAAGATATACCGTCCTGGACACCTTGTTTGAGAGTTATTTTCAAATTCTATCCAAAGAGCACTCCACGAAAAAACAAATACTATATTCTCCATGAAGCCAGTCTGTTGCCTTCATGGACAAAAAGAGTCAGAAGGGTTTACAAACCAAGCATCTTCTACCTGACAGTATTTAAGCTATAATAATGCACTAATGCTCTTTCAATCAATTTAAACCAAATACCTGCCCAGTATCCTAGTCCTCCTAATCACATTACCACCAACTTGCATTTTGCTAGAAGCAATGATTAGCAAAGTTGAAACAAACCACATTTTTTAAACCTTTCTTCCTTTCACCTATACACATTTTCACAGGATGGCCACTGTAGTGCCTTTATTTGACCATTGTTGCATGTTTAATATATTTCCAGCAGCACAGTGGCTGAGCAGGATGTGCAAGGGGTAGCATTCCCAGGCTGTATTTTCAAATATAGATTTCTTCTACAAGTTGTATTTTAAGTTTACCATTTGTAGTTTCACTGCTTTTAAAATTGAATTTCTGTACTTTTTTCTGCAGTGTTTAAAATAAACTTAGATCTCATTCTTGGGAGAGAGAAGGGGCAAGAACACCCATCTACTCTGCTAATTTCCTATTATTTCTTCAACCCCTCCTGATAATATATGACTATACTGACTATCTTTTTTTGTTTTGCTAGATAATGCTGAGGTTGTTTGCCAATAAGAACTCCTTTTGGAGATGATAATGAAGATATCAGCACCATCATGATTCTAGTTGACTTAAATACAAACATTTAAAAGCTGCTTAAGAGAATCCTTAAATCAAGCTGCGTAACTACATCTCAGAAATAAGAAAAATGACAGTATCACTTTACTACTGAAAATCAGGTCCAGAAAACCTAGATGAAGACCTTGTGACCCTCAAATTTGTTAAGTGTCGCCTTTGACAGCCTAAAGAGACACCTGTTTCAATACTAACACTGTACTGAGTTCTTCCATTTGTGGACACAGCATGTAAGTTCTCACAAATTCCTTTGTCTTTGGTTTTGAGAGACTACACAACTGGTAGTCTAAGTCATAGGTCAAATTATCTCATTGGATTAACTCAAAACCCTCATCACATTGTAGGTCTTCAGGATATATAAAGGGCATTAGAGACTCAGTTTAAGATGCCTCTTAGCACAAGTCACTAGGACAGGGCAATCAGGCAGGACAGAGTTCAGTTGCACACATCTGTTGGCAACATATGCTCATTGGTTTGCTTGTAGAAACACAATACACTACAGTATAAAGCCAAAACTCTCCATGTACTATCATAGTTATTTAACACAAGTTAGCGTCATTCTCTCTTGCAATCTGACATCCATGAGTAAGGGCATACAGCTCTGTGGCTTGGGCTGACCATGTAGTCGGTAATCTCGCTGCTTCTACTGGACTTCCTGTATCTGATACAACAGCATATGAGGTGGAGGGGGAGCCATAGGACAACTGCAATGAACAACCATCTACAAACAACACCTTTCTTGTCTCCAGTGGGTCCTCTCTTAAGTCTGGTCTTGGTTTACTGACATGCTCCAAGAGCCCGAGACAGCTGTGAGGTTCTCCATCTGTCTCCACAGGTAATAGAGTTGCAGGGTTAGTAAGAGTACAATGTTCGAGAGTGATATTCGCAAGAGTAAGTAAGATATTCTGATAATGAATCATTCACGCCGGGGTGAGTTGCAAGGCTCGTGCTTGGGTTAGGATGGCATGGATGGCATGAGGAACTTAAACAGTTAGCGGGTGCATTTGAACTAAGTCGGCAGAGGCCAATACGGCCTCAGTCGTGGCTGCCACAGCCTCCAAACAGGTGGGCAGAGCTGCAGCAACTGGCTCTAATCGCTTTGAATAATAGGCAATGGGACGGTGGCCACCTCCATGTTTCTGGCACAATACTGCTGTCATGAAACCTTGTCTCTCAGAAACAAACAAAATAAAAGGTCTGTCGTAGTAAGGGACCCGAAGTGCTGGTGCGCTAGTGAGAGCCTGCTTCAAGTCAGTCAACGCATTGCTCAGCTTCCTCGGTCCAAGTCACTTTGTCAGTCGGGACTAATTTCTGTCCATGTATACAGTCCTGCAGTGGTTGTGCAGTGGTTACGCTGCGCATAATTTTGGATCCAAGGGCGGCAGTAGCCAATCATGCCCATTAAAAACATTAACTGTCGTTTTGTGCTTGGCTTCTGAGCATTCAGGATTATCTTTATTCGCTCGGCTCCTAATGAGCATTCTTCTTTTGACAGGTCATGACCTAAATAGTGCACTTTCCGTTTGACTAACTGCAGTTTTACGAAAGAAAAGACAACAGCGCTCGAGTGTCAGCTTCACATGCCTCTCTGGTGGTGGAACAAAGCAACAAATCATCCACATATTGTATGAGCACACTCCCCTTTTCCCAGAGTAAACCGTTCGAGATTATGTCCCACTTCCTGCACATAAACACTGGGAGATTCAGTGTAACCCTGCGGCATGACGGTCCACATCCATCGTTTTCCCTTAAAGGTGACTGCAAACCAGAACTGAGAGTCAGGATGAACCGGAATGGAAAAGAAAGCATTTGCCAGATCAACAACAGAAAACCATTCTGCTTCTGCAGGAATGGAGGAAATAATCGTAGATGGGTTCGGCACTATTGGGGCTCTAGGATGTACAGCAGAATTCACCCCCTTAAGTTCTGTACAAACCGCCAAGACCCATTGGCTTTTCTTACAGGCAAAATAGGTGAGTTAACAGGTGAATGTGTTATTTCTTTACTGCTCCTCGCTGCACTAGTTCTGCGTGGACGCTGCTAATACCTTCCTCTGCCTCGGGTAATAAGGGGTATTGATCCCAGTGTGGACGGTACTCTGACTTTGGGACCACTACAAGTGGCTCCGCTGTAATTTCCCGTCCAAAATCGTTCTTCCCTGTTGCCCACAATTTCTGATTAATCTGGTCTAACCAATCAGGGTAACCCTGTGTATCCCCCTTTGTGTCTGCCCCCACCCACACATTTCCTGGTATACAGGGAACAACTTATCCAAAACGACTCGGGAAACATCCCCATCGCTAGAAATCCATTTACCCCTTTCAACCTCCCCCCAAGTCCTGTCTTGTTAAACATGCCTGAACCCATAACCCTAAGTCCTGCCCTATGATGTTACCAGTTTTTCCCAATGACACATGTGGAGCTGACCCCCCTTTGTACCACTTGTGTTGTTCTTCAGTGACTGTAACAGAAGTGGCTATCTGAGTCTTTGAGGTGAAGAGGAATTGCAGTTTCAGTTCTTCTCCTTCTGTTCCACCCTGCACAAAGTCCTCCTCCCACGGGCCCTCTCTTGACTGTGGGAAGAAGGGAGCAGTGCAGTGCAGCTTGTCCGGTTGTTGTTGTGACTTAGGCACCTTATCACGCAGCAGCTGGTCTCCTGCAGTTAATGACCACACACAGTAGGATGATACTGCCTCTTGAGCAAGGAACAGACTAAGGCTTGGGGCTGATAAGTGTGTACCTTCTTCTGTAACTTGTATCTGTACCCCCAACTTTGCTAGCAAGTCTCTGCCTAAAAGATTCACAGGGCAAAAGTCACTCAGAAGGAAAACATGGTGGATGATGGAAGCAGCGGTCGGGCTACTCACGGCCAGCGGTATCGTTTCAGCAAGAAGATGTGACAGTCCTGCAGCGCCAATAACATTGGCAAATTGTCCATTGCTGGGGGTCCCTGGTGCCTCCTTGGATCACAGGGCTTAGCAGGTTGCCCCAGTGTCGACCAGGAACTTGATCTTCCTCTCGTTCACACCTCTAATTCAATCAGTGGGTCAGCCTGAGGACACCAGTTTAGGGCGATGTACTGACCTTGAGCAGGTTTGACGCTCCCATTGCCCTCCCCCGCACTTCGCTATTGTGGAAAGTGAGTGGTGGTCCCTCCAGGTGGAGCAGGCCACCCCCCTCTTGAACCTGAAGACTTTGATGGTTGTGGACAGTGCTGTTTCCAGTGATCAGGTGCCCCACAGTTGAAGCATCCCCGTTGTCCTGTGTCTGAGGCGGGCCATCGGCCTTGGCCTCTCCCACGTCCCCGCACATGTCGCCCTCTTCCACGACCTCTGCCGCCTCCACGCCCTCCTCTTTGGGGTTGCCCTCCTCCCTGATAAATCAGGGTCTGGGCTGCCACCAGTTTTCATGCCCTTTTCTCTTCTTCCTCCTTGACGGTGTTCTCAGCATGCAGTGCATGTCGCTGGATCATGTCCATGTCAGCCTGTCCCCATTCGAGGCATACTGTTTTCAGAGACTTCTGTAGGGGAGAGAGCAGACCAGCCACAAACACAAACACCATAGCTCAGGCCCTTTCTGCATCTGTCTCTATTCCTGAATAGTTTTTCATGAGTGTTTCGAGATGGTGCTCCCACTCTGAGATGCTCTCATTGGGTTTCTGCTTCGCTCGCTGAAATTTGGACCAATTGGGTCGCTTCTTGTAATTTTCTTTTATCTTGGTTCCCAACTCAGTCCACTGGGTACCATAGTTTGCATAGTTCCTGCCATGGGTCCTGCCAGGTCCCACATACTTGTCCCCATTCCCCTTTCAGACGGCAGCACAATACCTTTGCCCATTCGGCTCCGCTCGGTTGGTAGATACCGTTTAATTCCTGGACCTCCTTCCAGAAATAGTCACCGTCCACCTGCTTTGGGTCTGATAGGCTCTGAGCCACGTCAATCAGTTCCTGTATGTCCCAGTTTCTTTGCACCATCACAAACCGCTGGATGCCATCATCACCTGAGCCCCTTGGGTCCAGCATCTGGACCAACGGTAGCTGTTGCAACCTTGCCGACACTTCCCTTGGGAGAGAAAGGGAGGCAAGAGCCCTTGTAGATGGTATCTTCCTGGGTACAGTTGGTGCTGGCTTCCTGTACAACCTCTATGTCCTCCTCCTCTTCCTTGTTTTGCGCAGCCGGGGTGCTGGAGGATGGTCCTGCTGCTCCTTGACCATCATCAGCAGGCAGGAGGACAGGGTACAGAGGCAGTTGTTCCTTTTTCTTTGCTTTCGTGCTTTCGCCTGCAGGGAAGGCTTATGCTGCCATGGTTAGGACAGTTTGCATTTCAGTCTTAGCTTTTTCTGCTTTCAGCTTTTCAGTTTCTGCCTTTAGTTTCACGGTGAGGTCAGCCACATGCTTTTATGCCGTTTCTAAGGCCTTTTTCTGAGCTGCAGTTTCCCATATCCTGAACTTGTCTACCTTTGAACCTTTACTCCCACAACATGACCTTCTCTCTCTTTCTAGCAACTTTTCCTTTGTCTGTCTTATTATAGTCGGATCCATTGAACCCTCCTTCAGCCAACAACCCTGAGTATACTTGTGCCACTTTCTACAACTTCTTGCCACTCATTCCCGTCTCTGCTTCTATTATGTCTCTACACGTTTTCTTTCTTTCTACACTACCTGATCCTAATGGTGGTTCCCTTTTTTCCTTCTTTTTCATTAATCTTTCAAATTTCGTTTCCCCATCCGGATCATATGCAGGATCTGGTCCCCAATCTGGTTTGCTATTATTCTGCCACATAGTGCTTTTCTTTTACCGTCGAACACACCACATTCTTTCTTTCAAAATGTGTAATACGTTTATTATTGTTACAATTATGCCCTTAACTCTGACACTCCAGTGTTACTGGTCATGTATTCGGACGCAGAGGACGGCAGCGTGATCCTCCTATTATTTGCTTCTGTCTTGTGATATACAAAATATAGTATTTATTTTTATTATTATAACAGTGGAACCTCGGTTGGCGAACATCTCTTTTTACGAATAATTCAGAATACAAAGTGCAAATACGAAAAAAAATGTTTCTGTATACAAATGGTGGCTCGGAATATGAACAACATGCAAACAGCCTCAAGGTCGTCGAATTCGGTATTCGAACATTCAGTGCGTATGTTTATGAATAAATGTTTTGAATTTTTGTTTATGTTTGTTTGTTGTTTTTGTTTGTTTGTTTGTATGTTCTGTTTATGAATAAATTATATACGCTTCAGGAAGCATCGGGCGAGTAGGGAGACAATGAATACCCTCCGCAATAATAAAAAATAAAAAATAAAATAAAATAAACATTTATGAATAAATGTATTCGTAAACTTCTTCGCTTTTCGAAAGATTGCCCCCAAGCACAAACATCCTGTTTGAACCTGTACATGTGGGTACGCTTTAGGAAGCATCGGGCGAGTAGGGAGACAATGAATACCCTCCGCCAAGCATCAATTGTATACGTAGCCTCATGTTGTGAACGTCTCGTATCCAAAGCTCTCGCACACACGTTTGAGAAATTCTTTGTGATTTTCTTTAGCGTACGTACGTATTGTGCATACCCTAAGCAACGATGTCACCCAAGAAGGTAATAGCAGCATCTGAGAAGAAGAAGATTGTCCGTATCCCGATAGAACTGAAGAAGGAAATCATCGGAAAGCATGAACGTGGTGTATGCATGTCTGAGCTTACCAGGATGTATGGCAAGTCAGCATCAACAATCTGTACCATCCCGGCAAATGAGGAAGAAATCATGAAGGCTGATGTTGCAAAAGGAGTAACAGTGTTAACAAAGCAACGGTCTCAGGCCATCGAGGACGTAGAGAAGTTGTTGCTTATCTGGATAAACGAGAGACAGTTAGCAGGTGATCATAGCGTGTCCAGGGCTATCATCTGCGATAAGGCAAGGCAGCTGTACACCGATCTCATAAAAAAAATAAAAAAATGCTAGGATCAACTGATGTGGCTCTCGAGTAATATTTTTGGTGTTTTAGTAGCAATTATTCTGTTATACATTATTTCTTATGGGGAAATTCGTTTCGGCGTACGAAAATTTCAGAGGACGAATGAATACATGGAACGAATTAAATTTGTAAACCGAGGGTCCACTGTATTTTTATTTTTTTCACGCACTCATTCATACAGTTACAAATAACGGACACAGTGACACACAGACACAAACTCTCTTTCTTGAGCTCACTTTTTAGGTTACCCTGGTCCTTTTTCCCGGACCACCTGATACATATCACCTAGCCCTTCCTTTCCTCCCTATCCTGGGACTTGTAGGGCGGGTAGTCGTGAACCTATCTATTTTATCTCGTGTTGGACTGACCAACACTATTACCGGAGTTAACTCAACTAGGCCTATTGCCTGTGTTGGACCCACCAACGCTTAGTCGACTTTATAGATTGGACTCTATCAACCTTCCGCATAAGGGTTCTGTAACCGAGAGTAATGATTCACGCGTTTGTCTCCGGACTCTAACTGGACTTCATGGTGGACTCTAACCAACATGTATTTGAAAACACGTTCCTACCTTTTGATGACAATGGTGTATTCTGCCCAAGTTGATTCGTGGACTGCGGGATGGACCAGCCCTAACTTTTGCTCGGGTTTCTCGCGGCCCACGGGTCGCCCTCAGCAGAAGTTTGCCATCTTGGTGGGACCTCCAAAACTGTGGTAGGAAAGAACAACATTCAACTTCTCTCTCAGGTTACAGAAGCCTTTAATGCAATACATGTGCACGGGTGAGCCTCCTGGGAGAGTCACACCAAGGCAGGCAAACAGGCAGATGTTTATACACACAGGGGTGGGGTTGTTACTTCTACCCCAAGCTTGTCTGTAGGTGTACTGTTCTCTCTGCGTGTTATGCACATCCAGTACGTTAACGCAGTTTAACAGCAAGCCAAACTCGATTCTCACGAGCCAGGATATGAGCATCTTGCTCCTTTATTATCTCCAAATGACAGGTGAAAATGCGAGTGAAACTATAATAAACAGAAACAGTAAAAGAAACAGTCTAATTACAACAAATCGCTAACCAGTCAACTCATTCACCGATAGCACACTTACCATGACACAGAGAGAGCCTATCCCGACAGAAGTGCATCATGGAAAAACTACACGTGCACAAATCGCGTATCAACGTATGGAAATAAAGGTTCCACTCAACAAAGCAATTAATCACATTGAACATTTCTTTTATTTTTTTAAAATGAACTAAACAAATCTGCGGACACAACATACCAGTCACGTTTAGTCATGTACGCAGGTCCTCATTTTTGGACACTCTAAACCTATTCTAATCTATGCACACATGCAGAAACCGTTACGATTTCTGGTCTCGCGCTAGGGTGTTCTTGTACAAGCACATGCTTCCTTACAGTTTCCATACAAACAACAGCTCAAAAACGTGTATAAAGTTCACATGATGATTACTGCACAACAACTTAATGTTACAGAATAGAATAAGTACAACAGAATTTCATTCCACAAAAGACACAAAGGCACTCACACAGAGAACAGGAGAGGTATGTATTGCTGGTGGTCCAGGGGTTTAGCCCATGGCACATATGCCTTATCTTCTTTTGTAACTCAGTGTTTGTTTTTTGTATTTGGCTTGGGTTAAAGTGTTTTATTGTTACTGAAGATCATCTTTTTAAGTAAAGAAAAATAAACATTTTGATCCAACTACTTCCGTTTTCCACTGCTGCCTCCATCCGTCGTCCGTACCCTCACAATCATAAAATTTGTTATCAGCAGTCTGAGGTGTTAAAGAGCAGCTTTATTTCAATGTGTAGTAAAGCCAGAAGGAAATGTCTGACTCTAATAATGTCTGCTCTTTAACCCAGACTCTTCATGGGGGACATAGTGTACAGTAGACTAGTGTCCTTTAACAGGTAGTTGGAGATGTGGTGCCACTCTAATCGCAAATTATTTGTTAATAACTGGGATGATTTCTAGGAAAGGCCCGGGTTTTTCACACGTGATGGTGTACAGCTCAACTGAAGGGGTTTGTTTGTTCTGTCCCAGAACTTAGCCTGCAAGTTCCAGGACTGACTCAGCCATGGGTCACTTCCTTTAGCAGCTGTGTGTATTGATGGGTCTGTTACTCATTCTGGTACCAGTGGTCATTTCTCATGTAAGGGGTTTTCTTGTCCAGGGGGCACGATGGTGCAGTGGGTTGGACTGGGTCCTGCTCTCCGGTGGGTCTGGGGTTTGAGTCCCGCTTGGGGTGCCTTGCGGCAGACTGGTGTCCCGTTCTGGGTGTGTCCCCTGGCCTTACACCCTGTGTTGCCAGGTAGGCTCCGGTTCCCCACGACCCCGTCTGGGACAAGTGGGTCAGAAAATGTGTGTGTGTGTGTGTGTGTGTGTGTGTGTGTGTGGGATTTCTTGTCCTGTGTCCAGTGTGAGCCTCAAAACTTTAAATAAAAGCATTATCTGCAGCCAAAAAATACAAACTGTTATAAGACCACAGCATTTAACTATACTAAGTAATAGGAATGCTTGCACCAGAATATGTCATTTTGGAGAAAAGCGTCTGCTAAATGAATAAATGTAAACGTAAGGCTTCAGCTCCTTCTTGCTTTAAAAACCACCATTTTTCCTGTCCCAAGAAACCCAGAGTGAGCTGCTTGAATGACTACTGCCCTGTGGCACTTTCATCAGTTATCATGAAGTGCTTTGAGCGGTTAGTTAAAGCTCACATCACCTCTTCACTGCCTGACACCTTAGACCTACTGCAATTTGCCTTATTGCTAAAACAGGTCTACAGAGGATCCTGTTGCCACAGCTCTCCATACTGCTCTTTCACCCCTGCACAAGAAAGGGTCAAATGTTTTAGCCCTCTTGCTCAGTTCTGGTTTTTAGGTCCTTGCACGTGAGGTGAGTTGGTGGTGTCTACGAAAACATTACTTTTAGATGTGTCTCCTGTACCTTACAGACTAGGGTTATGATTCTGACTAGGGTGCAGAAAGGCCCAGTTAGCGTGTTGTATCACTATACCGTTATTGTGAGCTTAACCCTCCCATGCAGCACACTTCGCAACCATAGCCCTTCTGTCTTTTCCCCTCTTAAAAAAATTACAGTACAAACACATATGAATAATAAAAAATATGCTATCAGAATGCAATAAAAAATAAAAGGAATAATTAATACAGAACCAGATTACTCACAACAACATTTTTTAAGGATACCAAAGAAAACACACAACTTAGTACCCGGGTTATATTATATTACATTATATATATGTATGTACATATTATATACTACGATGTATTATATACAAATATATATACTGTGATGGGGGGTGCGGTGGCGCAGTGGGTGGGACCACAGTCCTGCTGTCCGGTGGGTCTGGGGTTCGAGTCCCGCTTGGGGTACCTTGCAACGGACTGGCGTCCCGTCCTGGGTGTGTCCCCTCCCCCTCCGGCCTTACGCCCTGTGTTGCCGGGTAGGCTCCGGTTCCCCGCGACCCCATCTGGGACAAGTGGTTCTGGAAATGTGTGTGTGTGTGTGTGTGTGTGTGTGTGTGTGTGTGTGTGTGTGTGTGTGTGTGTGTATATATATACTGCATTATATATATATTTGTACTTCTGTCACACTAGTCACGATTCTATAACTGAATGTTACAATGTTTTACAACCCGTTAGCATTCAATAATACAGCTGTAGCAAATATCTGTAAATGCACAGAAAAGGTGAATAAAGTGGGTACCGCTCCCTCCCTTAAGCAAACTATAACGCCCACACCATCAAGCCAAACAACCGCACCTGCTGTGCATCAGAGCGACCAGGGATAAAGGAAGCTGTGACAACGCACAAAATTGCAGAATCTCATTGAGCCATTGCTTCTCCTTGTGACAGTCAGTGAACCCCACTCACCTCCTTGTCCTTACAGTCCCTCCCTGTCCTTTGCCCTTCGTCGCCTGGTCTCTGTCTTCATGGTTCCTGATCTTCTGCTTTCTCTGATCAACTTCAATTCCTGTCTCATCCACAGAACAACATCTGTGCCTCGAACAACTTTTGCTTGTCCCAGACTACAATTCTTGCTTATTGATCTCCTGCCCAGTACCTCTCCCACTTGGGGAAGAGTATATCCGTTGTTGCTCCCAGAACAGAAGGCCATGCATGAATACATGACCGAGGTGTTAGCCTCTGGGGTTATTCGGTCTGCAAAATCCCCGGTCTCCACAAGGTTTTTTTTATAGAAAGAAGGAAGGAGGGTTGCACCCATGCATTGATTATCAGGGGCTCAACATGGTCACAGTGGAATACCTTCACCCCATGCCACTTATCACTGTCGCTTTGGAACAGATCCACGGGGCAAGGGTATTCACTAAACTAGACCTGCTTACAACCTTATTTGGATAAGGGAGGGTGATGAGTGGAAGACCGCGTTTAGCACCTCCTCAAGCCACTATGAATATACTGTGATGCTGTTCTGTCTTTCTATTGCTCTTTCAGTATTCCAAGCTTTTGTAATCCAAGACATGCTTGTGTACCTGAACGGCATATTAATCTACTCCAAAACAATGGAGTCCAATATGTGCATACTTTTTGTGCAAACTATCTGCAGCTGAGCACAACTTCAACTTCGGGAATCAGGATCCATTAGCCATCAAGTTGACTCTGGAGGAATGGAGACACCGGCTAGAGGGCACTTGACACCTATTCCTAGTGCTCACAGACCACCAAAACCTCAGACGGCTCAACACCTGAATCCTCGCCAAGGATGACGAGTGCTATTTTTTATGCATTTTAGGTTCGCCATGTCTTACAGACCAGTTACAAAGAACGCCAAGGCAGACTCTTTGTCCCACAAGCAGGGTAAGCACCCAGACTCGGGGTGTTCAGAGCCCATCCTAACATAAAGGTGCGTGGTAGCTCCAGTGCCGTGGCAGTTTTTGCAGGAATGCCGGTCAGCTCAAGCCAGCAGGTAAAGAATATGTTCTGGTCAGCATGAGGCCATCCCTCTTCCAGTGGGCACATGACTCCCCAGCCACCGGGCACTCTGGCCACTGAAGGACTTTTTTCCTCCTGCAAGGGCAATTCTGGTGCCCTTCCCTCTGGGAGAATGTCCAGGAGTACTTGGAGGCCTGTGATACCTGCGCCCAAGCCCAGACCCCTAACCAGAAACCTGCAGGTGTGTTTGAACCCCTGCCAGTCCCTGTGTGAATCTGGTCCTATGTGGCAGTCAACTTCCAAGTGGCTCTCCTCTTGTCTGAAGTTAACACCATCATCATGACCATCTTAGACCGCTTCTCAAACGCATTCCACCTGATCCCCACAGCACTGGAGACTGCAGAGGATCTATTCCAGCATATTTTTCATCTCTATGGCCTCCCAGAGGACACTGGGTCAGATTGCGGTCCACAGTTCACCTCCCAAGTGTAGTGTAGGTTAGGGGTGTCAGTGACACCCGCAGGCGAACAGCCAGGTGGAGAGACTACATCAAAACATCAGCTGGTTCTTGCACAGCTAGCATGGCCTGAAGCAAAATCAGTGGGCTCGGTTTTTGCCATGGGCAAAACACAGCCACAACTCCCTGTCACACTCCTCCAGGGGTATCTCTCCCATTCAGTGTGTCTTTGGCTATCAACCTGTCCTTTTCCCCTGGTATCCAGGATCCAGTGAAGTGCCGGTGGTTGATACATGGCTCTGAGGCAGTGAGGAGACGTGGCATGCAGTGAAGGACCATCTCCAGCGTAGTGTCCGCCGGTATAAACATCAAGCAAATCATTACTGCTGCCACCTCCCCTTCCATCCAGGACAATGGGTTTGGCTCTTTACCTGGAACCTTCGGCTGCAGCTTCTATCGAAGAAGCTCAGTCCATGCTACATCAGTCCTTACAGGATCATATGCCAGGTCACTCTGGTAACCTACTGCCTACAATTGTCCCCACACCTGTGTGCTTGTCCCTCGTTCCATGTGTCTCTCTTCAAGCCATACAAGAAATCCCAGCTCCAAGGTCTCCGAGATAGTGTTCCTCCCCGACCAATGCAGGTGGATTGGGCCACAGCCTATGGCCAAAGAACCCCACTTACCTCCTCATCCTTACCTCCTTTAACAGAGGCATAAGGCAAGAAAATCAAATACATCCGATCAAGAATGTTACGTCTCCCTCAACCAGCGCATTGGCGACACCTGCTGTTCCGTGATGGAATAGAAGATAAAAAGGGATGCCGAGGAGGAGACAATGCAGAACCTTGTTCAGTGACTTCTCTTGCACGCCTTCCTGCCTCTACCTTTGCTTGTTTATTCTTTGACCACAATTCTCGCCTTGCCCTGTTTATCCTGTTTGCCAATCGCCCGACCTTCGCCTGTCCCTGACTTCTCTCTTGGATTACGTCTGTCTGTTATTATAAACATCGCTTTGAAGAACTCTGCACTTGAGTCCGTCATCGAGTGGAATGAAACTATGACAGAAAGTTCCACCTCATACCAGGACTCAGCAGAACTCGCCCAGATGCGCAACGCGCTCGCCACCAAGGGGGCGATCATCGGTGCGCATGAGCAGTCACAGGCATGACTGGAAGACTCAGTCAAGAGGCTAGATCAAACCCTGCAAACGGCAGGGATTATCCAGTTCCCTGTGACCACCACACCTGTGGTTCCAGCCGGTCCTGCGCCACCCACACCACCTGAGGAAAGTGGACCTGATACAACCATCGCCATTCCTGAGAGGTATGACGGCTCACCCGATCAGTGCCAGGACTTTCTGATGCAGTGTGAATTAGTGTCTGAATGCTTCCCACGCATGTATCGGACCGATGAAGCCAAAATAGCATTTGTGCTGTCCCTGTTGGTGGGTCCGGCTCGTGCCTGGGCAGCGGCGGGGTGGCGCACGCGCCAGAGGACCACTTACACTGCTTTCAGGGAAAAGTTTGAGGCAGTGTTTGACCACCCTCACGCTGGTCGCTCTGCTGGTGACCGTCTCTGGCACCTGAGCCAAGGAAACAGGACCGTGGCTGAATATGCTCTCGAGTTCTGTTCCCTTGCCGCAAGAAGCGGTTGGAACTCTGCTGCTCCCTTTACCTGTTTCTGCAAAGGGCTTCACCCTCGGATCCAGGCCGAGCTAACCTACTGCGGGGAGATAGATAGATATACTTTATTGATCCCACAAGGGAAATTATGTTACAGCAGCAGAACACAAGTCAGATAAATACTTGCAATATATATTTAAAAAACATATAAAACAAGTGGAAAAATACAAGATAAAAATATATGTGCAATTATGTATACTGTTGGAAAAATAAAAGAATAAAAAGTATATTAAATAAATTAAAACAGTATGTAGTGCAACAGTAAAGTGCAAGTTGTACAAAATGGTAATATAATCAGTAACAAGATGAACTAACAATAGTGCTGAATAGTTCATCTGTCACACAGAGGTGAGCTGTTGTACAAAGTTATTGCGAACAATAGAAATGATTTCCTGAACCGTTCTTTATGGCAGCGTAGCTGAATGAGTCTTTTAGAAAATGAGCTCCGCTGTCTCTGCAGCGTGCTGTGCAGTGGGTGGGAAGGAGTATCCATGATGGAGAGCAGTTTGTTCAGTGACCTCCTATTCCTCACAGACTCAAACGTCTCCATGTTCTGTCCAATGATGCTGCCGGCCTTACCGATGAGCTTGTTCACCCTGCCTGCATCTCTGGCATTGATGCTGCTCCCCCAGCAGACCACAGCAAAGTAGATGGCGCTCGCAACAACAGACTGGTAGAAGATCTCCAGCATCTTGCTGCACACATTGAAAGATCTGAGCTTTCTCAGAAAATAGTCTGCTCATTCCCTTCTTGTACACAGCATCAGTGTGGTCCCTCCAGTCCAGACTGCTGTTCAAGTGGACACCTAAGTACTTGTATTTCTGAACAGTCTCAACCTCCTCCCCCAGGATCTTTATGGGTCTGACTGCAGTTCTTGTCTTCCTAAAGTCGACGACCATCTCCTTGGTCTTCTTGACATTTAGGAGCAGATAATTCCTGCTGCACCACTCCACAAAGTTATCCACCAGGTGCCTATACTCCAACTCCTGTCCATCTATAATACACCCCACCACTGCAGAGTCATCAGAGAACTTCTGCAAATGGCATGATTCAGTATCATACTGAAAATCAGAGGTGTACAGAGCGAACAGGAATGGTGACAGAACAGTTCCCTGTGGCGCTCCTGTGTTGCTAACCAAAACATCAGACAGGAAGCTCCCCAGCCGTACAAACTGTGGCCTGTCTGACAGATAGTCAGAGATCCAGGAGACCGTAGATGCACCGACACCCATCCCCAGCAGCTTCTCACTCAACAAAAGAGGTTGGATGGTATTAAAGGCACTGGAGAAGTCAAAAACATGATCCTCACAGTGCTGCCACTACCATCCAAGTGAGAATGAGCTCGATGCAGCAGATAGGCGACGGTATCATCCACACCCACATGAGGCCGATAGGCAAACTGAAGAGGGTCCAGACTAGATTTAACTTGTGGTCTCAGCTGTATCAGCACCAGTCTCTCCAGTACCTTCATAACATGTGACGTTAGGGCAACTGGTCTGAAGTCACTGGGGCCAGATGGGATGGCTATCCTTGGCACCGGTACTAAACACGATGTCTTCCATAGCACAGGAATCCTTTCTTGCAACAGACTCAGGTTGAAGATGTGTTGCAGGATGCCAGACAGCTGGGCTGCACAGGACCTCAGGACCCGGGGGCTGATGTGATCCGGGCCTGCCGCCTTGCCTTGATGGAGTCTCTCCAGCTGTCTTCTCACCTGGCCGATGGTCACATTCATGGGGGTTGGAGTTGGGGGGTTGTGGTCAGACGTACACTGTGGGGGGTGGGAGTGGGTACGACGGAAGGCATTAGAGAGTGACAAAGAGGGTGTGAAGACTGGTCCGGTGTGGGGAGGGCCAGCAGGGGGTCCAGTGCTGAACCTGTTAAAGAACAAATTCAGCTCATTGGCTCTGTCCAGGCTGCCGTCCTGCTGACGATCTTTGATGTTATATCCTGTGATCTGCTTCATGCCCCTCCACACATCCCTCATGTTGTTCAGCTGGAGTTTATTCTCCAGCTTTTGTCTATAAGAGTCTTTACACTTCCTCAGTGCCACCTTCAGTTGGCGCTGTATCCTTCTCATCTCGTCCTTGTCACCAGACCTGAAGGCTCTCTTTTTTTGGTTCAGCAAACCCTTCAGGTCACTGATAACCCAAGGCTTGTTATTAGGAAAACAGCGTACTGTCCGGGTTGGAATGATAGTGTCCTCACAGAAATTAATATAGTCCGTGATGCAGTCAGTGATGTTATTGAGGTCGTCCCCATGTGGTCTGCAGAGCACATCCCAATCTGTAGTTTCAAAGCAGTCCTGCAAGACCTCACTGGCCTCCTGAGTCCATCTCCTCACATTCCTTGTGGAAATAAGCTGCCTTTGAACTGCAGGGACATACTGAGGTGTTAAAAGGATAAGACTGTGGTCTGATCTACCAAGTGGGGGCAGGGCAGTGGCGGTATATGCATTCTCAACATTTGCATACAACAGAGCCAATGTTTTGTTTTCCCTCGTAGTGCAATCAATGAACTGATGAAAAGTTGGAAGAATTGAGTCCAATCTAACATGATTAAAATCTCCGGTAACGGCCACAAAAGCATCGGGGTGCTGAGACTGTAGCCTAGCAACGGTGGTGTGTACCGCGTCACATGCCGATGCCTCATCAGCTGATGGTGGAATGTAAACCCCGACCAGTATGACGGAGGAGAACTCCCGTGGTCAATAATATGGACGAATACTCAAAGCTAGGAGTTCGGTGTCCGGCGAGCAGAAACGTTCCTTCACAGTAAAATGTCCGGGATTGCACCACCGTTCATTCACAAACACTGCAATCCCACCGCCCTTCTTCTTACTGCTCAGCCTGACGTCTCTGTCCGCCCGAACCGTCCTGAAGCCGGGTATGGAGGCACTGTGTTCCGGGAAGTCCGGTTGCAGCCATGTCTCCGTAAAGCACAAAATGCTGCTGTCCCGGTACTCCCTCTGGGTCCGAATCAGTGCCTACAACTCGTCCATCTTATTTCCCAAAGACCTCACGTTACCGGTGATGATCGACGGGACAGATGGTTTAAATCTCCTCCTTTTTGCTCTTCTCTTTGCTCCGGCTCTGTACCCGCGGCGTCTCCTCCTGAGCTCCTCCGGGATAACAGGCCTAGACCCGGGCAGGTATCCTGTATAGGAGAGCGCTAGCAGCTGATCGCGTGTGTACACAGACACAACGCCACTCCGCTCAGCATGTCCCCTCATTACAAAAAGTGAGGAAAACAGCGATACGGTCATTAAAAAGTAATAAAAGTGATAAAAAGTAGTAAGAAATAAAAAAGTAATAAAAGTCAACGATCAATTTGACAAGCGACAAGTTTTAAAAAAAAACAAGAAATCTAACGAGCTGCTGCAACAAGCTGCCACTCGGCTGGCGCCATCTTGGATCTGTTTTACCTGTACAAAATTATGGATGAGAAACATGTTTTTTTTTTAATCTCTAAATGCCAGTAAAACAGAAGTACTTGTGATGGGTAGCGATGCCAAAAGTCTTCACACAAACACACCAATCTTTACCACAAATGGTATTAGTTTCAAGCGTACAGACTGTGTCAAGGATTTGAATATGCTTTTGGATGGAAAGCTGTCATTTGCATCTCAAATAAATGCTTTGACTAAGTTGTGCTTCCTTCAGTTAAGAAGCATAGCTAAATAGCAATTCCTATATACGCAACATGCTGAGAAACTGGTTCACATTTTTGTTTCAAAAAGGCTAGACTATTGTAATTGTATTGTGCTTTGTTATCGGGTTGTCCATACCAGACTCTATCCAGACTACAGTTGATACAAAATGCTGCTGTGACAATGGTCACTAGAACTAGGAAGTATGACAATATAACACACACACACACACACACATTTTCAGAACCACCTGTCCCTTACGGGGTCACGGGGAACCGGAGCCTACCCGGTAACACAGGGCGTAAGGCCGGAGGGGGAAGGGGACACACCCAGGACAGGACGCCAGTCCACTGCAAGGCACCCCAAGCACGACTCAAACCCCAGACCCACCGGAGAGCAGGACCTGGTCCAACCCACTGCGCCACCGCGCCCCCCATCCCCTCTATACTAATGCAAATTAAATGTACTTATTTAAGTTACAAATTGCTATTTCTTCTTGTTGAGTATTGTCTCTCTACATGAGACCTGAGGAGGCCAGCCAATGGTTACAGATGCACCCCATGCCAACTGAAGATGATGGCCAACTGCCATGATGAATGAGATGTACCATGCTGAGCTGGGAATTCAAGCTACCATACGGAAACAATGTCATTATTACTTGTAAACTGGCTTTGAATTGTTATTTAATCTAGAATGCCCAGGAGGGGTGGCCCTTGGACCCCCAGAGGTTTATTCTCCCTCGATTTTTGGTTGGGAGTGTTTGTTTCTTTCCTCCATGGCCAGTAGGCATACTTATAGCACTATAAAAGTATTATATGATGATAGTTAACTGTCTTCTTTGTTTCTTTGTTTGTTTTTCTGATATATGCCCTGGACACCCTGGTTATTCTAGGTTTCTACTGGTTGGTTCGGCATGATCCGGTGGTCCGGTGGAATACAGGGGAACTGGTGTCAGATGCTCGCATGCCTGTTTGCAGCTGTTGTGTCATGCCACATCGGTGGAAAGGGTGGCAGGGCTCCCCTGGTGGAGGTTCCGCAGAAGAATGAAGACCTTCGTCAGGTCTTAAGAAAGGCCAGGGCAGCAGAGCTGCCCCCTTATAAGCCTTGGGACTGTGTGATTGACCTCTTGCCAGGGACCACATCCCTAAGGGGCCGCATGTACACCTTGTCCCTTCTAGAACAGAAAGCGATGCAGGAGTATATCACAGAGGACCTGAATGCAGGGATCATCAGGCTTCTACCAGCCTCCGCCAGGTTCTTTTTCATCAGCAAGAATGACGGGGGTCTGCACCCCTGCATTGACTATCGGGGGTTGAATGCCATCACAATCAACTATTATTATTAATAATAATAATAATAATAATAATAATAATATTATTTTTATTTTTTATAGAGCGCTCTTCTCACGTAGTGACATAGAGCACTTTAACACAGGCAAAGAGCAAGAAAAATTGATACAAACAAAGAAGACAGTCAACTAATGGCTACCATAATGAAGAACTTACTATAGAGCTATAAGTATACCTACTGGCCACCGGGGAAAGGAACAAAAACTCCCAACTGAAGGTTGAGGGAGAAAAAAAAACCTCTGGGGGTCTACGGACCAGTGGTAGCCCACCCCTCCTGGGCATTCTAGAAAGTAACAATTTGTAAGCTAGTGTTTAACAAGTAATTAAAATGTTGGTAATGGCATCTTGGATCCCCAGCTCGGCATGGAACGTCTCCATCGTCATGGCAGATGGA
The DNA here is from genome assembly GCF_900964775.1 of Scleropages formosus. Lineage (NCBI taxonomy): Eukaryota > Metazoa > Chordata > Actinopteri > Osteoglossiformes > Osteoglossidae > Scleropages > Scleropages formosus. Next base: position 847,879 of record NC_041826.1, read on the forward strand.
CATCATCCTCTGTCAGCACGGGATTCGTCTGTCACCACTGGCCAGCCTCCTCAGGTCTTATGTAGCGAGGTAGTGCTCAATGAGAAGATAGGACAGAGTTAGTAATTTGTTACTTAAGTAAATTTCAAATGCATTTTTGTAAAGGTGATAAAATAAACAACCAAAGCAGGTTGAATTACATTACGAGGTGGAATGCCTGAGTGAACATGTAAGTCTTTAGTTGGGATTTGAAAACAGAAACAGACGGGGCATTTCTTACAGCAACTGGTAGACTATTCCACAGGTTAGGTGCTCTATAACTAAAGGCGCGACCTCCTACTGAGGTCTTATTGATCACAAGTAGTTTAAGGTAATGGAATGTTTGTGTACCTTATTAAAAAAAAATTGTAGGAAGGTTATCAGGATTCATCTATCCTGCATTTTATGCACCTACTCGAGAGATGAACATCAGTGCATCAAGTGGAAAGAAACGAATTAGGTTTACTTAAGAATCATATGTCTGCAGTTATGTTTCTTTCTTTTAATGTAATGCAAAAATTGTATTTTCGCTGAGATGTACTTCGCTTTGGAGAAAAGCATCTGCTAAATGACTGGATTCTTTAGATGTCTGCATTCTTCTGATTCCTCAAAGTATATTTCTTTATCTGCTGAAATGTAGTGTAGTTCAAGTCATAGTCATAGGTACAAGTATCATAAAATTCTTCCTGAATGCTTCTCCACAGACTTTGGATAAAGACTGTCATAGTTTTGTACCACTCGATGACGGACTCAAGTGCAGAGTTCTTCAAAGTGATGTTTATTATAGCAGACAGACGTAATCCAAGAGAGAAGTCGGGGACAGGCAAAGGTCGGGCGATTGGCAAACAAGATACACAGGGCAAGGCGAGAATTGTGGTCAAAGAATAAACAAGCAAAGGTCGAGGCAGGAAGGAGTTACAAGTAACACAATCAGGAGTGCAAGAGAAGTCGCTGAACAAGGTTCCGCATTGTCTCCTCCTCGGCGTCCCTTTTTATCTTCTGTTCCATGAGGGAACAGCAGGTGTCACCAATCCGCTGGTTGATGGAGACGTAACAGTACAGCCCTGGGGCGAGGGGCCGGGCGCTCGGGATGATCTCTCTGGAAGTCAGAGATGAGTGCGGGGTCCAGAATGTCCGATGCTGCCACCCAGGATCGCTCCTCCGGTCCGTATCCCTTCCAGTCGACGAGGTATTTTCGCCGACCCCGCCACCTGCGAGAGTCTAACAGGGCCTGGACTGTGTATGTTCGGACCCCATCAATTGGCAAAGGAGGGGACCGAGCTGGATCGGCTGGCGGTTGGTGGAGGGACACCCCTACAGGCTTTAGGAGAGATACATGAAATGTTGGATGTACCCGGAGATCCGGGGGTAACTGCAGGCGGTAGGTAACTGGAGTCACTCAGCGCAAAACCTTGAAGGGGCCGACGTACCGGGGACCGAGCTTCTTAGAAGGGGTCTTAAGACAAAGGTCCCGAGTGATCAGGATTTCGTCTAGGTATACAATAGCACAATGATTAATGAAATCCTCCAGCACGTGGTTCAGAAATGCTTGGAAGACAGAGGGGGCGTTTACTAGGCCAAACGGCATAACCCGATACTCATAATGACCTAGAGTGGTGAAAAACGCCGTCTTCCACTCATCCCCTTCGCGGATCCTGATCAAGTTATACGCGCTTCGAAGGTCTAACTTTGTGAACCAGGAAGCACCTTGAATGCCTTCCAAGGCAGCCGTAATTAAGGGCAATGGATGGGGATATTTGACGGTGATTGCGTTTAATCCCCGATAGTCGATACACGGCCGTAGACCCCCATCTTTCTTACTGATGAGAAAGAAACCAGCCGCTGCAGGAGAGGTGGATGGTTTGATAATGCCTGAAGCGAGAGCCTCGTTAATGTACTCCTGCATGGCCCTTTGTTCTGGCAAAGACAGAGGATACACCCGGCCCCGGGGCGGTGTGGTACCTGGCAAGAGGTCGATCGCGCAGTCCCAGGGTCGATGCGGAGGCAATTCGGCTGCTCGGGCCTTGCTGAAGACCTCCCGCAGGTCCTCGTAGTCTGGGGTATCTCTGGTTGGGGAAGGCCCTCCACACCCTCAACCGAAGTAACACGGCAGGGGAGAGTCAAACAGGAAGAGTGACAGGTCTTTCCCCAAGACACCAGTTCAATAGTGCTCCAGCGGAATACTGGATCGTGTCACGTCAACCAGGGGTAGCCTAGAATAATCGGGGTGTCAGGTGCCCTGATCCGGAAAAAGGTCAGTACCTCTCGGTGACATGCTCCCGTTTCTAGCTGGAGTGGAATGGTCCGGGTGTCCACCACACCGGATCCAAGTGGTTGGCCGTCGAGTGCTTTAACTCAAAGTGTGACTTCACAGGTTTTAAGGGGAACACGGTGCTTCCTGGCAAAGCCCCAATCCATAAAACACCCAGCGGCACCAGAGTCTATCAGAGTGCTTGTATGTACCCGGTTCCCCTCCCAGGAAATACACACTGGTAATCGTAGTTGTTCCCGGTGTTCCCCGGAGCTCACCTTGGATCCCCTGGAGGCCCCCTGTGGTGGTCGTACTGGACAGGCTGCACGGAGGTGTTCCGGGGATCCACAGTAAAGGCATCGGTTCCCCACTAGGTAACGTCTCCGTTCATCAGGGCCTAGGCGACTGGGCCCCACCTGCATGGGTTCTGGTTCCTCTTCAGACCAGGAGATGTGGGGAGAGTCTGACCCCCCCAGCTCTGTCGGCTCCGGCCTAGGTTATCAATCGCGATGGCGGTCTTCACAAAGCGATCAAAGGTCCAGTCCTCCCCGCAGTAGGTTAGCTCGGCCTGGATCCGAGGGTGAAGCCCTTTGCAGAAACAGGTAAAGGGAGCAGCAGAGTTCCAACCGCTCTTGCGGCAAGGGAACAGAACTCGAGAGCATATTCAGCCACGGTCCTGTTTCCTTGGCTCAGGTGCCAGAGACGGTCACCAGCAGAGCGACCAGCGTGAGGGTGGTCAAACACTGCCTCAAACTTTTCCCTGAAAGCAGTGTAAGTGGTCCTCTGGCGCGTGCGCCACCCCGCCGCTGCCCAGGCACGAGCCGGACCCACCAACAGGGACAGCACAAATGCTATTTTGGCTTCATCGGTCCGATACATGCGTGGGAAGCATTCAGACACTAATTCACACTGCATCAGAAAGTCCTGGCACTGATCGGGTGAGCCGTCATACCTCTCAGGAATGGCGATGGTTGTATCAGGTCCACTTTCCTCAGGTGGTGTGGGTGGCGCAGGACCGGCTGGAACCACAGGTGTGGTGGTCACAGGGAACTGGATAATCCCTGCCGTTTGCAGGGTTTGATCTAGCCTCTTGACTGAGTCTTCCAGTCATGCCTGTGACTGCTCATGCGCACCGATGATCGCCCCCTTGGTGGCGAGCGCGTTGCGCATCTGGGCGAGTTCTGCTGAGTCCTGGTATGAGGTGGAACCTTCTGTCATAGTTTTGTTCCACTCGATGACGGACTCAAGTGCAGAGTTCTTCAAAGCGATGTTTATAATAACAGACAGACGTAATCCAAGAGAGAAGTCGGGGACAGGCGAAGGTCAGGTGATTGGCAAACAGGATACACAGGGCAAGGCGAGAATTGTGGTCAAAGAATAGAAAAGCAAAGGTCGAGGCAGGAAGGAGTTACAAGTAACACAGTCAGGCGTGCAAGAGAAGTCGCTGAACAAGGTTCTGCATTGTCTCCTCCTCGGCATCCCTTTTTATCTTCTGTTCAATAGAGACAAAAGAAATACTGCACAAACAAAACAATGACAATGACAGTGAGTAGTGCAACAGCAATAGGCTATTCAATAGCAATAAATTATGGTTATAATAATAACAATAATACTGGCTGATAGTCAGAGAAGTCAGAACGAGAGAATGAGAATGAGAATGCTTCAAGTGACAGTGTAATTTACCAATGTGCTTGGGAGGAGCAGTCCACTCTAGTTACTAAAGGTTGCATGTTGGTTAGTCTTGTATACTCTTACTGTCATTGTTTCATTCCACAGGATGATTGACTCAAGTGCAGAGTTCTTCGAATCAATGTTTATTATATCAGGTAGACATAATCCAAGAGAGAAGTTGGGGACAGGTGAAGGTCGGGCGATCGGCAAACAGAATACACAGAACAAGGCGAGAATTGTGGTTAAAGATAATCAAGCAAAGGTCAAGGTTGGAAGGAGTTACAGGTAACACAATCAGGCCTGCAAGAAAAGTCACTGAACAAGGTTCTGCATTGCCATATCCTCGGCGTCCCTTTTCATCCCTCTTCCCATAAGGGAACAGCAGGTGTCGCCAATGTGCTGGTTGATGGAGACGTGACACTTACAGCAGGGGGGTAAAAGCTGTTCCTATACCTAGCAGTGCAGGTTCGAATAGACCTGAGCCTCTTTGCAGATGGCAGAGAAGAGAAAAGTGCCCGTGCGGGGTGACTGTGATCTTTCATGATGTGCATCGTCTTTCTGAGGCAGCATGTGGTGTAGGTATGCTGGACTGCTGGTAGCTGTGTGCCGATGATTCCCTGAGCTGTTTTGACCACCCTCTGTAGGATTTTCCTGTCCTGTATGGAGCACCTGCCACCACAGGATGTAATACACCCTGTGAGGATGGACTCCACAGCACACCTGTAGAAAGTGGTGAGGACTGTAGTGGACATCTGGGCTTTCTTCAGACGCCTGAGGAAGTGGAGACGTTGATGGGCCTTTTTGATGATTGATGCTGTGTGCTCAGTCCATGTGAGTTTGGCAGTGATAGTGAACCCAAGGAATCTGAAGCTGTTGATCCTCTGTACAACGTCCCCTCCTATGCAGATAAGTGCATGAACTGTATCCTGTTTCCTGAAGTCAATCACCAGTTCCTTAGTTTTACTGACATTGCGAGACAAGTTGTTGTCCTGGCACCACTCTGCCAGGAGCCTCACCTCCTCTCTGTAGGCCGTCTCATCGTTGTTGGTGATCAGACCCACACGGTGGTATTGTCAGCAAACTTTATGATGCTGTTGGAGCTGTGACTGGCCACACAGTCATGTGTGAACAAGGAGTACAGCACTGGGATCAGGACGCTTCCCTATGGAGTGCCAGCATTGAGGATCAGTGGGGAGGAGGTATTACTGCCAATCCGCACACGCTGGGATCTGTTGGTGAGGAAATCCAGGATTCAGTTACACAATGTGGCACTCAGTCCCAGCCCTAGTAGTTTCTGGATCACCTTGGTTGGGATGATAGTGGTAAATGCTGAGCTATAGTCCACAAGCAATAGCCTTGCATACCAGTTGTTATTATCCAGGTGAGACAGAATGGTGTGAAGTGTGTGTGATATTGTGTCTTCAGTGGATCTGTTGTGGCGGTAGGCAAACTGCAGTGGGTTCAAAGTGTCGGGGGTGGTGTCCTTAATGTGTCCCAGCACCAGCCTCTCAAAGCATTTCATTCCAATGGGGGTCAGTGCCACTGGGCCGATAGTCATTAAGGCAGCTCACTTTGTTTTTCTTAGGAACGGGGATAATGGTGGTGTTTTTGAAACAGGTGGGTACACTTGAGTTTTTTAAGGAGGTGTTAAATATGTCTGTGAAGACAGAAACCAGTTGTTCACTGCATGTTTTTAAAACTCTCCCTGAAATTCCGTCTGAACCAGCAGCTTTGCGGATGTTGACTCGGCTAAAGGTTTTTCTCACCTGTGCTACAGATACGATGAGACTGGCATTATCATGCAGTACTGTGGGGAGTCGCAGCGAGGGGTCTTTGTTCTTGAAGGGGCTATAAAACGTGTTCAGTTCATCAGGGAGAGACGGAGTGGCACCTGTCAATGTCCGCATCTGTGGTTTACAATCTGTTAATGTTTGGATTCCCTGCTACAGCCTACGTGCATCTTGAGTGCAGTTAAACTGATTCAACCTTCTTGCTGTATTCCCGTTTTGCGCTGGCGATGGCTTTGCGAACCTCGTGCTTGCTGTTCTTGTACGCGTCCGTGTCTTGGACTGAAACGTGCAAGTTCGCGTGTGGATCTTATTTCGGATTTTGGCAGTTATCCACAGTTTTTGGTTGGGGAATGAGCGGACTGTTTTATGGGGTATGCAGACACTAACACAGTACTGGATGAAGTCCGTGACTACTGTGGCATACTCCTCCATATTGGAGGATGAGTTTCTGAACATGTCCCAGTCCATGGAGTCTCCGTTCATTAGATGCAGGTTACCTTAAACTACCTGTGATCAATAAGACCTCAAAAGGAGGTCACGCCTTTAGTAATAGAGCACCTAAACTGTGGAATAATCTACCAGTTACTGTCAGAAATGCCCCGTCTGTTTCTGTTTTCAAATTCCAACTAAAGACTTACATGTTCACTCAGGCATTCCACCTCGTAATGTAATTCAACCTGCTTTGGTTGTTTATTTTATCACCTTTACAAAAATGCATTTGAAATTTACTTAAGTAACAAATTACTAACTCTGTCCTATCTTCTCGTTGAGCACTACCTCGCTACATAAGACCTGAGGAGGCTGGCCAGTGGTGACAGACGAATCCCATGCTAACAGAGGATGATGTCCATCTGCCATGACGATTGAGAAGTTCCATGCTGAGTCGGGGATCCAAGATGCCATTTACCAACATTATAATTACTTGTTAAACACTGGCTTACAACTTGTTATTTTCTAGAATGCCCAGGAGGGGTGGGCTACCACTGGTCCGTAGACCCCCAGAGGTTTTTTCTCCCTCAACTTTCAGTTGGGAGTTTTTGTTCCTTTCCGCGGTGGCCAGTAGGTATACTTATAGCTCTATAGTAAGTTCTTCATTATGGTAGCCATTAGTTGACCGTCTTCTTTGTTTGTATCTGTTTTTCTTGCCTTATATCTGTGTTAAAGTGCTCAGTGTCACTGCGTGAGAAGAGCGCTCTATAAAAAATAAAATAATAATAATAAATAATGGAGTTGAAGCAGTCCTGGAGCCTTTCCTCTGCTTCTGGTGTCCAGCGCTGCACAGTGATGTCACAGGTTCCTCTCGCTTCAGTTTCTGCTTGTAGACCGGGAGCAGCAGAATCGAGGCGTGATCTGACTGCCCGAGGTGTGGATGCAGTAGGGAGCGGTACGCACCTTTGTGTGAAGTGTAGCAGTGGTCGAGGGTGTTTGAGCCTCTGGTGGGGCAGGAGATGTACTGATGGTACTTTGGGTATACATTCCAGAAACCGGCTTGAATGGGTCACTGAGTTTTACTCGTAATGGCAGCCCATTCATAGGTGTTTCTCAATGTAATTATACTTTTCCTGTTGTTGGAGCCTGTATTGGAAGCATTGTGGTCAGAAATTTGACTGGGAATACTTCGTTCACCTGGAGCTTTACCCAAAACTATTTTACATGTCAGTCTAACAACACATATTGGGTCTGCGATAAACAAGCTTATCCATGGCTCCTGCAAGATTGGTCAGGGACATGCTATATGGCCTACATAGTACCACACATGAAAAAATTGTCTCACCCTCCCTGGCACCTGGACTCTCGTCTTCATTGCCAATGGACAGTTTCCCCCTCTCTTGAAAACATTGGAATTTCTGAAACAGAGAGATATCTTATGATATTGCTCTCAGTTACATTTACATTAAATTTATTTAGTAGACACTTTTCTCCAAAGCTACTTACAATGGATTCTATGTAGTGTTATCACCCCACACACCTTATTCACCAAGGTGACTTACACTGCCAGAAACACTACTTTCAATGGGTCACTCATACATACATCAGTGGAACACACTCTCTCTATGTCACTCACACACTATGGGGGAACCTGAACAGCTTGTCTTTGGACTGTGGGAGGAAACCAGAGCATTACATTACATTTACATTTAGTCATTTAGCAGACGCTTTTCTCCAAAGCGACGTACATCTCAGCAAAAGTACAATTTATGCATTACATTAAGAGAAAGAGACATAGCTGCAGACATGAAAGTCCCAAGTAAACCCAATTTGTTACCTACCACTTGCTGGAGGAGGCGAGGCGTTACCTACCATTTGCTGGAAGAGGCAAGGAGTTACCTACCACTTGGTGAGGAGCGAAGATCAGGGCGAGGAGCGCGAGTGATCAATAAGGCCGAACAAGGTTCCACGCCTGTGTGTGCTGTGGAGCGTCCTTTTAGGCGGTCACTCCGTGAGCCACCACAGTTGCTCCTTGTGCTGGGGAGGGTGTGACAGGCTCCACTAAAAACTAAACTTATTTGAACTGTAAAAAACTCACCGGGGTTCAACGAATCAACTCGTGCAATAAAGTTAGAATGTTGTAAATTAGAGTGTAAATGGCGTTCAACTAAACTAAACGTTTATTATGTAGCCTGGTCCGATTGTCTAAAAAAATATAAAAAAGCACTTTTTCATGCCAGATCTGAATACTACGCAAAGCTAATTGATGAAAATCACAAGAACCCTCACTTCCTGTTAAATACCATCGCTTACTTAATTGGTAAACACAAAGATAAACAATGTATTTCTGCTACCATTACTAATGATGAATTTACGTCGTTTTTCAATAATAAATTAGAGAATATCCACAAATCCATACTGCCCTCTAGTTCGGTTTTAGCCAGCTTAAGTACTTCTGACGATGATAATGTTAGTTGTCCGCACCATCTCAGTAGCTTCCACGTAATAACTGTAGAAGAAATTACCGTGCTAATTCGCTCTATGAAAGGTACTTGTGGGGGATTGTGATGCCAAAACTCTCGACATAATCACGCCAATCTTTACAACAAATGGTATTAGCTTCAAGCGTAGTGATTTTGTCAAGGATTTGGATGTCCTGCTGGATGAAAAACTCATTTTTATTGCATGTAAATGCTTTGACTAAGTCGTGCTTCCTTCAGTTAAGAAACATAGCTAAATTGAGGCAATTCCTTTGTAGACGGGATTCTGAGAAACTGGTTCATGCTTTTGTTTCCAGCAGGCTGGATTACTGTAATGCTTTATTGTCAGATTGTCCATAGCAGACAGTATCCAGGCTACAGTTGGTACAAAATGCTGCTGCGAGAATTGTCACTAGAACTAGGAAGTTTGACCACATAACACCTGTATTTAAATCGTTGCATTGGCTCCCGGTAACTTACAGAGTTGATTACAAAATCCTACTTTTGACCTATAAGGCAATACATGGCATTGCTCTGGCAATGTGAGATCATTAATTCTAATTTCACAGGATGATATCTTTGTTCATTATATGCAGGTTACCTTAAAGTACCTGTGATCAATACAACCTCAGTAGGAGGTTGTGCTTTTAGTTATAGAGCACCTAACCTGTGGAATAGTCTACTGGTTACTGTAAGAAATGCCCCGTCTGTTTCTGTTTTCAAATCCCAGCTAAAGACTTACATGTTCACTCAGGCATTCCACCTCGTAATGTAATTCGACCTGCTTTGGTTGTTTATTTTATCACCTTTACAAAAATGCATTTGAAATTTACTTAAGTAACAAATTACTAACTCTGTCCTATCTTCTCATTGAGCACTACCTCGCTACATAAAACCTGAGGAGGCCAGCCAGTGGTGACAGACGAATCCCGTGCTGACAGAGGATGATGTCCATCTGCCATGACGATGGAGACGTTCCATGCCGAGCTGGGGATCCAAGATGCCATTACCAACATTTTAATTACTTGTTAAACACTAGCTTACAAATTGTTACTTTCTGGAATGCCCAGGAGGGGTGGGCTACCACTGGTCCGTAGACCCCCAGAGGTTTTTTTTTCTCCCTCAACCTTCAGTTGGGAGTTTTTGTTCCTTTCCGCGGTGGCCAGTAGGTATACTTATAGCTCTATAGTAAGTTCTTCATTATGGTAGCCATTAGTTGACCGTCTTCCTTGTTTGTATCTGTTTTTCTTGCCTTATGCCTGTGTTAAAGCGCTCTGTGTCACTGCATGAGAAGGGCACTCTATAATAATAAATTGAATTGAATTGAATTGAGAGAGTTACGGTAGTCCAGACAGGAAGTCACCATGGCCTGGACAAGTAGTTGGGCGGAATCAGTAGTGAGGTAGGGACGGATCCTACGAATATTATGCAGGATGTATCTTCTGGACCAGGTTGTGGCTTCGATGTGCTGAGACAATGACAGACTTGTGTCAATCATTACTCCCAGACTCTTAGCCAAGGATGTAGGCGAAATGAGTGAGTTGTCCAGTTTGAGTGACAGATCATGACAAGAGGACAGGCCAGCTGGGAGGTAAAGAATTTCTGTTTTGGTGAGGTTGAGTTGGAGGTGGTGGTCATACATCCATGGAGAGATGTCCGATAGGCAGACAGCAATGCGTGCAGAGATGTCTGATGCCCCAGGTGGAAAGGAGAGGAAGAGCTGGGTATTATCAGCATAGCAGTGGTATTTGAATCCACGGGAGGCTATGACCAGACCAAGGGAGGAGGTGTAGATCGAGAAAAGAAGAGGACCCAATACCAAGCCCTGCGGAACACTGGTTGAGAGAGGCAGAGGGGAAAAAAGAGTACTCCACCAGACCACTTGATAGGATCTGTCAGATAGGCAGGACTCAAACCGTTTTAGTGCCACACCTTTGATCCCAAGCTGGTTAAGAGAGGAGAGTAGAAACCGGTGATTGACAGTATCAAATGCTGCAGACAGATCGAGGAGGATGAGTACCAAGGGAAGGGAGGCAGCTCTAGAAGCTTGGAGAGCATCAGATACCACCAGAAGGGCGGTCTCAGTTGAGCGACCAACTTTGAAAGCAGACTGATAACCATCGAGGAGATGGTTCCAGGTGAGGAAATCAGACAGTTGATCACAGGCCGCTTATTCTAGGGTTTTAGACAGGAAGGAGAGGAGAGAGACTGGTCTGTTATTTTCAACCATGTTGGGGTCCAGGTCGGGTTTTTTAACAGAGGTGAAATTAGAGTGGTTTTGAAAGGACCTGGGAAACAGTCAGAGGAGAGCAAGGAGTTGATGATCATAGAGATGAAGGAGGAGAGTTGTGGGGAAATGTTCTTATGGGACCAGATCAAGTGAGCAGGTGGTGGCTCTGCACAATATCAGGAAATCAGAGACTTCAGATTCTGAGAGCAGCTTGAATTTGGAGAGGATAGCTTCACAGGGAGGTCCAGCGTGAACCAGGCAGGTTGATGGTGAGAATTTATCAGTGATTGCTTTGACTTTGTCGCTGAAAAACAAAGCAAAGTCGTCAGCAGTAAGAGATGAGGGAGTAGGAGGAGGTGGGGGACACAGAAGGGATGAGAATGTGGCAAAGAGTCTGTGTGGTTTTTTAGATGTAGCCTGTATTCTTTTGCGAAAGAAGGAGGTTTTAGCTGAAGAAACAGCAGATTGAAAAGCAGCTAATAGTGACTGGTAAGCATCCAGGTCTGATGAGTTTTGGATTTACGCCATCTTCACTCTGCAGCCTGCAGTTTGGTCCTGTTATCATGTAATGTATCAGACAGCCATGGGGTAGCAATGGGGCATGCTGGTCTAGAAGACAAAGGACAGAGAGAGTCAAGGGAGGAAGATAGGGCAGAGAGGAAAGTGTTAGTGGCATCATCTGTAGATAGATCTGAGAATTGTGCAACAGAAGTGAGAGCGGCGAGAGTAGCAGAGGTAAACCAGGAAAGTGAGAGAGATTTTAAGTTGCGACGAAAGGTGACAACGGGTGCAGAAAGAGACGAAGGTGAGGGAGGATTGAAAGGAAATGAAGAAGTGGTCAGACACATGCAGCAGAGTGACAGAGAGACAGCCACAGTTGCGGGAAAATATAAGGTCAAGACAGTTGCCCGCTTTGTGAGTAGCAGGGGATTGGAACAGGGAGAGATCAAAGGACTGTAGGAGCAACAGAAGACCGCTTGCATGAATGTCATCGACATGCAGGTTGAAGTCACCCGGAGGAAACCCACACAGACATGGGGAGAACATGCAAACTCCGCACAGACTGAATGTTCTTTCAGAGAGAGAGAAAGGGAGAGAGAGTGTGTGTTTTTGTGTCCATGTGTACGCGTGCAAACATTAAAGAAACTTTAATGTTTACTTTTCCAATGCTCGTTGACGTTTCACCTTTCCCTTTATCATTTTCACTTTAGTTTCAATCGTGATCTTTTTTCTTTTCTTGGATGCATCACCAACAACTGCATCACATTTACGCTTTGGTGCCATGGTTAGGAGGGTCAATACAAAAAAATTAAAGCTAAATACAGTAACATACGCAACACTGTTAACAGCAACACGGTTCGACTGAAAATAACTAAGTCTTTGTCCTGTTTTGGGCTCACGTGCCCTGCCCACAAGTGGACGAACCACTGTAGATGCACAATATTTTGATGCGCTTTGCAAAGTAGCACCCGTTTTTTATTATGAATAATTGTATGCAACTCGAATTTTTAATATAATAGTCTTTACAGGGTGTGGTTCGTAACTACAGGTTGTACGTAAGTCGGACATTCGTAATCTGGGTTGTAGTTGTATTAAAGCAGTTAGTTGGGACTACAAAAAGTTGGGACAAGGGTAGTTTAGGACTAACAACAATGCAACAAGTTGAAATAACATGGTGATGTGAAACAGGTGATGGTAAACAGATGAAGCAATCATGTTATAGTCTATAAAGAGCCTCCAAAAAAGGTCTAGTCTTTCAAGAGCAAGGATGGGTCACCAATTTGTCAATAGATGAGTCAGCGAATAATCCAGCACTTTGAGAACAACTTTCTCTAAAGACAAATTGGAAGGATTTGGGGCAGTTCACCCTCTAGTGCACAATATAATGAAAAGAGTCAAGGAATCAGGTGAAATCTCAGAGCGTAAAGGGCAAAGCCAAAAAACATGCCCAAATGTGCATGTTTTCTGATGCCTCAGATCTCACTGGTTCAAAAACTGTCATGTGTCTGTAATAGATATCATGACATAGGCTCTGGAGTACTGCGGTAAACCTTTGTCAGTCACCATCATTTTCCACTGCATCCACAGATGCAAGTTAAGGCTTTACTATGCAAAGCAGAAGCCATACATCAACACGACCCAGAAGTGCTGCTGACTTCTCTGGGCTTGGTCTCATCTGAGATGGATAGTAACACAGTGGAATCGTGTTTTGTGGTCCGATGAGCGAACATTTTTTTGGAAAAAACAGCCGTCGTATTCTGAGGGCCAAGGAGGAAAAGAACCATCCAAGCTGTAATCAGCATCAGGTCCAAATTCAGCGTCTATCATGGTATGAGGGTGTGTCAGTGCCCATGGCATGGATAACTTGCACTTCTGTGAGGGCACCATTAATGTAGAAAGATACGTATAAATTTTGGAAGAACGTATGCTGCCATTCAGATGCCATCTTTTTCAGGGATGTCCCTGCATTTTCCAGCAGGATGACGCCAAACCGCATTCTGCCTAGATTACAAATTCATGGCTGCGTAAGCAGAGAATGCAGTTTCTAGATTGGCCTGACTGCAGTCCTGACCTGTCTCTGACTGAGAATGTGTCACGTATTTACATTACATTTATTTAGTCAGCAGACGTTTTTCGTAAAAACAGTTTCCAATGAACTCTGTGTAGTGTTGTCAAACCACACACCTTATTCACTAAGGGGTCTTACAATGTACTGTACACTAATAACAATGGGTCACTCATCCATATATCAGTGGAACACACTCTTTCAGTCACTCACAGACTATGGGTGAACCTAAACAACTTTTCTTTGGACTGTGGGAGGAAACCAGAGCACCCAGAGGAAACCCACAAAGACACAGGGAGAACATGCAAACTCCAAAGAGACTGAGCAGTGACTGAACCCACATCTTCTTGCACCACCCAGGCACTGTGAGAGAGCAGCACTACTTGCTGTGCCACCGTGCTGCCCAGAATACAGCAAAAAAGGTCCTGTACAATTGCACTGCTGAATAGCAGTATAATAGATGAATGGCAGAAAATTCAGCTTGCTGAACTTAACCATCTGGTGTCTTTAGTGCCCAAATGCCTAATAAGTGTTACAAAAAAACATGGTGATGTTACACAGTGGTGAATACTCCACTGTTCCAACTTTTGGAACATTTTGCAGACATCAATTTTGAAATAAACATATATCTTCAAAAAACAATGCAATTTTTTTAGAACTGGGGTTGTATATGTCTTCTGCTGGTTACAATGCAGCTTTGGAGTTTAGGCTGTATGGTTTTTTCATCCATTCAATTTCAATAACTGCTTTGTCCTGAGCAAATTAGCAGCAATCTGGAACCTATCCCAGAAGCATTTGGCAGGGGGTACACCCTGGATGGGATGCCAGTGCATTGCAGGGTAGCCATACATGCACATACAATCACTCATGCACTCACAGAGTCACTCATACACTAAGGACAACTCAGAATCACCACTTTACCTGAACTGCATGTCTTTGGACTGTGGGAGGAAACCGGAGCATGCTTTTTGATTTTCCTACATGTCAAATTTTTCCAAAAGAGATACTATTACATTCCTTGTCCTTGTGAAATAATAAGTTGAGGTTTTTATCTCATAAGAAACATAATTTGTTCCTGAAGATCTGTTTGAAAAAAAACATTCTTGTAAAAAGGACTCTGTCCCCAACTCAGCTAGATTAGTTACTCTAAATTGCCCTTTTATGAGTGAGTGTAGCTACTTTGCGATGGACTCTATCATCCAGGGTAGGCCCCACAGCCTTGCACCCAGTACATCTGGGATAGGCTCCAATTTACTGCAGCCCTGTTCAGGACAACCAGTTATTAAAATTGTCTGAAGTCTACAAGGTGTATATTTTGTTTTGATCAGCTTTACTCCCATTTATCTGCTTGGTGAGTAAATACAGGCTATTATCCCTCAACTACTAGCAACATTTTATTTTAAAAAAGTGATTAAAAATGTGGAAAATAGAAAATAAATCTTTTAAAATCTGTAACTCAACCATTTGTAACAAGAGGGGCCAATGAACTGATTTTATTTTATTCATAAGACATTTCTTGGAGCTACTGTAAATCCAATTTAAGGTACAAATTTCACTGTGTCAAGAGCCTAACCCGGCAACACAGGGCACAAGGCTGGAGGGGGAGGAGACACGCCCAGGGCAGGATGCCAGTCTGTTGCAAGGCATCCCAAGCGGGACTCAAACTCCAGACCCACCAGAGAGCAGGACTCAGCCAAGCCCAGTGCATCACTGCGCCCCCGTAACCAAATTTGCAAAGATCAATTGCCATTTCATAATTCCATGTCTTTGTTTCTTCAACAATATAATTAATCTAGGGACAGCTGGTAGTGTAGTAGTTAGAGGGACTGCCTTTGAACCCAAAGATTGCGTGCTTGATCCCTACCTCTGGCCATAGTACCATTGAGCAAGGTACTTACCCTCAGTTGCTCCAGTAAAATTACCCAGCTGTATAAATGGGTAAGCTTGTAATTATAATAATTGTAACCTTAATATTGTAAGTCGCTTTTGAGAAAAGTGTCAGCAAAATTAGTAAATGTAATGTTGATATATTCTTTTTAAGAAGGGGGACTGGAGATTGTGTTCCAACTACCGGGGGATCACACTCCTTAGCCTCCCTGGGAAAGTCTATGCCAGGGTACTGGAAAGGAGAATCCGACCGATAGTCGAACCTCGGATTCAGGAGGAGCAATGCGGTTTTCGCCCTGGCCGTGGAACACTGGACCAGCTCTATACCCTCACTAGGGTGTTGGAGGGTTCGTGGGAGTTTGCCCAACCAGTCCATATGTGTTTTGTGGACCTGGAGAAGGCATTCGACCGTGTCCCTCGTGGCATCCTGTGCGGGGTACTTCGGGATTATGGGGTTCGGGGCTCATTGCTACGGGCTGTTCGTTCCCTGTATGACCGGAGCAGGAGCTTGGTTCGCATTGCCGGCAGTAAGTCAGACCTGTTCCCGGTGCATGTTGGACTCCGCCAGGGCTGCCCTTTGTCACCGATTCTGTTCATTATCTTTATGGACAGAATTTCTAGGCGCAGTCAGGAAACGGAGGGTGTCTGTTTTGGTGGCCGCGAGATCTCGTCTCTGCTTTTTGCGGACGATGTGGTCCTGTTGGCTTCATCAAGTCAAGACTTGCAGCGTGCACTGGGGAGGTTTGCAGCCGAGTGCGAAGCGGCGGGGATGAGAATCAGCACCTCCAAATCCGAGGCCATGGTTCTCAGTCGGAAAAAGGTGGATTGCCCCCTCCGGGTTAGGGGGGAGTTGCTCCCTCAAGTGGAGGAGTTTAAGTATCTCGGGGTCTTGTTCACGAGTGAGGGAAAAATGGAGCGGCAGGTTGACAGACGGATCGGTGCGGCGTCCGCAGTAATGCGGTCATTGTACCGGTCTGTTGTGGTGAAGAGGGAGCTGAGTCGTAAGGCGAAGCTCTCAATTTACCGGTCGATCTACGTTCCTACCCTCACCTATGGTCATGAACTCTGGATCATGACCGAAAGAATGAGATCGCGGATACAAGCGGCAGAAATGAGTTTCCTCCGCAGAGTGGCTGGGCGCACCCTTAGGGATAGGGTGAGGAGCTCAGTCACCCGGGAGGAGCTCGGGGTAGAGCCGCTGCTCCTCCTCATCAAGAGGAGCCAGTTGAGGTGGCTCGAGCATCTGTTCCGGATGCCTCCTGGACGCCTTCCTGGGGAGGTGTTCCGGGCTTGTCCCACTGGGAGGAGGCCTCGGGGCAGACCCAGGACACGTTGGAGAGACTATGTCTCCCGGCTGGCCTGGGAACGCCTTGGGGTTCCCCCAGAGGAACTGGAGGAGGTGTGCGGGGAGAGGGAAGTCCGGAGGACTCTGCTCGGACTGCTGCCCCCGCGACCCGGCCCCAGATAAAGCGGAGGAAGATGGATGGATGGATGGATGGATAATGCTGATATAATATATCTCTGTTCCAGCCCTGACAAGAACAGGTAGTCAAGGAAAGTGAGTGAATTATTATGTCAATCAATCACAGTGATTTACAGTGTTATTTTCTAAACAGTCACGTCAAACACATTAGATGTGCTTATATGTTCCATGCATGTAATCTTAAAAGTGGCGTCTGTGTTTTTACAGGACCACGGCGGCACACTGAATAGTGCTGCTACCTCATTTCTATGAGATGTATGTCGCTTTGGAGAAAAGCATCTGCTAAATGAATAAATGTAAATACAGTGCCAGAGCATGTGAGAGAATGTGGGTTTGATTCCAGGTTAGTTTGTGTGCAGTTTGTATGTTTTCCCCATGTCTCTGTGGGTTTTCTCCTACAGTCCAAAGACATGCTGTTCAGGTGCATTGGTGACTCTACATCACCTGTATTGTGTGAGTGACAGAAAGAGTGTGTTTCACTGATGTATTTATGAGTGACCCATTGTAAATAGGGTATCTAGCAGCATTCTGAGACTGAGTAGAGCTAGTAGTGTGGTGTCTAGAACTGCTGCCTTTAGACTCAAAGGTTGCAGGTATGCTCCCCACCTCCAGCTGTAGTACCCTTGAGCAAGGTACTTACCCCAAATGGCTCCAGTAGCATTACCACTGGGTGAACAAGGTATGGGCTGATAACACTACATAGTGTTCAACGGAAGTTGCTTTGAAGAAAAGTGTCTGCTAAATGGGGGGGTGCGGTGGCGCAGTGGGTTGGACCGCAGTCCTGCTGTCCGGTGGGTCTGGGGTTCGAGTCCCGCTTGGGGTACCTTGCGACGGACTGGCGTCCCGTCCTGGGTGTGTCCCCTTCCCCCTCAGGCCTTACGCCCTGTGTTGCCGGGTAGGCTCCGGTTCCCCGTGACCCCGTATGGGACGAGCGGTTCTGAAAATGTGTGTGTGTGTGTGTGTGTGTGTGTGTGTGTGTGTGTGTGTGTCTGCTAAATGAAGTAATGTAAACACTGCCTTTACATTAGTGTGTTGAAAAAGGCACGTGTTGGCTTACAAGACATAGCCACCAATAAATTCATTTATTTGTCTGAAAAATAAATAATGTACCTATACAAAAAAACTATACTGGGAAAATGTCATGACCCACAGGGACAATACTCCTAGCACCCAAAGGAGGCGCCACTTAGTTTCACTAGTCCAGAGCCATTCGCCTGTTCACAGTTTGGCTATCACGCATACATAATATAAGCAAACAAATTATTTTCCAGTCTTGAGTGCTAATCCTGTCTACTCCCGCCTTTTGTGCTCCAGTCCAGGTCCCCAGTTCCAGTCCGGTATTCCGTCTCACCTCCGTGTTTAAGTTCCGCTCACAGATTCGTGGTCCACTTTTCACCTTTTTGAGAATGCGCTGTTTCTCTTTGTCCCGTGTTCATCGTTTCACCTATACACTGTTCTTTCCAGTTTGAACTGTGCACTTATAAATACAGTCTGCACGTGGGGTCATACACTTTACGTCTGTGTTCGGACGTTACAGCAACACTCGTCTGTGTCGGGATCTCGTCCAACGGAACAGAAAAATAACAGTCTGTTAAATTGTATGCTGCAGGGGGGCACGGTGCGGTAGTGGGCTTGGCCTGTGCTCGTTGTGTAGCGGGGTTGGGGCTCGAGCCCCACTTGGGGTGCCCGGTGTCCCCCCGGCCCTGCGCCCAGCGCGGCAGGGCAGGCTCCGGCTCGCCGCGGCCCCGCTTGGGACAAGCGGTTGTAGCGAATGCAGTGCAATGCTGTTTTTTGGCCGAGAAGGTTAGATAGATTATTGACTGCAAATGTATCTTTTCCTAACGGACTTTATTTCAATAGAAACGAAGTATATAGAACGTTATATACGTGATCTGCAGACATCTATACTGAGTCATATTTTTGGATATGCATAACAATATTGTGTTCACAATGGGGTGCGGTGGTGCAGTGGGTTGGACCACAGTCCTGCTCTCCGGTGGGTCTGGGGTTCAAGTCCTGCTTGGGGTGCCTGGTGACAGACTGGCGTCCTGTCCTGGGTGTGTCCCCTCCCCCTCCGGCCTTACGCCCTGCGTTGCCGGGTAGGCTCCGGTTCCCCGTGACCCTGTATGGGACAAGCGGTTCTGAAAATGTGTGTGTGTGTGTATTCTGTTCACTGGATGGCACTTGACCATATCGATTCATGGTGACCTAGTTGTCCTGAACTGTGTTCAGTCTTAAGTTATACATGTGCAGCCAGTAGGTGTGAATAAAATAAAGTAAAATGCAAATTCGTTTTAAAAGCTTTTTAAGACATGGCATGGTTTTTATTTGTTTGTTTTCTTTCTTACTTGCTTTATTTATACATACCACAACACAGATGCGTTTCAGCAACATCTTATATTTCCTCCGCACTCTCACCTTTGCGTTTAATTTGGATTCATGTAATTCCTGTGTAATACTGAAACATCTACCATTCTCTGTTGTATATTTAAAAGGAAATCAAAACGGCGGTGCAGTAAAGCGGCCTGACGCTTTGAAAGTGCCCTGAAAATGTCACTTTCATCTTTGCCAAGCAAGTAGTATACGAAAAAGAGCGAGTCTTTGTAAACACTGCATCGCTCTTCAGTGTGCAAACAGCATGGGCAAGGCGTCGTACATCATGCAGAATACAAAATACCCAGGAGGGCTTGTATTATCTGAACCTCGCAGATCTGAGAAAATAATACCAGCAATAAAAGCAATTCTGCTTTTCGTCAGAATGAACTTTTCCACTGTGCGCTGTTGGAATAATGTGACCCGACACCTCAACCATCTGCGATTTCCCCTTATTACTAAATCGTCCAACGCACAAACTGCGGTGTCTGATCCTACCCGTCAACATCGCTGACTGCTATTAAACTACGCTTATTTCTCCAACAACTACCCAAAAATTCTTTTCTATGATTCAGGTAGATTATGGTAACTGTTGTAAAGCAAAACTTCAAACGTAATAATGGTGGAATAAAGTTATGACGATTTTAAATTGTTAAAACGCAGCTGACAGGCGGTGACTGGTATGCGCATGGATATATAGACACATCCCAAAAAGCTACAATATGTGTACGCATAGTTAAACATACAGAGGTTTTCATATGTCTACGCTGTTTAGACTTGCTTGAGCAGTTGTGTTTGTTCAATAGTACACATATTTTGGCTGCTACTGGGTAATGCGAGAATTCACCTGCTATATATATCTCTTTTTGGGCTATTTCACATATTTTTAATTATTCCTCGTGAAATCTGCGAAAAATTGTTGGTACTGCATCAGGTCACACGAATTTAGCTGCAGCTCACCGTTAGGCAAATATTTTATCGTTTGTATCCTTATTACCGACGAACTGCTCCAGGAAAATTCATGGGCAATACTGTCTCTCTCTGCTGGCCATTTTAATAACGTCTCAAAATAGCGGCCATTGTGATAGCTTCCATTTCTTTCTGAAGGCAAGGAAAGCGAACTCGTGTATTTAGCCAACGTTTTCTATATATTTTCATGTAAGCGTTCAAACAGTCCATTGCAAAGCTACAATTGGTCGAGACACCCACACAGACATTAAGTATTTGATGAAAAATCTCAGGTTAGGATGTTTACGCATTTAAGAGGCGCTGTCGACCTTTAGGTGGTGCTGAAATCTATTCGAGCTCCTTTTCCGCATGACTGGTGAACTTGACAGTGATAGACAGCCGTCCATGGAAACTACGCAATCGATCTCCCAAGTCCAATAGAAAATCAGCAGAAGAACCGAGTGTCTTTTTTTCTTTTCAAGGCACATTTAGCTCTTAACAGTATAACCGGATAGTTTTCATCCATCGAGTTCGTCCACCAGGTTACTCCAGTCAGAGGGCATCGCTGCTCCATGTTTCACGGCTGATCTATTTAACTTTGGATTTTTTTCTGAATCCGAAAGCGTGGAGGTGAGCACAATCGCCAGAGACGGGGAGAGAGTGACTGAGGGGGAAGACCCGAAAGCCCAGATGTTTCAACTGCCAGTCTTGAATTTTAGCCCCCAGCAGGTAGCGGGAGTCTGTGAGACTTTAGAGGAGAGCGGAGATATCGAACGCCTGGGTCGCTTCCTCTGGTCGCTGACTGTCGCACCCGCCGCCTGCGAGGTTCTCAACAAGAACGAGTCGGTGCTCAGAGCGCGCGCCATCGTGGCTTTCCATA
The DNA here is from genome assembly GCF_900964775.1 of Scleropages formosus. NCBI lineage: Eukaryota > Metazoa > Chordata > Actinopteri > Osteoglossiformes > Osteoglossidae > Scleropages > Scleropages formosus. The sequence goes on from NC_041826.1 coordinate 868,885, forward strand.
CAGGGAACTTTAGCGAACTCTACCACATCCTGGAAAACCACAAGTTTTCCAAGGATTCGCACTCAAAACTGCAGGCTCTGTGGCTTGAGTCGCACTACCAGGAGGCGGAGAAGCTGAGAGGCCGCCCGCTCGGACCCGTCGATAAATACAGGGTGAGGAAGAAATTTCCCTTGCCAAGGACTATTTGGGATGGAGAGCAAAAAACACACTGCTTCAAGGAGAGGACCCGACACTTGCTCAGAGAATGGTATCTTCAGGACCCCTATCCAAACCCTAATAAAAAACGGGAGCTAGCTCAAGCCACAGGACTCACGCCAACGCAGGTGGGAAACTGGTTCAAAAACCGCAGACAAAGGGACAGAGCAGCAGCCACGAAGAACAGGTGTGTACAGCAGCCCTGCAACGCAATTCCCTTCGTTCACAGCTCGTTTGTTGCTTCGAACGTTTAGCAGCATAATTGGTCACGTTGAAGTCTGAAGGTTATAGTTTCAAATCCAAGCTCTCACCTTGATTTGCTAGTAAAAATGCCCTGATGTATGAAATGGGTGAGTACAAAACCTGACCCTTCTAAATCGCTGTAGACAAAGGCGTTGGCTAAAAATAGTTCTCACATTGTTTGCATGCACAGTTGTTCATGAATTTCTGGCAAGTCTTACAGAAAAAGTCCTGGATTAATTTAAAATACAGCGAACAGCGTATATCATATCTCATAAATCATTGTGTTAAACGTTGTATGTGTTATGAAAACCTAGTCTGGACATCATTGCATTCAAATGTGACAAGTATTTTTTAAAAGCCAAAAAAGGTATAATTAATTGTATGGACTTCGAATTTGCTGTGAGATTTATGATTTTAAAATCACGAATACGTTATTATTATGCATATCTAATATGTTTTCTTAAATCGTATTCTTCTAATAAATAGCTCGCAATCGTTTCATTACTGAGGTCGCTGTTTTGGGCCCAGAGTGACTCCCTTAATATTTTACACCGACCGGGGAGCGATAACAATTAATCATCGTAATTATGATGAAACGAAATTATTATATTAATGTCAACCAGGATTCGCCCGATTATTTCTGGATTAAGGTAATTCTATCAAAAGATTAAGGTTGTTAAGCGGACTGTTGACCCACTTCGAGTGTCTGTTCCGAAGCCGGAAATCATAAATTTACTAAAAATGCGTCGGATATTTTGCTCATTTAAAATTTGTTTAAACTTAAGTTATTCACGTCTTCATAGTGCATGCTTGTGAGGACTTTTATTTTAAAACTGTTTGTGTTTTGTTGAGCGTTATTTTGTATTGAAAAGGGAAATTGAATGCCCGGTATCGAAATACACTGAAAATAATGTTTTATCATCGAAAGATACATTTTTTGAAGCAAGGGATGACTGAAGATTTGTGCTCATAAATATTTTGATGTCTGTCAGAGAGATACAACTTGTATTTCCGGACTTAAAATCGGAAGGTCCGCGTTCGAACTTCTACTGACACTAGCAACTTTAGCAAAGGTCTTATCCCAGATTACTCCATTAAAATATTCGGCTCAATTATGACTACATTTTTGTAAGCAGTGCAGTATACAAACATGATGTTGGTCTTCTTCCATAAAGCTCAAAGCTAAAATACATCAATTTCATAAATTGTAGTAAGAGTAAATTTAGTAATACTTTTTTTAAGTTTCTTCGTAATTTCTGGTTTTCAGGGGCTTCTGTGCTGAAGTTTTCATCGTTTGTCGACACTTTCACACAATTAAAGCGCTTATTCAGATTAAGATGTTTTATTCACCACGTAGTTCTACTAGAAATGCCTGATCCATAGCTTTCGGTAGCAATGAAGTTTGCATCATGGATAGAAACTTATAGGACCTCTGTTCGAAACTGAAGTAGTCTTGAAGAGGGTACCTACCTTTAATTGTTGGGTTTAAAATGACCCTAATTTACAACTGAGTGGCTAGAGTCATGTTGTTAAAGCGTCAGCACAAGTGGGTTTTACTGACAAGAATGGCATGTTCCTAATAATATCTCACTACCAACGGAGAGTTGTGCAAATTTATTCTTTTAGCGCAAGGTTTTCAACTCAGAGAAAACAAAATTTCAGCAATAAGAGCAAACTAGAGAAAAAAACGCAGGACATGGCGAAACATACACTCAGATTCATCGCTAGGAAAACTAGAAGCTTTTCTATAAAATTAGTACAAAAAATACAGTTCGAAATTTTGGAATTCGTCAAGAGTAAATATTCGCGTGACTTTAAAAGCAAACACTGTAGGTGAAATTTAAATTTTGCGGAATTTGAGTTGACGCCCTAACCTGACTTTTCCATTCGTTGCTAGGTTACAGCAGCAGGCGCTGTCCAATGGCACAATTCGATCGCGGACGGAGGAGAACGCCGCTGGAGACCGGCTGGGCGCTGCGTCCAGCCCCGAAAGAACTGTGCCTTGCCAAGCCGGTGCCTCGGCGCTCTATGTCAGCTCCAGCGACAGCGAATGTGACATCTATTCATAATGGCGACGAGAAAAGGGAACTAACCGAGACGCTAACATAAGCCAGCAAACTCGCCTTAAGTATCTGAAGAGTCTATCCGAAGGCTGCCAACTCGTGTGGGTATCCAAGAATGCCTGGGTTTACAAATTTCCACAGCATTTCTTATGAACACTTTGAGCAGACAAATACTACAGGACAAAAAAAGGGAAAGCACTCTGAGTGGATATTTGAACCACTGAACACCCAAGACTCAGTATATCTTAATATCACTTTTGTAAAGAAAGGGAAGATTGATGCTTCAAACGAATAATAGTAGTAATTACTGTAATAATAATAATAATGTAATATATATTATTTCTATTGCTCTTACAGTAATCAAAGCACCTGTCTTTTTACCTTTTGTAGGTAATTGATGTTAGAATTTCTCTTTGTTTCTAAAGTTTTAAAATGTTTTTTCTTTTTTAAATGCTGGGATAGAGTCTGAAATTAATTTGGTTGGTTATTTCGTTGTACACAGGTGAACCACTATAACACATACGTAACACATACGTTAGTTAGTGGACATAATGTGTCATTTATGAAGAGTGTAAACTAAAATTCTGAAAGTTTTATAAATTAGGGACTGCCAAAATAATTAAACATAATCTCCGGAAACAAAAATCAAACTTCACGAATGCATTGTTTTTAATTTAACACTACTACTTGTTTCTTCTTCTTTTTGTTATTATTATTATTATTATTATTATTATTATTATTTATGACGTCTGGTATCAGTCTAACTACATCTTGTTGAATTAATGGATTTTATATTGTATTTTTATTATTTATAATTTTCTTTGATCCAGTAAAAAAGCTGTTTGAATTCTGGTTAAATCTGAAAGCAAGCGGTAAATTCAGTATGAAGTATAACTACGAAATTGAACTCTCCGTCCATTTATTATAAGCCAATGTATGAAAATAATTATGCAGTTCATCGTTTCTTTATGTTTTGATATGGAATTAATTGCACACATACACAGTCCGCTGTTTCACTCTTTTATTTGTTAACCACGTGCAGGTTATTAGAGGCATGTTTTCGAAATGTAAGAATGAAATGCTTCCCTCGGTTAATGTAATATTGCGTTCAAACACGTTGACCGTACGCTGCATTTCAGCCGCTTTGTGTTATAATCGAGTGTGACAACACAGGAGGTCAGTGCAAGGGCGAGTCCCAGAGCCAGTGTTCAGATGGTCGAGATCACTCTGTTTCTCTCGCGGAAAGATTCGTCTTTCAGTACGAACAGACATGCTAAAAATAATCATCAGAAAAACTTATTTGTATGAAAGAGGCATCGTTTTTATTTTATACACGTTGATTTTTCTAGCTTAATGCTGAAAACGGGTTTCAGACGCACACCATTAAACTGATCAAAAATATTTGTGTCATGTAATAGACTGTGTTTTCAGTCATGTAACTACTCACATGGAATACCAAATATGGCACGTGTACAGTTCATTTAGTCACTTGAGGCCTAAGGTGATTATTATTGTTAAAATGACCTTTGTTCATTCAGCTGACACTTTGTGACACAAAGTGATTTACGAGGCTGGGAGGTTTTACTGGAGTAACTCAGGGTCCCCTGTACAAGGGTACTGCAGTTGAAGGTGGGTTTCAAAGCTATGGCCTTTGGGTTCACAGGCAGTAGCTCTACAAAGTACACCCCATGTCTACATTTCTGCATTAATTTGAATTTTTTAAATGGGTACATTTTGTATATTTTCAACCAAAATATGTTCAAACCCCTCGATTAGTCCTTGATTTGCAGGAATGCAGACTTTGATCTGAGCAAAGAAATTGTATAATTAGACTAATATAGTGTCAATGGAGGGGGTGCGGTGGCGCAGTGGGTTGGACCGCAGTCCTGCTCTCCGGTGGGTCTGGGGTTCGAGTCCCGCTTGGGGTGCCTTGCGATGGACTGGCGTCCCGTCCTGGGTGTGTCCCCTTCCCCCTCCGGCCTTACGCCCTGTGTTGCCGGGTAGGCTCCGGTTTCCCGTGACCCCGTGGGGGACGAGCGGTTCTGAAAATGTGTGTGTGTGTGTGTGTGTGTAGTGTCAATGGAAGTGAAAAATACAGACATTATTAATTACATCAATTCATCTGGTAAGGAGAAATACATGCATCTTAATTTTTTCTTTTTAAATTATCGCAACGTCAGGAATAAAAATTCAGTTCAGTATCTTTATTCATATCTCACTAGGTTTGAAACATTGGTTTGATTCTTAAGGAAGGTCCATTAGGGTTGAAGCAGCCATGGGAACATTAAATATGAATTTATAATTTTTCTTTTATTTCTTTCCATTTTAAAATGATTGGAAACACCATCACTGTTTACATGAAATTGGGCCTTACTATAGATTTTACTTTCATTGTATTTTTAGTTTATCCTAGATTCAAATGCATTATGTAGGCTACATTCAGCTCGTTTACAGGTAACAATTATGTAACACAAAGCAAATTTTTACAATATATTTAACTCTCTTGCGCAGTTTAGTATTTACGGAATGCAGATACTGAAGTCCTGCTTCAGTTAAAATAGCCGTCAGTGTGGACATTTTTGTCACGACTGTTGTATCGTTCATTTACAAAGGCTGCTTCATACAAATTCTGAAACAATGCTATATATCGTAATTAATAGCAAAGGTCCCTGTTTCCCTAAAGATTACATTCAGAATGAAAACTGCAGAGAAATTTAATTCTAAAACATTCTCGCACATAACAGACTGGGCCTACTGAATAAAGAGCTTTTTGGCTTGAGATGCTGTCTGGTGAGCTGTTTGTGTTTAGTTTCTAAAACGAGCAATGGCAACAAGTTGCATTTTATGGTCGGAATGACCTTCCTTTTAAAGAAATATAGAGGAACTGAATAATTATCCGGCTGTTGGATGCAGAACAGCACAGTGAAGCACTGGAGGACAAAAAAAAGATGCATTTACGAGTGAATGAAGCTGTCAAACTGGCCACCAGTAATGAGCACTAATGATGCATTCCAGAGAAGCTCCGCCAACAAAAGAGAGACCTCGATGCTTCACACAGTGGGCAGCCAATTTTTTTTTTCTTCATTCAATGAAGCAGTCAACTACAGAAAGTATGTACAGAAATACAGAAAAGAAATTGGGAAGCAGCTGTGTGGTTCAGAAAGCTAACGGACCATTGTATTGTGTGGAGTCTTGAAATTTTTAAAAATGCAAAAATATTGAATTATTCTAAATAAATGAAGCTGTACACATTTCTCACTTTAACCGTTAACTTTAGTGACAAAAACACTGGTTCCAAAAGTTATATATTGAAAATTATAAATAAAAATAAATATAAGGTCAGCGAGCACCTTCAGGCCTGGGCTGCTCCAGCATAGGTTCCAATCCAGCCCAGTCTGTGTGGAGTCTACATGTTCTCCCTGTGTTTGCCTGAGTTTCCTTCCACAGATCAAAGATATGCGATCCGGATTAACTGGTAAATCTAAATTGCGTCTGTGTGTGCCTGTGTCTGCATCTGTGTAGTTACCTTGCGTGAAAGAAGCTGTACCTTTTCTAGCCTAGGGTCCAGTGATTCCATGCTAAGCTCCGGGCCACCCCAACCCTAACATGGGCAAGCAATCACGAAAGTGAATGAGTAAATGACATTTTGAAAGCTGTGGGAAAACTCATAACTGTAGGTGCAGAAATAACATGCCATCTCATTGTCTGCATTTGCCATTGGCTACTAAATGAAAAAGTGCTTACAAATGCACAAAAGAATAAAATAAAGGCCGTAAAACCAAACATACAACGTATGAAACCTGAACAACTTTGACTAAGCATCCAATGATTGAAAGTATTTCAGTGCAATATCACAAATAAATTACGCTCTCAGAATACCAATGGAGAAAACAAAAATTTGCATTAAGTACTATCAAAATGCAAGATTCTATTTGATGCTATATGCAAAAAATGCAGAGGGGGGCGTGGTGGCGCAGTGAGTTGGACCGGGTCCTGCTCTCTGGGGGGTCTGGGGTTCGAGTCCCACTTGGGGTGCCTTGCGACGGACTGGTGTCTCGTCCTGGGTGTATCCTCTCCCCCTCCAGCTTTAGGCCCTGTGTTGCTGGGTTAGGCTCCGGCTCCCCATGACCCCATATAGGACAAAAGCGGTTCAGACAATGTGTGTGTGCGCAAAAAATGCAAAATGATATTTGACTTTTTAAAAGGCAAAATAAAAGTGACAAATTAATTTTGGGCACAATCAGGGAAAACTGAAGGCCCTGTGTAATCATAAATTGGTCATCTTGAGGATATTGAAACAGTGACTTCTGGGATAGTCCCAGAACTTCTGGCAGACTTGGAATGTCTGTGTGGGTCCCCTTGAGGTGTGGGTCCCTAGAATAGTCAGCACCACCCACTAGTGATGGCCCTGTCTTTAGTATGTGTGTGTTTTAGCTTCAAGTTAGTTCTTAAATATAAGTGAGTGTAACTGGAGAAAAATGGGAACCCCAGGGGTTCATGTGGTGTAGAGTGTTCAGAGCTTTTGCCAGTGTACATATGCCGTATACAACGGTTCTAATTTATCCTTGAAAACAAAACGAAAATTTGGAAAACCAGATAATGAAATTTTATGTTATTTTTATGGGGAAAAATTTCAGTTAATTCCAACTGCTTCCCCAGTTCACCCAAAAAAACCTTAAATTATGCCCAGTCAGGAAAAAGTATTAGTAATTTATTTTTAAGTCTACATTTTGGATGGCAATAAGAACAACAGCTGTTCCTATTAGTCCATTTAATTTGAAAATATGTTTTCTTATAAAGACAAATTAAAGAATTATTTTATAGTTGCTCTTTTTTCTCCTAGGCCCCTCCAGTCCTGCTGCTGCTGATGGTTTCAGGACCTCCCACTGAGCACACATTTTGGGTTTTTAAGGTAAATGTGAGCTATTCAAAAAATATGAAGGTTGTAGTGAATGTGATATTTTATATATGACTTCATAAAGTAAATTTACTGTGATACTGTGCATAGAGTGACCTGAGGAAGACAACAGTTATATGTTATGTTTATCCATCCATCCATCTTCCTCCACTTATCCGGGACCGGGTCGCGGGGGCAGTAGTCTAAGCAGAGCCCCCCAGATTTCCCTCTCCCCGCAAACCTCCTCCAGCTCCTCTGGGGGAACCCCAAGGCGTTCCCAGGCCAGCCGGGAGACATAGTCTCTCCAACGCGTCCTGGGTCTGCCCCAAGGCCTCCTCCTAGTGGAACATGCTCGGAACACCTCCCCAGGGAGGCGTCCAGGAAGCATCCGGAACAGATGCCCGAGCCACCTCAACTGGCTCTTCTCGATGCAGAGGAGCAGCGACTCTACTCCGAGCTCCTCCCAGGTGACTGAACTCCTCACCCTATCCTTAAGGGTGCGCCCAGCCACCCTGTGGAGGAAACTCATTTCTGCCGCTTGTATCCGTGATCTCATTCTTTCGGTCATGATCCAGAGTTCATGACCATAGGTGAGGGTAGGAACGTAGATCGACCGGTAAATTGAGAGCTTCGCCTTATGACTCAGCTCTTTCTTCACCACAACAGACTGGTACAATGACCGCATTACTGCGGACGCCGCACCGATCCGTCTGTCAACCTGCCGCTCCATTTTTCCCTCACTCGTGAACAAGACCCCAAGATACTTAAACTCCTCCACTTCAGGGAGGAGCTCCCCCCTAACCCGGAGGGGGCAATCCATCTTTTTCCGACTGAGAACCACGGTCTCGGATTTGGAGGTGCTGATTCTCATCCCCGCCGCTTCGCACTCGGCTGCAAACCTCTCCAGTGCATGCTGCAAGTCTTGATTCGATGAGGCCAACAGGACCACATCGTCCGCAAAAAGCAAAGATGAGATCCTGCGGCCACCAAAACAGACACCCTCCGTTCCCTGACTGCGCCTAGAAATTCTGTCCATAAAGATAATGAACAGAATCGGTGACAAAGGGCAGCCCTGGCGGAGTCCAACATGCACCGGGAACAGGTCTGACTTACTGCCGGCAATGCGAACCAAGCTCCTGCTCCCGTCATACAGGGAACGAACAGCCCGTAGCAGCTAGTCCTGAACCCCATAATCCCGAAGTACCCCGCACAGGATGCCACGAGGGACACGGTCGAATGCCTTCTCCAGGTCCACAAAACACAGATGGACTGGTTGGGCAAACTCCCATGAACCCTCCAACACCCTAGTGAGGGTATAGAGCTGGTCCAGTATTCCACGGCCAGGGTGAAAACCGCATTGCTCCTCTTGGATCCGAGGTTCGACTATCGGTCGGATTCTCCTCTCCAGTACCCCGACATAGACTTTCCCAGGGAGGCTAAGGAGTGTGATCCCCCTGTAGTTGGAACACAATCTCCAGTCCCCCTTCTTAAAAAGAGGGACCACCACCCCAGTCTGCCAGTCCAGAGGCACCGTTCCCGAACTCCACGCAATGCTGCAGAGGCGTGTCAGCCAAGACAGCCCCACAACATCCAGAGACTTGAGAAACTCGGGGCGGATCTCATCCACCCCCGGAGCCTTGCCACCGAGGAGTTTTTTGACTACCTCAGCAACTTCAGCCAGGGTAATGGACGAGTCCCCCTCCGAGTCCCAGGCCTCAGCTTCCTCTACGGAAGGCGTGTCGGAGGGATTGAGGAGATCCTCAAAGTACTTCTTCCACCGCCCGAGGACATCCTCAGTTGAGGTCAGCAGTGCACCACTTCCACTGTAAACAGTGTTGGCGGAACCATGCTTCCCCCCTCCAAGTCGCCAGACGGTTTGCCAGAATCTCTTTTAGGCCGACCGAAAGTCTTCCTCCATGGCCTCACCGAACTCCTCCCAAGCCCGAGTTTTTGCCTCGTCTGTCACCCAGGACCTGTTTGCCTTGGGAGACCCTACCAGGGGCATATAGCCCCAGGCAATATAGCTCCTGAGATCATTCAGGCACTCAAACCCCTCCACCTTGGTAAGGTGGCGGTTCGCGGAGGGGATGTTATGTTTAAATAAACAAAAAATTAAAGATCAGTACGGCTCTGTGAGGGTATGGACGACGGATGGAAGCAGCAGTGGAGAATTGAAGTAGTTGGACCAAAAAGGTTTATTTTCTTTTACTAAAAAAGTATTCCTCAAAACATATTAACCCCAACCAAGTACAAAACAAACATAAGTTACAAAGAACATGAGGCCTATGAGCCATGGGCTTAACCCCTTGTATCAACAGCAATGCATTGCTTTCTTCTTTACTGCATGAGAGTCTGTCTACATAAGTTTGCATCAATTCACCCTCCCCACTAGTCCCCTAATACAAACTTATATAGCAGTAACTCCACCCTTCTGGTTATACCATAACAGCCTCAACTATTCCAAAGTACATTTCCCCAAAAATTACATCCAACATAAATACTAAAACATACAAACAATACAAAACATTTTCTACTATAAATATCCCTACGTTACAACTTATAAAAACATTTATCACACTACACAATAAAACACCCCTGTCTAGTTGGTTGTGCCCAAGGACTCCCACCTAGATATACCCCAAATGGTTCACTCCATCTGGTTTACAACACAAGGTACCAAACACCACAGAATGCCAGACAGCTGCATGGTAAGCAAAAAGTCTACAGAAATGATCTTCTAAAAACAAATGCATTCACTCTCCACAACCAATTACATATACCTGCCATACCTTTATAAAAGAAATATTATTAATGACAGACACCGGTAGGCCTTTCCCAGCACCCAATCTAGTTCAAACAAAAAGTGTTAAATGGAGTACTAAACCAGAACAAGCAATATAACAGCACAAGGTGAAATGCACGTGACAGGCAACAGCAGCAACAAGGTTCAGCACTTCATTGATGGTATTTTGCCAGCATCTTACTGATTCCTTGCAACCAACTTGCCTGTCACAGCTCAGTCTGTGACAGGCTCACAGTCTCTTTTGGTACAGTTTTCAAGTTGCATCAGAGTTTATTGTGAAGGACCAAATGATAAGGTCTGGACTGGTGAGGAATGTTTCATGTATGACAATCTGGACCAATTAAGGATAAGTGGTTGTGATATTATCAACCCTGGTGTGGGAGACTGAATAATGGGGATAAGTATAAACTAGAGGTTTTGAGTTTGAATCCCACTCTTGCAATATTATCTGTGATTATGGTGCTTATCTTAAATCTACAAATAAGACTACTGTATAAATAAAGCACTTCAGTCCCCCTATATGCTCACTTCTGTATATTTGCTAAATAACAGCTGCAATGTAATGTGTGAGCTCTGGAAAAATTTGTTACAATGGTAAAAATGATGTGACCATAGCGAATGTTTTTATGGTTTGGACAAGGCTCTCAACAAAGCCCTTCATTTTGCCAATTAAACATTATTGCTTTAGTGATAATCATTGGCCAAGTAATGGGTAAAGTATCTCAGGGTCTCATAGTTCGCATTCCCTTTTTTCCTTTCACATATCAGAATGGGCATACCAAGACAAAATATATTCAGAGCTGGGTACCAGAGTAAGTGCAGCTCATTGCTTGGAGTCAAGTTTTTGGAAAAAAATTGTACTTTTTGTCATTTCTGTTAATACTTTTACTCAAGTAAAAGTGTAAAGAAAAAAAAAAAAAACACTCCATTACATTTTTGTCACACAATGACGAGTGAGGGGAGAGGCTCGATCCTAATGTAAAAGTTTAAGAAGCGGAGTGTAAATGGTATGAAAAGAAGCAGGAGTTTTACTGTCATGGTCTGAAAACTTTTGTGGGAGATAAAACCAATGGTCAGATTGAGGGTCCAAGTGCAGGTCAAAGCCAGGAATACTTTTCAGTGGCGAGTGCTGGAGCAGACATAGTCACGGTCACAGGTTAGGCAGTAGTCTAAGATTCTGTGGTTCGAATGAATGGTGCAGCTGCCTTTATGCTTGCCCCTGTGTATATCTGATCTGTTGGGGCACTGTATGGCATGACATCTATAACCTACTTTTCATTTTTCCCCATATTAAGTTGTTAAAATTCCTTTAACAATCCTCTTTGCACCATGACATCACAAGATAAATAAAACTTTATTGGTCATCTTTTGTTCATGAGAAAATTGTTTTAACTGATAGCATTAAAACACTACACCTAACATACAGTACATAAAACACCACAAAAGCATACAAAAAAGGGGTTAAATTTTTGTTAATGCCCTGAAGAACATTTATAGTCACTCATCCATGGAAAGGATGCCACAAAACTCTAGGCATTACAAGCAAGACATCCCTCCACCCATTTAGCTTTCAAATAATCTCATGCATAACATCCTTCTACATTGTAAAGTTGGCTCAGATTGTAGTATATACCTTGGTTTGCTCCTGTATGAACAAGCTGGGTTATATTCTACAGCATTTGCTTACTGATGTTGATCACCTGTCACATCCAGATGGCTAATAGACTGTCATATATCAAAATCATTTGTGGGTGAACCAGATGTCAGCCCTATGGTCCTGCCCACTGTCAAAAAGCATGTGCATTCACTCTCACTGCATCGGAGTCATGAGCAGAGTGAGTAGCTGGTAAATTTATGCCTATACTGGACCAATATAACAGTACAACTTATTTTTAAAAGTATTTGAAATATAGGTGGTGGTCTAGCATCTTTGAAGGGATTCTGATCCTCACCTTTTGTGGCTCTCATCAGAACAGTTCAAATTTTCAACAGAAAATTTGATTCTCTTGCAGAAGTTGTTAAATTAGGGTTAATAGCTGCTTATCCAGATTTTCTAGAAAAGTTACTACACTGTTCAGTTCTTAGGAATTTGTTCATTTTTTCCCCCACATATCTAAATCTCAGTTCTTGTGAGATGAGCAACTGTTATGCAAGCATAGCCTGTACTTGCAGACAATAGCCATTCCAAAAAAAAACAGTTTGTGTGCACATTTTTTCAACCCGTAATTTTAACTACAAGGAATACAGTATCCAAGACCGAGCTTAACTATTTAAGTAATAGTAACTGATTACCTCAAGACTTGTATCCTCTGCTGTTCACAGGTAAACTGAGTCCCTTTGAAATGAATATAGTGGCCTCTGGTGGAGTTCTCTAGTCATTATTTTCTAGACTTCTGTAGAAGCAATGAGTTTCTTTTCACCACCACTACAAGAAATATCCTTAAGCCTCATTCCATTACATGTTATGTAGTGAAATATGTCTGCAGTGTTACATTTTGCCCTTAATGTGTATACATTTTAAAAAATGCTAATACTACATTTAGGAACCTGAAAAAAATGCAGAGAAATAAGTAAATCCAAGTTTTTACCATGCAGAGGACTGGAGACAGATAAGTAGTTGACCCAGTTGCGGGTTAGTTTCGTTCTGCTAACCAGGTTTGAGGAACAAGACACGATCAGGAACAGACATAAGTCTTTCCAGGCATGAAAGTCACAAATCAGACGAGGGTCAGAACCAGAAACGATAGTCTAGGCAGGTCGCAAAGCACAAACCAAAGCCGCTGCAACTGCAAGACCACTAAGGTGATTATAAGAAGCCACATCAATATATGGACGCGGAGCTCCTTTTATCCCGGGTCTTCTTAATTGGTCGCAGTTGTTGCTGCTTTGCTCGTTCCTGGGGGCGTGACAGTTTTAAATAGGTGACCAATGACATAATACTGTATCAGTATGCTCTTTTTTTATGCTCCCTAATCTTGAAAAAACAAACACTATGTAACAAATTTTTACTTTTTTTGTTCTTAAATGTTATTTCCCTGTTGCTTATGCCTAAAATGTATAGAAAAAGCCTATTATTGCCTTCAAACTTTGTTTTCGTGACCAGGTCAATGATATTTTGAAATTTACCTATTTCCAACGGGAAACTGGATGAATTTGCACATTTTCATTCACATAAAGTGAGAAGAAACAACATATGTGTCACGCCTCAGACAAGGCGACCCGCCCCTGCACCGGCTGATAACCATTAATAACAGGCAATAAAAGGAGCAGCTCGAGGGAGGACAGGTTGTGGAACCTCTTTTGTGCATTCTGTTTGCTTGTCTGCCTGTTATTTCCCCTACTACCCGTTCCCAATCTCTAGTATATGTCCCTGACTCTCCGCTCGTCTCTTTGATTTCCACTTTCTGTTACATGTCTCCTGGATCACGTTTGTCTGACCCTTCAATAAATGAGCACCTGCACTTGAGTCCGGTCTCCTGTGGCATCCTTGGGGAAACATGACAATATGAATCAAAATTAACATGTATTTATAAATTAAACTTGTCATACACTATGTAAAGCAGTTATTGTTCCTGGGTATTGTGTTATTTCCTAATTGCTTATACTTAAAAAGTATAGAAATTTGCTGTTGTTCCCTTCAAACTGCAGCAAAGTTTAAAGGGAATAACAGTCACATTGATATTTTGAAATTTACCTATTTCCAATTGGAAAATGGGTGAATTTGTACTGGTGGCATTCCTGAGGGGTCTCCAAGATGACCTCTCTCACTCCTATAATGGACTCTTTGCCCTTTTTCCATCTGGCAGAAAGTATAGTTCAAAACAATGCAAAACGTCAGCAGCATCTGTCCCACCACCAGTAGATTTTGCAACAGTTTCTTCCCTGAGGCAGTCACATTACTCAATACCCTGGTGCCTCCCAATGCTCACCTGGCACAGTCAAACAGGTAACTTTACTCCCGCAATTCAAACCACTCTCAGAATCTGAATTTTTTGGCCTCCTGCTATCACATAGACCCAGCACCTGTTCATTAGATCTGATCCCATCCTTAATCCTACAGACCATCTCCCTGCAATTCTCCACCTTCGTTGCTGAGATCATCACTCCCCTCTGGCTGCTTCCTATCTGCCTTCAAAACTGCTCTCATTTCACTTTTGGTAAAGAAACCCTCTCTGGATCCTAACTTGGTCCAAAACTATAGGCCAATCTCCCTCCCCTCCTTTCTGTCTAAAACTCTAGAATGAGCGGCATGACTTGATGCACTACAAACTGCCTTCAGTACAGCCCTTTTTTGTTTTCTCTTGTGTATTTATTGTCCTGTACTCCTGTTCTGTGTTGCACCATGGTCTCCAGAGAAACAACATTTTGTTCCACTGTATACAAGCTATATAGAGGAATGACAATAAAAACAACTTGAACTTGAATTTGCTCCACTGGCTTCAACCCATACTCTGTTCATTGACCTCGCCTTCATATTCGCCCACAGTAAAGCATACGTCCATGGCTCGGACTGTCGACCTAGCCTTTACATTCGCCCCTCCACAGAAAAGTTCACAACCCTTACTATGACAACAAAATCTTTCTTTCACACCGCCAAACACACTACTTCTTTTCAATAAACTTCCACATTTGGATCCACAGTTTAACAGTTTAAGTTTCATATCAGAGGAATGAAATTCTGAAAGTTATTTGTTTCAGAAATGTGCTTGTTTCTGTCATAACCCCATGGAGTTCTTATGGTGCCATTGAATAGCCTTTCCTGTTGGTTTTTAAAACAGCAGTTTGCCTTTCCCTTGCTTATGATGAATTTTGTAGATAATGGCGTAGTTAATAGATAATTGTCTTCCTGGTAATGCAAAAATACATCAGGTGAAGTGCGAAAGGCATGACAGGAATAGGGCTCATTCATACCTTGTCTATCTTGCATATGTTAACTATTGTAATTTGAGTTAATGCAATGTGCCACAAGGAGGAGCAATAATGAAACTGTTGGGTAAATCACTTCTCTGTGTGTGCACAAGATGGCAATATTGGCAATTTTATAAAATGTCAAGTATGTTGGCAGTACAGTCCCAAGTCTGTCAAGTTAACTGGTGATCTAGTTAGTTTGTGGGTTGTTTTTTTGGTTTTCTTGTATGGTTCTATTGAGGTCACACGTATATACACCCATTAAACAGCGAAAGTAAAGATATTCAACAAAACAAGCTTTACAGTATGTCAGCAAATTGTTAGGGCTAAGCTGACAAAAAATAATCTCTATCTAAAGCTCTTAGTCTGTTGGTGCACTTTTGTTTACCCTGAGCTGTCTGTCCCTTTGTGCAGAAGTATCTGCCAAATTAATAAATGTAGATATCAAGCATTCAATTAAATTTATTCTCATGTGGTGACACAGAGCACCTGAACACAGGCATAGGCGATGAAACAAATACATCAGAAAAAGAAACAAAGAAGGTAATTGAGTACAGACTGGCGTAGTTGACTACAGACAAGCGTAATACCTTATCAGTGCTTTTATAAAGCTATAAGTATGCCTACTGGCTACAAAGGAAAGGAACCAAAAACTACCAACTGAAAGTCAAAAGAGAAGAAAACCTCTGGGGATCCAAGTGCCAGTGGCTGCCCGCCCCTCCTGGACATTCTAGATTAAAAGGACTTCTAGGTCAGTTTACAGATAATAATGGTATTGTTGCTGTATGGTAGCTTGATTTCCCAGTTCAGCAAGGTATGTCTCATCATGGAGGTTGGTCATCATCTTCACTCAGCATGGAGTGCTTCTGTAACAGCCAGTCGGCCTCCTCAGGTTTTTTTGTGGGGAAACAATGCTCAACAGGAAGAAACTGTTGTTACTTTATAACTTAAAGAAACTGCTTTAATACACCTTGATACAGAGTTAGGAAGAACAGAAACACAGCCAAGTGGAATTAAATTTTGTGGTTATATGCACTAGTGGACATGTAAGTCAGGGACAACTGGTAGTGTAGTGTAACAGTTAGAGCTACTGTCTCCAGCTTTAAAGGTCAATACCCACCCATGGCTGTAGTACCCTTAATTGCTCCAGTTAAAAACAATCCCAGCTGTGTAAATAGTTTTAAGTTTGTAACTGTAATAATAATTGTAACCTTCACATTGTAAATTGCTTTGGAGAAAAGCATCAGGTGAATGAATGTAAGTCTTCAGTCTGGATTTGAAGACTGAGACAGATGGGGCATTTCTGGCAGTAACTAGTAGACTATTTCACAGTTTAGGTACTCTATAGCTAAAGGCAGAACCTCCTATTAAGGTCTTATTTATCACAGGTACTTTAAGGTAACCCCCATCCAATGTCTCACAGCCCTGGGTGGTGCGAGAGGACATGGGTTTGATCACCCACATAAAGCAGTTTCTGTGTGGAGTTTGCCCATGTCTGCGTGGGTTTTCTCTGGGTGCTCTGGGCTGATAACACTACATGGAGATAATTGGAAGTCGCTTTGGAGAAAAGCATCTGCTAAATAAATAAATGTAAATGTAAATGTACTGTCCTGGGATATAAGAATCAATAATCTCACAAAGGTAATCCGGAGCAATGCCAATACCATGCATTAATGAAACATTTTCACAGATCTTGGAGTTACAAAGTTGTAGTCTTAATAATGTGGTGTTCTCATTTAAACAAGTAGACTGCATTTAGGCACATGTGGAGAGGGTTGTATTAGGCTGTGCTGTACCATTGGTCGTCCTTCCAAAGCCCACATCTTAACATCTTAACGGCATTCAAGCATGGCAGGGGCAGCATGTGATTGGTGTATCGTATAGCTCAGTCCTCCTGCTTCTTGTTCTACTTCTCTGGCCTCTTGACCCCAGATCAAAACTACTTTGTCCCCACCTGTCAGTGTCCCTGGAGGCAAAAGGATGAGTACAGGATGTGTGAAAAAGCTCTGTATAAATTGTGCTTTTCACCATACATACACACAGAACTCCAGAGAAGAGTACATAGTAGATTCTCCTGAGACTAAGCCCTTAGAGTGAAATCCAGAACTGGGCTCAGTCAGTTTGGCACTTCACACAGCAAGTTTTTTTTTTTTTTTTGCTTCTTCTAGTAAACAAAGAGTTTGAGGGTTACATTTAAATAAACTTTTGTCCCTGTGAATTTCATCATTATCCAGTGCTCCCAGGTTTGGTCATGATGGAGCTCCAGAAAGAGTGCTTCTTCTTCCACATTTCATAAGGCTGTTTTTAATAGCAGTCAGCCTATTTGAACATTTTAGATTTTCCGGTGATTTCTCTATTCTTACAGCACCTAGATTCTACTTACCTTTCTGCTTTTACTGCCTGCCTGTCCCGTCTCTGCCCGTAATACCATCCTGTTGTACCTCAGTCTTTGTTCCCAATGTCATTCTACTCCAACCACCTTCCTGGCCTAACTGCTTCTCCATTTCCTCAGGTTATGGTTTATAGATACCCCTGTTTCTGTTGTCTTTCTGTTCTTATAGATTTCTTGCTGTCTTGCTGTTAGAGTTACATCTGATCTTCTTGCAAGATCTTTATAGTTTCAAACATGATATTGTAAAATACAGGAATGGTGTATTCTACGTTTTACTACTCAGCTAAACATAACTCAGGTTGATGGTAAGTGAACACTGTTCAGGTGTAGAGGGTGCTGTATGATGTGTGGCCATCATTTCTGTTACTTTGGTTCTAATAAGTAGCTTAGTCAACATTCCTGAGTGGATCCAACTCCAGATGCTGGGGCCCCGTCAGAGGCCGGTAATTCCGGTGCTGCTGTCACCATGCAGCCAATGCAAGCTAAACCCCCTGAGCTGTTAACTCTTTGTACTCTCATTGACAGGCAGTTTTGCTTTTCATGAGAGGGGATTCCTGTCATTCACCAAAAGTGATAGTGAGGCCAAACCCATAATTTCTTGTGGGATCAGAGAATTGTAATGCCAGTAAAAGGTTGACATTACATGGCCCTACATGTACATACTGTATGTATATGTTTTGGTTTCTGTGCGAAGAATCTTGAGTTGATTTTTTCCCTTTACCTGAACAATTTACTGTCGCTGTCACGCCCTCCACCTTGGCGCAATGAGGAACACCTGTGGCAGATCAGGGAACGAGTGTATAAAAGGAAAGCGCAGAGCGCACATAATTGTGGAACCTTGTTCAGCCTTGTTACTCACTCGCGTTTATTGCCTTAGCTCTCCTGACTTCCCTGATTCCTCGTCCTCATCCTCGCCCTCCTCCTCCTTGCCCTTGTCCTCATCCTCACCCTCGCCTTTTTCCTTGTTTCCCTGTGCCCGCTTCTGTATCTCCACGACTTCTTGGTTTACCACGACTTCTCGCCCGTTTACTGGATTACAACTCTCGGATTCTCCCTTCGGATTTCGTTCGCACATTGGTGACCATTTGCCTGTTTATTCGACTATGACTTTTGGATTACCCCTTGATAAACTTTCCTGTGCTCCACACTTGGGTCTGGCGCTTCCGCTCCGGGGGGACACCGTGACAGTCGCGTTAAGGATAATGCTTCCTTTTCTTTGTTACGGAGCATAAACTGTAATATATTGGTTGCCAGTCCACAAAAGTAAATGTCAGTCTAATGTGACCAGATGATCCTGACTGGTTTTGAGTTGTCATAATAAATGATGTGGCTCAAATAAACACATTTCTGGTCCCCGCAATGTGAACTGGGTTGATTCATTAGCAACCAGAATAACTAATTTTACAGTATATGCAGTCCAGCAATTAAAGGAACCTTTTGAGTTATGTGTTTGTGTAAGCTGATGTTATCATATAAGTGAAACAAATTCTGAAACTAGCAGTAAAATATAATTCTTCTGGGAATAATAATTATAATCACAATTATAGAACAGATAAGTATATAGAAGTACTAGAAGGCTACAGTTTGACAGACTAGGGTAAAATTTTCAAGTTTTATTTGTCACATACATTTATTCATTTAGCTGACCTTTTTCTCCAAAGCGACTTACAATGTTAAGGTTACAATTATTTACACATTTATACAGCTGGGTAGTTTTACTGAAGCAATTGAGGGTAAGTACCTTGCTCAAGGGTACTACAGCCAGAGGTAAGGCTCAAATCTGCAACCTTTAGATCCAAAGGTAGTTGTTCTAACCATTACACTACAGACTGTCCATACTTAGTATGACACACACACACACACATTTTCAGAACCGCTTGTCCCATACGGGGTCGCGGGGAACCGGAGCCTACCCGGTAACACAGGGCGTAAGGCCAGAGGGGGAGGGGACACACCCAGGACGGGACGCCAGTCCGTCGCAAGGCACCCCAAGCGGGATTCGAACCCCAGACCCACCGGACATGCAGTGAAATACTTTTCCAACTGTCTGTGGTACAGATAAACAAGGCAATACAAATAAGTAGAAATTAGGAACATACACACACTTTCTGAACCGCTTGTCCCATATGGGGTCGTGGGGAGCTGGAGCCAAACCCTGCAACACAGGGCATAAGGCTGGAAGGGACACCCCCAGGTAAGGACGCCACTCTGTCACAAGGCATCCCAATCGGGACTCGAACCCCAGACCCACAGAGAGCAGGACCTGGTCCAACCCACTGCGCCACCACACCCCCCTTACAGGAATATAAGGAACATATAATAATGAAAACAGGAAAGAATAAATAATAAAATAAATAATAAAATTAAGTTTGATACAAATATGTGTAGTCAAATTTAAAACGTTAAATAAAAATGCAATGTGTGCAATGTTGTATGGGAGAGGGAAAAATCTGGCAATATTTGGCTCAATTAGTGCTCCTTGTGCATGCAGTCCAGTCTCTACTCCATGGTGTTATCCTGGTTAAGAACTTGAATGGCCTGCGGGAAGGAGCTTCCCCTCATTCTCTCTGTGTTGGCCTTCAGAGAGCAAAAACGCTTCCCTGACTGCAGCAGGGAGAAAAGTCCATTGTTTGGGTGGCTGAGTTCTTTCACTATCTTCATTGCCTTGGTTCAGCACCGCTTGCTGTAAATAGACTGCAGGTCAGTGAGCTCAGTATGGATGATGCGCTCAGCTGGTCGCACCACCCTCTAGAGAGCCTGCCTGTCCTGCTTGGTGCTGTTCCCAAACCAGGCCGTGATGCTTCCCGTCAGGTTGCTCTCCATGGTACAGATGTAAAAATTCCTCAGCACCCTAGAGGGCAGTTTGAAGTCTCTTAAGTGTCTAAGATGGTAAAGATGCTGATGGGCCTTTATTGTCAGGGTGTTGATGTGACGCGACCATGAGAGGTCCTTCATAATGTGAACACCAAGGTAGTGGAAACTGTCCACCCTCTCCACTGGGGCCCTATTGATTTTAAGGGGATGATAGCTCCTGTCCTGCTTCTGGCTGAAGTCCACTATCAACTCCTTTGTTTTGCTGATGTTCAGGATGAGGTTGTTATCCTGGCACCAATTCTCCAGATTCCTAAGCTCCGCAAGGTAGGCCTTCTCGGTGTTATCAGAGATCAGGCCCACCATGACAGTGTCATCAGCAAACTTAACAATGCTGGTAGAGTTGGAAGTGGCCACACAGTCATAAGTGTACAATGAGTACAGCAGGGGGTTCAGGACACAAGCCTGGGGGGCACCAGTGCTCAGGGTGAGGGGGAATGAAATATGTTTGCCCACTTATGGTCTGTCTGTAAGGAAGCTGGAGATCCACTAACAGGCAAGTCTTCCCAGGTCTTCCAACTTCATAATGAGTTTAGAGAGAATTATATTGAATGCTGAACTCTCTCTCTCTCTCTCTCTCACACACACACACACACACACACACACACACACACACACACACACACACACACACACACACACACACACACACAGCCTAACCCAACAACACAGGGCACAAGGCTGGAGGGGGAGGGGACACACCTAGGACAGGACGCCAGTCCATCACAAGGCACCGCAAGCAGGACTCAAACCCCAGACCTACTGGAGATCAGGACCTGGTCAAACCCACTGCGCCGCCACACCCCCCAGATGCTGAACTGTAATCTACAAACAATATTTTTACATAATTCCCCTTCTCGGTGTCCAGATGGGTTAAAGCTGTGTGTAGGAGGTATAAGATGGCATCCTCAGTAGAGCGATTGGGACGGTATGCAAGCTGTAATGGGTCCAGGGTATCAGGTAATGAAAAGGTGATGAAGTCTCTGACCAGCCTTTCAAAGCACTTCATCATGATTGAGGTCAGAACTACTGGCCTCAATTTTACAATTACAAATTTTACAAACTTTATGCTGATTTATTTCACACCAGCACAGGCTTACATATATATTGGCCAAACTGTGGTCTCCATGAATTTGGATTATCTCAGTAGATGGAAAGCACTTTTGCTCATAGGGTAATTATATATTCATGATGAGCTAAAACATGTTCTGCTGGTACTCTTTTACTTGGCATTTCTTTCCCTCATTTCCTTATCTCTTGTTTGTTTTTTTTCTTACTTTCTTTCAGTCTTTCACATTTACCACTCCAACTTCCCTTACTTCCATACTCCCTCCATCTATGGGGTAAAAATAATTCGTATAGATTCCTGTGAGCTTTTGTCTTGGTTTGGGGTAGAAAAAGTGCATGGGGATCACATTTCAACATTTCATTTCCTGCAGCGTCTGGGTTCTCTCTCTGCGCTATGGGGTGAGGTAGGCAGGTCAAGTTACATCCCGTCAGTCTACTTTGTCTGAACAAATGTTGCTCTCAGTGGGATGGCCTGGGAGAGCAACATGCTGCCCATGACCCCCTGCTGCACCTCAGTGCCCATGGGAAATCACCACAGGTCTAATGACATGGTTCCTCATCTGTTTTGATGTTTCACAGGCCTTTGTGAGGCTGTTTTGGCTGTTTTGGCTGTCTGGGTGACCCATGCATTGACCCAGTTCTTTGCCAATCACATGTGGGACTAAGTGATGAGTATGCCTTGTGATGTGAAATTGTCTGGACAAAAACATTTAGCTGTGCACAACATGGACCACAGCAGGATCACAAAAACAGGACAACATCAAATCTGGTTCTCTAAACCACAACCAACAGAGTCACACCTGCATCCGAATCACTGAAACTCTAAATTAATTGCACCTTCTTCACTGTATATACAAATTAATGCACAAAAAATGCTCTCCTTTTGAATTGCGTTGCTTATTTTGGCAGAATGTATTTGGTGATCCACATTTTGAGTTTGGGGGGTGTGGTAGCACGGTGAGTTTGGCCGGGTTCTGCTCTCTGGTGGGTCTGGGGTTCGAGTCCTGCCTGGGGTGCCTTGTGATGGACTGGTATCCCATCCTGGGTGTGTCCCCTCTGCACCCTGCGTTGCTGGGCTGGGCTCCAGCTCACTGCGCCCCTGCTTGGGACAAGCGGCCTCAGTCTGAGATTTGAGTTTCTGAAGGTGATTTGCTTTTAAGGTATGTATGGACCTGTAGTTTAACTGGTTGTTGAGTTTGTGCAGTTGCAGTTTTTTTTTTTTTTTTTGCAGGTGAAGGGCATCTAACGTGTGTGTGTGTGTGTGTGTGTGTGTGTGTGTGTGTGTGTGTGTGTGTGTGTGTGTGTGTGTGTGTGTGTGTGGTGGGGCTGGGATGCCAGACTGCACTGTTGAGCCTTCCGGAGGTGTGGTGGGTCAAATTCAATGAAACACCGATGAAGCGAGATGCCCACTTGACAACCTTAATGAAACACTTATGTTGGTACCCGGTGGTTGGGTCAGTTGGTTAGTTGATTAGTTGGTTGGAGAAGGTAGTTAAACTTCTTGGTCTCGAGTCATGGAGGTATATGTTGGTTGCACTGGATGTTGTTCTCTGTGGCTTCATATCATAGCGTCATGGAGGTATATGTTGGTTAGACTGGGTTTTCTGTGTACAGCTGTTGTAATGTACGCATGGGGAATAACATCTTGTCCTGTGTATCTTGAAAGTCTTGTCTAGTTAAGATAGTGACTGCTGTCAAAAGGACAGCTGGCAACAGGGGAAAGACCATGTGAAAGCATGTAAAGACAGCTGACAGGAGCGAACAGCCCCATCTGGGGCTGCTGTGGGCTATCAACTCAGGACAGCAGCATCACTAGCTGTGGAAACCAGATGGATGCACCCTTTATGGCCACAAATTAATCAAATGGTGTTATACCTGGTGAGTCAGCGAGAGCAGGGGTGGAAGATGGCTTACAGGTTGATTTTACAGCTTCTGATCTTGGAACAGTTATGGCTACAAGCAACGAGTTGTACATGGGGTAACAAGTTCGTTTGTTGTCTAAACTCAATGATAACTTAAAGTGGGCTAAGCTGAAAATGTTAAGCTGAGTAAGTTGAGGAGTCTGTTGATTGTTGGTAGGAAGATGGTGCAGGAGAAGATTTGTATTGATGAGGAAGTAATTCCATCTATTCTGGAGAAGCCAGTTAAAAGCCTGGATAGGTGGTATAGCTCCATGTTAAGTGATAAGGAGTAGGGTGTGGCACTAAGAGAGGTGGCTGTGGAAGACATAAAGAGCATTGATGCGTCCCTCCTCCCTGGGAAGTTAAAGTTGTGGTATCTGCAGTTCAGGCTGTTGCCATGTATTAGGTGGCTACTTATGATATATAAGTTCTCTGTATGGGAGGTTGAGAAGCTCAAGCAGGTTGTTAGTACAGCAGTAAGAAGGTGGCTGGGAGAGCCATGCTGTTTAAGTAGTGTGGCGTTATATGGTAAGGCCATGTTGGAGCTGCAGGTAACAAGTTTGCCGGAGGTGTACAAGTGTGTGAAGGTGGGCTTGAAGCTGACTCTAGCAGAGTCAAAAGATAAAGTTGTGAAAAAGCTGGTGCTGTCAGTGAGGACAGGTAAGGGGTGGAACCCTAGAGATGCGGTCTAAAGTCCTAAAGGGGCACTGATGCTGTTGGACATAGTTGGTCACATGCAGAAGGATAAGGCAGGGCTTGGCTCTGGCCACATGCAGCAGTTGTGGAGTGCTGCCCCAGAAGCAGACAGAGGGTGGCTGGTTGTTGAGCAGATCAGGGGCCGGGAAGAGGAGGTGCTGCATGCAAAGGCGGTCGCATTAGTTAAGTTGGGTCAGTGGGTGAACTGGGAAGGCATGGAGAAGAGGAAGTTACGCTGGCAAGATGTGTGTGCTATGGAGGCGAGTCGCCTTAAGTTCATTGTGGGAGCAACTTATGATGTGATGCCAACACCACAGAATGTTAAGCAGTGGGCAAGTGGTGATGGTTGTTGTAAGTTGTGTAGTGGTGTGGCGACGCTGAGGCACATTTTGTCAGGGTATAAAGTTAGTTTGGGGCAGGGGTGTTATACTTGGTGCCATAATCAATTTCTTAGATGTTTAGCAGATGTTTTTGAAAGCAAATGGCAAGTGGTGAATTCTTCTTCACCTGCTTGCAGTATAGCTAAAACAACTGGTTTTGTGCAGGCAGGACAGAGAAGCACTATGCAAGGGCAGATGTGCCCTGGTAGGTGGGTTAATGCATGGGATTGGAAGCTGTTGGCTGATGTGGGCAAACAGCTCCAAGTTCCACAACTCATTGCGTCCAGACATGGTGTTATATTCGGTATGTGAGCGGATTGTGTACTACGTAGAGTTTACGGTGCTGTCTGAGGGTCCTATGGGGAGGCATACGAGCGGAAACTGTTAACATATGTAAATCTGGTGGTAGAGGCAAGAGACTGTGGATGGTGGGCTCATGTGAGAGTGGTAGAGATAGGTGTTCAGGGGTTTGTGGCTAAATCAGCTACGTCATTTTACATTTACATTTTTGGGGGAATTTAATATTAGAGGCTGCTCGTTAAGGATGGTGGTGAAGGAACTGTCTGAGGCAACTGAGAAGGCAAGTCAATGGTTATGGTTGAAAAGGGAAGAGGATAGTTGGGGTCACAGGTTGGAAGGAGATGTGTAGTGGTGGAAAATTAGTGGCAGGTGGATGGTTACGGAAGGCAGCTGGTGGTAATTAAGGAAGTGTGGCCTTGTTAATTAGGGTAGTTTAAGTTTGTGGAGTGGTGCATTTGTACTTTCCACTGGTGGGTATGGAGGTAATCCATGATTTGATTTTGTAAAGGTGATGTGTTTTGAAGGTATGTATGAAGCTATGGTTTAAGTGGCTGTTGAGTTTGTGTAGTTGCAATATTTGTTGAGGGTGAAAGGGCATTTAATATGAGTGGAAGGAGATGGGTTTGGGACGCCAGACTGCACTGTTGAGCCTTCTGGAGGTGTCGTGGACCTAATTCAACAAAACACTGACGAACGGAGGTGTCCACTTGACAGCCTCAATGAAATACTTCTGTTGGTAGCCCGTGGTTGGGTTGGGTTGGTTTGCTTTGCTTTGCTTTGGTTGCTTGCTTGCTTGCTTGCTTGCTTGCTTGCTTGGTTGGAGAAGGTAGTTAAGCTTCTTGGTCTTGAGTCATGGAGGTATATGTTGGCTATGCTGGATGTTCTCTGTGGCTTCATGTTGTTGTTTGTTGGACTGGGTGCCGTTGTAATGTATGCATGGAGTATAACATCTTGTACTGTGTATCTTGAATGTTATAACTTGTTAGAGGACAGTCAGTGGAGACATTCCAAGGGTCTGTTTCAAATTTTTTTTGTCATAATAGGATTGTGTCTAGTGTTAATATAATGGAATATTTAAAAAATAGAGGTAAATCTGAAGGCTTATCAGTCTCAAAAGAGAAAGTATATACACACACACATTGTCTGAACCGCTTGTCCCATATGGGGTCGTGGGGAACTGGAGCCTACCCAGCAACACAGGGCGTAAGGCCAGAGGGGGAGGGGACATGCCCAGGACGGGACGCCAGTCCATCGCAAGGCACCCCAAGCGGGACTTGAACCCCAGACCTGCCGGAGAACAGGACCCGGTCCAACCCACTGAGCCACCGCACCCCCCGTCAGCATACTATGAAAATGCAAATACAAGCAGATATACAATACAGGTCAAAGGTAAAGGGTGGTCATATAACACCCTCAAAGAAGATCCAGAATGGTGATCTAATTTTCCAGGAATCCCTCAAGTCATCCTAGAGGTTGCATTTTTAAAAATTTTTGTGCTAGTTACATTTTAGTTTAAAAAAAGTCCTTTACATACAGTGTGCCTATCAATTCAGTTGAGTCAACTCTTTGTGACCTCATGGATTTCTGCATTCCTGTTCTATCTGCTGCTTCTCTGAGCTCTCCCAGGCTTATATTCATCACTTTGCTAATGCTCAAAAGAGAAAGTAATTCTAAGCAAATACAATATTTGTGTTTTTAGGGTGCAGATTAAAAAGAATTTAATATGATTACATTTTTGCATCAATGTTCTTTACCTTAGTGGATTTCTTGTACTTCAGCTGGTGGCAATATTAAAAGAAATTTGGAGAATATACAGAATAGTACCAACATTTTTGGAACTAGCAGTAGTTTTCATGCACAGTCCAGCCATAGAAATACTAAGTTGTTTTTCTTATAGCATGTCTCTTCTTAATATAACAACATAATTTTCCTAAATGAGTTCCTGAATTGAGGGGGGTGCGCAATGGCGCAGCAGGTTTGGCGGGGTCCCACCCCCTGGCAGGTCTGGGGTTCAAGTCTCACCTTGGGTGCCTTGTGACAGACTGGCGTCCCAGCCAGGGTGTGTTCCCTCGCCCCCAGCACCGGAACCTGAGTTGCTAGGTTAGGCTCTGGTTTGCTGTGACCCCACTTGGGACAAGCAGCCTCAGTTGTCTGTGTGTGAGTTCCTGAATTCAAAGATGAGGCTGTAGTGCTTGTTTACCTCATCTTGGGTCTTGTATCTGTGGCACTCTGAAATAACTTATATGAAGCAGCAGACTCATACTTTGGTTTAGTTTCTCTCTCTAAAACAAGTGTAAATCCCTGTGACTAAGATTAGTCAGCTTAACATATATACTAGCTCCTCATGTTACAAACACACCAAACATATGTGGGATTGGAGGTCTGTTGCTAATTTCTTTTGTTCATAACACCACTAAGTCACAAGGGAATATAATCTTAACACAGGGATGTCAATTTATTCTTAGGTTAGGTTCAGTGAAAATCTTCCATATAGGTATAATAAAAATTTTTAAGGCTTTAAATTTTAATATTATTTTATTATAACATAACTGCACCAGCACACCCATTCTCAGTGAACTCCGTTGGCCCAATAAAAGGAATGAAGAGCAAAGACAAAATTACAGATTCTTAATCAACCAATGTTTTTCATTATTAGCTTCATCCATAGTATGTGAATGACAGAGAGAGCGTGTGTTCCAGTGATGTATGGATGTGTGACCCATTGTAAGTAGTATCTAGTGTATCTAGCAGTGTAAATCCCTGTGACTGTCACCATATTCAATTAGTTGTGTGAGCTGATAACACTAGAGTTTGTTAGAAGTCACTTTGGAGAAAAGCATCTGCTAAATAAACAAATGTAAAATTATTATTATTGTACATTTAGGTGACTCTTTTCTCTAAAGTGTAACATTACAATTGTTTACCCATACTTTAAGCAGGGGCATAGCTATGTGGTGGCCATGGGTGGCCAGTGCCACCCCTGACTAAAGCTTGGCCACCCCTCTGGCTACACCTGTTGTGCAAAGCACTCTGACCACACTGACAAGTGACGTTTTTGCCGCTAAAACTTGTATGATGCACACAGTGTTCCGTGCAGTGAACAGCCCGCATGGCACAAACCTCTGTGTGTAGGAGGGAGGAGTAGTAGGAGCGGGAAAACTGAGTTTCGGGAGCGTTACTGCAGCCAAGTCCAGTGCAAGAAGATATGGTGATCACAAGAGTAAAATCAGTGTTGTTTACCTACATTTCACTACCATTTCGTGAAAGTTTGTTAAAATTGAGGTACTGCGATGTTTCATCATGACAAACAAATGTTAGCTTACCATTATATATCGCATAACTTAGCTAATACTATTAGTAACAGGCCTATTAGTAATAGGGTAATGTTAGGTAGTTTCTGCCACTGCTAGCTGATTTT
Organism: Scleropages formosus; assembly: GCF_900964775.1. Classification (NCBI taxonomy): domain Eukaryota; kingdom Metazoa; phylum Chordata; class Actinopteri; order Osteoglossiformes; family Osteoglossidae; genus Scleropages; species Scleropages formosus. The sequence goes on from NC_041826.1 coordinate 897,020, forward strand.
TAAAAATAATGTTACAGCACATGATGTTACTACATCATAATACACTTACATTTTGAGTCTGTCACTTTTTTGTAAGTAGCTATTCAATTTAATAAGTGTTTCTTGTTAGGTGTGTTTGTCTACACTGTAGAGAGCAAAAGGAAAGCAGGGGAAGATGAGGAAGATGAGGAAAACTTTCCTTTTTTTTTACAAACTGAGGACTAGTACCAGTAAAACTGAAAATGATGAAGAGGCAAGGAAATGAATGTTACAGAGAGGGAAGAAGCAGGGGAAATGTGTGCTGCTAAGAGAGACGAGGGGGACGCAGAGATACAGTCGGAGAGGAAGCTTGTGGTGAAGGTCTACAGACACAACACACATCAGACCAGAATCAGAGACGAATGAAAACACTCATGTAGTCAGTCATTGCCCATCAGGTATGTAGGTTACATAAGTTGTATCTGCAAACATAAAAAAAAATAATTTCCAATACCCAATTTGCATCATTAGCATCTAAATATATAATGTAGAATAAGGATCATATTAAATGATATTATAATGTTTTTACAAACATTTCAAAGTACTGCCACTATAATTTCTTGTGTACATTTGTAATAAATATATTCTGTAGAATTTATAGAATTTCTGTCTGTAGAATTTGCTTTTGGTAAGCATGTCACAGTCAGTTGTGTTTTTTTTTTTGTTTTTGTTTTTTTGCAGGGGGTGGCACCCCAATGAAATCACTGGGTCTTACTTGGCCACCTCTGAAAAAAGTTCTGGCTTAGCCCCTGCTTATGAGAGCAATTCAGGGTTGGTACAGTGATCAAGGGTACTGCAGAAGAAGATAGGATATGAACCTCTGTTCTTTCAGTCCTTATGGAAATGAACTGTACGGATGTAATTGTTAACTCAGTTAAATCTACTTAAATTATTTTGATAACATGTGTTCTTTCAAGTGGCTGGTGGCGTCATGGTTGGAGCGGCTGCCTTTGGCTCTGGAGGTTGCCAATTTGATCCCCGCCTCCAGCTGTAGTGCCTTTGAGCAAGGTGCTTGCCCTGCAATTTCTCCAGTACCTTTGCTTTGGCTGTGTGTCTGAGTACCTAGCTGTGGCCTTGTGATGCCCTGGCATCCCATCCAGAGTGTACTGTGCCCCACCCCCCTCCCCGCCTCAGCCTTGTTTCCTGGATGGGCTCCGGCTTGCCGCGACCCTGCTCGGGGCAAGTAGTTATTGAAATTGGTTGGTTGGCGTTCTTTCAAGGAGCAGGACTGAGGATGTGAAACTTGTGTAATTTGTGCTATTTATGGAAATGATGAATGGTGAGTGATAACAGTGATGGACTTGACATGGGGAAGAACTTGGAAGGGGGTTCTCTCTAAAAGGGGCATGCTGTCTGGTTTCATTGTTGGGATAACATGTCCTCCTACTTCAAGGAAAGGTTTCCTTGAACAAATAAACAGTGATAACACCATCTTCCCTCTTCTCTTCTCCTTTTGTACTGCTGCAGCCATGCAAATGCAGCTGCAGCAACACATGACACAGTTGCATAAACATAAAACGAAGACCTTTTAACTAATATAAACAAAGCCTTTATCCTGTGATCAAATTAAGATCATCTAGCATCAAACATTTGTTAGCAATGCTTCACAGCACCTCTAGCAGCATAGTGTCCCCATGCTTTGCAGAGTGACATAGAATGTGTTCTTCTGAATTTTATTTCTTTATACAATAAACATCCATCAGCAAAATTATGAAAACGTTTCCCTTCAGTGGACTGTGTACCATATCTTGCACCCTGTGCTTGCACTTGGACCACTGTTACCCTGTGTTGAATAAGAAATTAATGATAATGAAGGAAAGAAAGTATAACATTAAAAGACAAAGCAGAAATAATACTTTCTGGAATAAATAAAAGATGTTGGTTTTGGCAATGTCTTGCATAAGAATAACTTTTTGTATTGAAATTTTTTGGAGGCACTTTTTTTTTTGTCGAGGAACCAATTATTTTTTCTTATAGTAGTGGTAATTCAATCCCCTCACAATGGGAATTTGCCTTACAGGGCTGTGTTACATGAGAGATGGGTGTGCTTCTATTTTTATTGATTTCTGCTGTTAAAAAACATACATATGCATTTAAATAATGTTTCTTACATATATAAGAACCTATTGTCATAAAGGTTGCTAAAGTTACTAACAACAGTTCAGTGGTCAGTAAAAGGAACAGTATGCTGAAATAAGCATGCTACATTTATGCATATTTTCTATTAATATTTTCTTTTATGCATATAAGATGAATTATAATTTAACAATTTCATCATTCTGAATATACATACATTAAAAAGGGTGTTTTAATGATAGCTTTGTATGATGTCCGTTCTTCCATCATCAATAATGACGTGTTCAATGTAGGGTTGCTGTGTTCTACGGTCTATCCAGGAGACATGTATCACAAGGCAAGGTAAATCCTGGATGGGATGCCAGTATATTGCAGTATAATTTCACACAGTGATCAATAAACATACTACAGGCAATTTAATCCTCAACATGTTTTAGGGCTGTGGGAGAGAAGTGGAGCACCAGGAAGAAACATACACAAATTTAACTCCACACAAACTAAACTAGATTCTAGCTCATTGTGCTTCCATGCCGCTAGATAGGATGTTTGACATTTAATTAAAAATATAGGATAGCGATATTGTTTAAAATGTAAAAACCCCAAAAACTTCTTCCAGTGAAGATAGTTTTATTCCCTCCACTGATCATAATAAAACAGCAAAACATTTCCTTTGGAGATTACATTTGTAAAATTCATATAGAACATAATTTGTGTTTTTGTGACATATGCATACACATTACTAATAAAATTGATTCCAAAATACTAATGATGCGACCCAACTTTATGATAGTTATATACTGTAGTAACCAGTAGTTATTAGAATCTTTTTTGCATTGTACATAAACTTGCGATTAAGTGTGACTGGTGCAACTAGTTGTTTGTGTCTATGCCTTAAAGTGAACCATGATGGTTTGATTACATCTTTTTCATGATAACTCTGCTCCATTGCATTAGACTCCTTGATTGTCAGCCTCAGCACAATATTGAGCCAGAGTCAGGGTGGCTCAAATGACAAGCCTTTTTTCTGCTGTCAGACATAGGCCTTGTTCAGATGTGTTTGCCTCAGTTGTAATGGAGGCATGCTGGGGGGAGAAAACGTTGACAATATGTCATTTGCACCTAGCCAAAAACCTCTAAAGTTAATAAACGGATTGCTGTGAAGTAAACAATCCATCATGATGAACACTGTTCACTTAGACTTGTTCTACTGGTAAGCTGAAAATTTAAATCTCTCATGCATACCAGATTGTTAACATTTAATTCATAGAAGAAACTGCATTTACTAAAATTAAATCGTCTCATGTAATACTATTTCAATAATTTGCCTGTCCTGAGCAAGGTCATGATAAGCCAGACCCTGTTTCAGAAGCACTGGGTTTATTTCTCCCTCAACCTTCAGTTGGGAGTTTTTGTTCCTTTCCCCGGTGGCCAGTAGGTATACTTATAGCTCTATAATAAGTTCTTCATTATGGTAGCCATTAGTTGACTGTCTTCTTTCTTTGTATCACTTTTTCTTGCTGTATGCCTGTGTTAAAGCGCTCTGTGTCACTGCGTGAGCAGAGCACTCTATAAAAAATAAAATAATAATAATAATAAAAAAAGGCTGAAGGGGATACATCCTGAACAGGACAACGCTCTGTCACAGGGTAGCCACTCACACCTCCATTCACACACTATGGGCAATTTAGAGTCACCGGTTAAACAGGACTACATGTCTTCGGACTGCTGGAGGAGACCCAGAGAAAACCCACATAGACACAGGGAGAATGTGCAGACTCTACAAAGACTGAGCAGGGATCAAACTCATGTTTTCTCGCACCACCCAGGCAGTGTATGGGGTAGCACTACTTGCTGGGCCACAAGACTTCCCTTCTGTAATGTCAATTCCAATCAAATGCTGTCATATGATATATACATTTGTGATATTTTATCCAGATTGGTCATTTTCAAGCCTAAACTTTTTCAAATGATGACTGAGAGCAACACATTTCCTTTTCCACTGTACAACTAATGTTCTCAGAATGCCTTTTCCTTTATCTCTGTTGGAACAAGTATCCCTGGCTTCAACGGGAAAAAAATAACATAATAAAATAATTGTCTACTCCAGCTGTCTTGACCCATAATTATTCATTAGTTTCCACAATAATGGAACAGTGCTGGGCCAAATTCAAGCTCATTTTCACAGCTCAGACATTGGCTCCAGTTTTTCCCCACTCCACCAACTTTTTGACCTGTGGTTCTGAGCTTTTAGGTATGTTTCACAACCAGTTGCCACACCTGGTCCGAGAGTCTACCACTGACAGATATCATGTATTTTAAAAAGTGCTTAAATTACACAACAAAACCCTGTTGCTCCTATTATGAATTATCATGCTGGGTAGCTGCAAATCAATTTAATTTTCATTTCAGTGAACAAACACAAAGAGCCTTGGGTAAAAAAAAAAGAAAAAAATGAGATGTTTTAGTTTCTTCAGCTGTCTCTAGATGTTGTGGCGAAAACTGCCTAAGCTGCATCTTTGTCCAGTTTCTTGCACTGCCCCCATGGAGTTGGAGATGAATTATGAAACAGATTCTCCTTTGTTGGCCTGCTAAGAGACGTGTTTTGAACATAGCAGTAACATTGTGGACTTAACTGACTCTGCAGAATGAAAATGGGTGTGACATGACATTACATACAGATGGAATATTATACCCTCACAGATTTTTTTAATGTCTCCATCATCCAATCACAAATGATGAAACTGTAAAAGAAATGCATGGGAACAATGAGAAATCAGAAGTACAGCATGTTTCTGTTAAAGAAAATGAAAATGGATGCCATCAAAAAAACATGGATCACCTGCTTGTTCTCACTAGTACGCATCCTCTGTTTTACTTTCATAATCTATGGACATAGTAGTAGCAATTGAAAAGCTAGACCAAATAAGAAAAAAAAAAAAACAAAAAGAATCTCATTATGAATTTCAGTGGTCTTCATTTCTGAACTTGCACAAAAAAATTTGTTATTGAATGCTATCGTGATTTACACTACGGCATCAAGCACTCCAACACATGGTTAACTTCACATTTAGTCTTAAATTTCAGGTTGTCTTCAAAGTAAACAGAGGAATTTAGTTATCTTAAAGTCCACATGAAACAAACGACTGGGTCAAAAAGAGAAGCATTCTAATGGATTTTTGTCTTTTAAAAATTGCTTTATATCACACAATTTGTGGACAAATCGCCAGTGATGTAACCTGGGGTCATGGGGTGTTTTGGGTCTTTCCACAGCAGACACATTCACCTAGGTGATAAGCCAGAGTTGATATAACCCCTCCCTGCATGCAGGCAGTGCTGCCCTGAACCCACAGCTCACATCTATTGATCCATCCTCATGTCCATGTAGATGCCTTTTTTTCTGCCAGCTCAATAATTGCTTTTTTAGCCCCCTTCGTTTGATTGACTCTGATAGCAACATAATATAAGCCCTATAAAAATATACCCTACAAAGCCCCTACAGCATAAGTGAACGGGCACACACCATTACTGATAATGGATGAACAAACAAAATGAGTTTGTGTTCATGGAGTCTGTAATTTAATCCTCTTTAAGGATGACATCAGTGGCTGCCATGAGGATATATCTCTTCAGAACTTCATATAAAATTCTTCTGGGAAAACCCAGTTTTTTTCTGCTGTCATTGGCTAGACAGTGTTCCAGATCTCCTCAGAAGTAAATGGGAGTTTATGACATACAGTACTGTGACAGACAGGAGCCTTCCCATGCATGCTCCCACTTGGACTCGCATCCACATCTGGCATTAGGAGGAAATGAGCACCAGGTGTGACCAGTTCAGAAGAATTCATATATTTAATTAATTAATATATATTAAAAACTTGAGTTTTTTTTTCATCTGGGGAGAAAGGCAGGCCTGGGAGAAAACAGTTTGATTAAGGCTTGAGTTTAATTTTTTGTGTTTTATTTGTTTGGATTTAGTTAAAGGTTATAACAAAAAATATACACTTGCAAAAATAAATCTACCACCGTTCACCTTGTACACCTCAGCGTTCTACAGGGCCCCTTAAAGAACTGTACTCTTTCTCAGACTCAATGACCAGATATAGCCTTTCCAAACAATTAAAAGTAATCAGTCAGGCCTTGCTGCTGTGAAGTATAAAACTGTCTTGTAAAACTTTTTAAATATGTCATTAATCATCTGGAGTTGTATGTAACTCTACCAGAGATTGTTCCCATGGGCTTCATGGCACATTCATTTGTGTTTTTAGCTGATAATTCAGAAGACAGCCAGATTTGTGCCCAAGTCTGTAATAATTTTGTTTTGTATGAAGCAGCAGCTTTTAATATAACTTTTTTTTTTTTTTCTCAGAACCGCTTGTCCCATACAGGGTCACGGGGAACCGGAGCCTACCCGGTGACACAGGGCGTAAGGCCGGAGGGGGAGGGGACATACCCAGGACGGGACGCCAGTCCGTCGCAAGGCACCCCCAAGCGGGACTCGAACCCCAGACCCACTGGAAAGCAGGATTGTGGCCCAACCCACTGCGCCACTGCACCCCCTTAATATAACTTGTAAACATTTTTCTTTGTAATGGTAAAGATATGATTTGTAATGACTTTCTAAAACATTTTTCTTAGTTGATGACCGGAGGAAGTTTGAGCAAAACCTTACCGAAATACTGTGGATTTTCCTGCATCCCAAACAATAGCAAAAGAAACATTCTTGCCAGTTCCATGATGATCTTTTTAACACACACACACAAACACACACACACACATTTTCAGAACCGCTTGTCCCATACGGGGTCGCGGGGGAACCGGAACCTACCCGGCAACACAGGGCGTAAGGCCGGAGGGGGAGGGGACACACCCAGGACGGGACGCCAGTCCGTCGCAAGGCACCCCAAGCAGGACTCGAACCCCAGACCCACCGGAGAGCAGGACTGTGGTCCAACCCACTGCGCCACTGCGCCACCGCGCCCCCCTCTTTTTAACACATCAAAGGAAATTTTTATAATAATAATAATAATAATAATAATAATAATAATAATAATAATAACTGAGCCTGCATTGTTTATCCATGAAGCATCATTTGTTGTGCACTGGCCATGTCATGGTGTCCAAGACAAATTTCCCTGGAAAGGGACAATAAAGTATATTCTGTTCCATCATTTCCAGGTAAGATTGAGTTTGTGTATATATGCATAACCAGGGTTTTTTAGCAGCATAGTGGTTAGAGCTGCTGCTTTTGATCTCAAGGTTGCTAATCCTAACTGTAGTACTCCTAAGCAATGTATTAAAATTGCCCCAGCTTTATACATTACACACACGCTGGCTGAAACTGTTTGTCCCGAGCAGAGTCGCAGCAAGCCGGAGCCGAACCCAGCAACACCAGGCGCAAGGCTGGAGAGGGAGGGGACATACCCAGGCTGGGACACCAGTTCATCACAGGGCACCCCAAGGGGGTCTCGAACCCCAGACCCACCAGAGAGCAGGACCCAGCCAATCCTGCTGTGCCACTGCACCCCCCTTATACATCATGAACAACCCCAATTCCAAAAAGGTTAAGGCAGTATGGAAAATGCTAATAAAAGCAAAAAGCAGTGAGTTGTAATTTTGACTTGTATTCAAACAAAAACAATATAAAGACAAAGTATTTTCATGTCTTACCCAATAACTGCATTTTTTTTTTTGAAGATATACATTTATTCAGAAATTGATGCCTGCAACATGTTCCAAAAAAGTTGGGACAGTCGACTGTTTACCACTGTGTAACATCACCATGTCTTTTAATAACATTTATTAAGCATGTGGGCACTGGAGACAACAGTTGGTTAAGTTTAGCAAGTGGAATTTTTCGCCGTTCATCCATTATATAGGTCTTCAGCTGTGCAGTTGTGCAGGGCCTCCATTGCCTTATTTTGTGCTTCACAATGAGCTACACAATTTCAGTCAGAGACAACTCAGGACTGCAGGCAGTACCTGCACTCTCTGCTTACACAGCCATGCACTTGGAATCCAGGCAGAATGTGGTTTGGCATCATCCTGCTTAAAACTGCAGGAACGTCCCTGGAAAAGATGGCATCTGGATGGCAGAATATGTTGCTCCAAAATTTGTACATATCTTTCTGTATTGATGGTTCCCTCATAGATGTGCAAGTTACCCATGCAATGACAGACGCTGACTTTTGGACCTGACGTTGATAATAGCTTGGATGGTCTTTTCCCTCTTTGGCCTGGAGAAAATAATAGTTGTTTTTTCCAAAAACTATCAGAAGTGCTGGCCTGTCAGATGACAAAACATGATTCTACTGTACTACTGTCCATCTCAGATTAGACCAGGCCCAGAGAGTCAGCAGTGCTTCTAGACAGTGTTGATGTATGCCTTCTTCTTTGCTTAGTAAAGCCTTAACTTGCATCTGATGCAGTGGCGAATGGTGGTGACTGACAAAGGTTTACCACAGTATTCTTGAGCCCATGTCATGATATCCATTCAAAAGTGGTTTTTAGCCTTGCCCTTTAAGCACCCAAATGTGACTGTATCCATAAAATCCTTTCATTATATTGTCCACTCCCTAAATCCTACTTATTTGGCTTTGGGGAACATTGTCTGAAAGTGCTGGATTATTCGGTAATGCATCTGTTGGCGAATTGGCAAGCCTGAACCCATCCTTACTCTTGAAGGACTAGAACTTTTTTGGAGGCTCCTTATATACTGTAAAACAATGGCCTCATCTCTTCAACATCATTTGTTTCACATCACCCTGTTATGTCAACTTGTGACATTGTTATTAGTCCTAAACTACCCATCCCAACTTTTTTGGAATGTGTTAGAGGCATCAATTTCAGAAAGAATCTTCGAAAAGCAATACAGGTGATTAGGTAAAACATGAAATACCTTGTCATTACATGTACTGTTTTTCTTTGAAAGCAAGTCAAAGTAAATGTACAAATTACTCCTTTTTGTTTTTATTAGCATTTCCCATATTGTCCCAACTAATTTGAAATTTGGGTCGTATACTACACTACATCAATAAATTAGGACACATGGGCGATTTAATAGAAACACAAGATATAAAAACGCAATCTGGATTTAACAATACTGAAATATGTGCATAATTAAAAAATTCTTATGCAAACATGCATTTTTTTATGGAAGTTGAGATGTTTAAAGAAATTTGCATTGTAAAGTAATGCATACAAAACTAATCCATAACTTAATGCTAAATGAACACTGAAATCTATAACATATAGTTGTCACGACAGGCCAAGAGAACCGGGACGGAAAGACCCAAGCGCGGGGTTGTTCGTCTGGAGTCAGAGGATCAGGCAAGTTCTCAGTATCAGGGACAGGCGGAGGGTCGGTCGATTGGCAGTCGGGGTCAGAGCGGGAATCCATGGGCAAGGTCAGGAGACGAAGTGAAGAGTCAGTCGAATGGCAATCGGAGTTGAAACGAAGATCCGTGGACGTGGTCGAGAAACAAAGCTAGGGGTCAAAACCAGAGAACAAGAACTGAGAACTGGAGATGTGTATGAGCGAGGAGTCACAAGGAAGGGCGGTTGTCCCTGATGATATTCCACAAAGGTATAGGAGCTGAGGAGGGTCTTTTAAAAGGTGATCTGTCAATCAGGTGCTGGAGCAGAGTTAGGTGTTGTCGGTTGAGTTGTGGGTGTGGATGTGACAATAGTGCAGTGCAAAATGTATTTTTTTGTATGGTATTATATATTGCATCTATACTGATGTATTTTGAACTATCAAACACGTTGTCTTTTTCTATTAATTGACAAAACGTACAACTATATAACGCTATTACCTTGTTCACCACGGGATACAAAGTCACAATCTTACCCTATAACATTCCTTTACCATCCATCCATCTTGCTCCGCTATCGGGGGCCGGGTCGCGAGGTCAGCAGTCCAAGCAGAGTCCTCCAGACTTCCCTCTCCCCGCACACCTCCTCCAGTTCCCCTGGGGAAACCCCAAGGCGTTCCCAGGCCAGTCGGGAGACATAGTCTCTCCAACGTGTCCTGGGTCTGCCCCGAGGCCTCCTCCCAGTGGGACAAGCCCGGAACACCTCCCCAGGGAGGCGTCCAGGAGGCATCCGGAACAGATGCCCGAGCCACCTCAACTGGCTCTTCTCGATGCGGAGGAGCAGCGGCTCTACTCCGAGCTCCTCCCGGGTGACTGAACTCCTCACCCTATCCTTAAGGGTGCGCCCAGCCACCCTGCGGAGGAAACTCATTTCCGCCGCTTGTATCCACAATCTCATTCTTTCGGTCATGATCCAGAGTTCATGACCATAGGTGAGGGTAGGAACATAGATTGACCGGTAAATTGAGAGCTTCGCCTTATGACTCAGCTCCTTCTTCACCACAACAGACCGGTACAATGACCGCATTACTGCGGATGCCGCACCGATCCGTCCGTCAACCTGCCGCTCCATTTTTCCCTCACTCATGAACAAGACCCCGAGATACTTAAACTCCTCCACTTGAGGGAGCAACTCCCTCCTAACCCGGAGGGGACAATCCACCTTTTTCCGACTGAGAACCATGGCCTCGGATTTGGAGGTGATGATTCTCATCCCCGCCGCTTCGCACTCGGCTGCAAACCTCTCCAGTGCACGCTGTAAGTCTTGATTCGATGAAGCCAACAGGACCACATCGTCCGCAAAAAGCAGAGACGAGATCCTGCGGCCACCAAAACAGACACCCTCCGTTCCCTGACTGCGCCTAGAAATTCTGTCCATAAAGATAATGAACAGAATCGGTGACAAAGGGCAGCCCTGGCGGAGTCCAACATGCACCGGGAACAGATCTGACTTACTGCCGGCAATGCGAACCAAGCTCCTGCTCCCGTCATACAGGGAACGAACAGCCCGTAGCAGCTAGCCCTGAACCCCATAATCCCGAAGTACCCCGCACAGGATGCCACGAGGGACACGGTCGAATGCCTTCTCCAGGTCCACAAAACACATATGGACTGGTTGGGCAAACTCCCACGAACCCTCCAACACCCTAGTGAGGGTATAGAGCTGGTCCAGTATTCCACGGCCAGGGTGAAAACCGCATTGCTCCTCTTGGATCAGAGGTTCGACTATCGGTCGGATTCTCCTCTCCAGTACCCCGACATAGACTTTCCCAGGGAGGCTAAGGAGTGTGATCCCCCTGTAGTTGGAACACAATCTCCAGTCCCCCTTCTTAAAAAGAGGGACCACCACCCCGGTCTGCCAGTCCAGAGGCACCGTTCCCGAACTCCACGCAATGCTGCAGAGGCGTGTCACCCAAGACAGCCCCACAACATCCAGAGACTTGAGAAACTCGGGGCGGATCTCATCCACCCCCGGAGCCTTGCCACCGAGGAGTTTTTTGACTACCTCAGCAACTTCAGCCAGGGTAATGGACGAGTCCCCCTCTGAGTCCCCAGCCTCAGCTTCCTCTACGGAAGGCGTGTCGGAGGGATTGAGGAGATCCTCAAAGTACTCCTTCCACCGCCTGAGGACATCCTCAGCTGAGGTCAGCAGCGCACCACTTCCACTGTAAACAGTGTTTGTGGAACACCGCTTCCCCCCTCCAAGTCGCCGGATGGTTTGCCAGAATCTCTTTGAGGCTGACCGAAAGTCTTCCTCCATGGCCTCACCGAACTCCTCCCAAGCCCGAGTTTTTGCCGCGGCGACTGCCAGAGCCGCGTTCCGTTTGGCCCATCGGTACCCGTCAGCTGCTTCAGGAGTCCCATGAGCCAGCCAGGCCCGATAGAACTCCTTCTTCAGCTTGACGGCATCCCTTACCTCCGGTGTCCACTACCGTGTTCGGGGATTGCCGCTGCAACAGGTGCCGGAGACCTTATGGCCGCAGCTCCGAACCGCCGCCCCGACAATGGAGGCGTGGAACATAGTCCATTCAGACTCAATGTCCCCCACCTCCCTCGGGACCTGGTTGAAGCTCTGTCGGAGGTGGGAGTTGAAGACCTCTCTGACAGGGGCCTCCGCCAAACGTTCCCAACAGACCCTCACTATGCGTTTGGGCCTGCCAGGTCTGTCCAGCTTTTCCCCCGCCATCAAATCCAACTCACCACCAGGTGGTGATCAGTTGACAGCTCAACCCCTCTCTTCACCCAAGTGTCCAAGACATATGGCCGAAGATCAGAAGAAACGACTACAAAAGTCGATCATCGACCTCCGACTGCACTTGGCACCAGGACACCCTTATGCATGAACATGGTGTTCGTTATGGACAAACCGTGACTAGCACAGAAATCCAATAACAACTCACCACTCGGGTTCAGATCAGGGAGGCCGTTCCTCCCAGTCATGCCCCTCCAGGTGTCACTGTCGCTGCCCACGTGGGCGTTAAAGTCCCCCAGTAGAACGACAGAGTCCCCAGTGGGAGCGCTTTCCAGCACGCCCCCCAGGGACTCCAAAAAGGCCGGGTACTCTGCACTGCCGCTAGGCGCAGAAGCACAAACAACAGTGAGAGACCGTTCCCTGACCCGAAGGTGCAGGGAGATGACCCTCTCATTCACCGGGGTAGACTCCAACACATGGCGGCTAAACTGGGGGGCTATTAATAAGCCCACACCCGCCCGCCGCGTCTCACCCTGGGCAACGCCAGAATAGTGGAGAGTCCACCCCTGGTCGAGAAGAGTGGTTCCAGAACCCATGCTGTGTGTGGAAGTGAGCCCGACTATATCTAGACGGTATCTCTCAACCTCCCGCACCAGCTCAGGCTCCTTCCCCGCCAGTGAGGTGACATTCCAAGTCCCAAAAACCAGAGTTGGCGCCCGAGGTTTGGGTCGGCCGGGCATTCGGCCCCGACCACCGCCCAAATCACAATGCACCGGCCCCTTACGGTCTCTCCGGCAGGTGGTGAGCCCACCGAAGAGCGGCTCCACGTCATGGCTTCGGGCTGAGCCCGGCCAGGCCCCGTGGGCATAGACCTAGCCACCAGGCGCTTGCATCTGAGCCCCCTCCCCAGGCCTAGCTCCAGGGTGGGGCCCCGGTGACCCCATACCGGGCGGGGTAAACGAAAGCCTTGGTTTTATTGTCTTCATAAGGGGCTTTTGAACCGCGCTTTGTCTCGTCTGTCATCCAGGACCTGTTTGCCATGGGAGACCCTACCAGGGGCATATAGCCCCAGGCAACATAGCTCCTGGAGTCATTCAGGCACTCAAACCCCTCCACCACGGTAAGGTGGCGGTTCATGGAGGGGACATTCCTTTACCAACTAGTCAAATACTTTTTTCCTGGCAAATTATGTTTGTCTGCCCCTGTTTTGTCTGCTAGTGAGAAAATACTTCATTGAACCTCTTGTAAGAAACAAGAATTTAAAGGTAATTAAAAAATGAAATTAATACAATGAAACTTCTACAGCGTAATCCCATGTTCCGCTGCTACAGTACAGTGATAATTATTATTATTAACATGCTCTTTTTGTTAATGAATAATTCAATTCAATTCAATTTATTTTTATAGAACACTCACACAGTGACACAGAGCGCTTCAACACAGGCATAATGCAAGAAAAACAGATACAAACAAAGAAGACAGTTGATTAATGGCTACCATAATAAAGTACTACATTCGCACATCGGTTTCTCTTGCCTGTCTCCTTGACAATGTCTTCTGGATTGCCCCTTGAACAACCTTCCTGTGCGCCGCACTTGGGTCCGGCACACCCACTCCGGGGAAACACCGTGACAATTACTAACTCTGTTCTTTCTTCTTGCTGAGCATTGCCTCACTACATAAGACTTGAGGAGGCCAGCCAGTGGTGACAGACGAATCCCGTGCTGACAGAGGATGATGTCCATCTGCCATGACGATCGAGAAGTTCCACGCTGAGCTGGGATCCAAGATGCCATTTACCAACATTATAAGTAGTTGTTAAACACTGGCTTACAAATTGTTACTTTGTAGAATGCCCAGGAGGGGTGGGCAACCACTGGCCTGTGGACCCCCAGAAGTTTTTTTCTCCCTCAATCTTCAGTTGGGAGTTTTTGTTCCTTTCCCTGGTGGCCAGTAGGTATACTTATAGCTCTATAGTAAGTTCTTCATTATGGTAGCCATTAGTTGACTGTCTTCTTTGTTTGTATCAATTTTTCTTGCTGTATGCCTGTGTTAAAGCGTTCTGTGTCACTGCGTGAGAAGAGCGCTCTATAAAAAATAAAAATAATAATAATAATAATGGTTTGTATGTTTTGGCTGCACTTAACGCTTTTATTTAAAGTTCTGAGGCCCACACTAGACAAGGCACAAGAAACCCCATCACGTGAGAAACGACCACTGGTACCAGAACGAGTAACAGACCCATCAGTGAACACAACTGCTAAAGGAGATGACCCATGAATGAGTCAATCCTGCAACTTGCAGGCCAAGGTCTGGGGCAGAACAAATGAACCCCTCCAGTTGAGGTGTACACCATCACGCGTGAAGAACCTGGGCCTTTCCCGGAAATCATCCCAGTTATTAATGATATACAATTAGAGCAGCACCACGTCTCCAACCACGTGTTAAAGGATACCAGTCTACTGTACACTATGTCTCCCATGTAGTGTCTAGGTAAAGGACCAGACACTATTAGATTATGACATTTCCTTCTGGTCTTGTTACACATAGAAATAAAGCGGCTCTTTAACACCTCAGACTGCTGGTAACAAATATCATTCCCACCAACATGCACCAGCATAGTTGACACGGCATTATTGGCCAGAGAACTGACACAAGCCTCCATGTGGGACACACGTGCGCGTGGGAAACACTTCACCTTTACCTTTACACTTCAATTCCTAGGCCCCCAAACCTTAACATTTCGGATAGCCAAATCCCCCAAAGAGCACATTATTTCAGCTACCACTGTTCGACTCCATGCTCTGCATTATCACGTATTTTGTTCAAACCCTTCAGTCGTTTTACGGAAACGATTATATTCATGTATTTTTTTTCAGTATTTCTTTAAGCAAGGTGATTTACATTTATAGTTGTTAATTTCGCAGACCTGGGTGGCACAGCAGGTTTGGCCGCATCCCGCTCTCTAGGGGGTTTAGGGTGCCTAGTGTCCAGTCCTGGGTGTGTTCCCTCCCCCTCCTGCCTTGCGCCCTGTGTTTCCGGGTTAGGCTCGCCGCGACCCCACTCGGGACAAGTGGCTTTCAGTCAGTGTGTGTGTGATTTTTTTCAATATTTCTTTAAGCAAGGCAATTTACATTTACATTGTTCATTTAGCAGACCTGGGTGGGTTTGGCCGGGTCTTGCTCTCGGGCGGGTCTGGGGTTCGAGTTCTGCTTGGGGTGCCTTGCGACGGCCTAGCATCCCGTCCTGTGTGTCTTCTGCCCCTCCAGCTCTGTGTTGCTGGGTTAAGCTCCGTCTTGCCGCGACCCCTCTCGGGACAAGCGGTTTCAGGCTCTGTGCGCATGTGTGTGCGTGAATTTAGCAAACACCTTTCTCCAGTGCGACGTACATCTCAGAGAACAATACAAAAAGTGCATGGCATCATCAGAAGGAGAGAGCTGGATGCAGACACGTGGTTCTTGAGAACAGTCCATTTGTGTACCACCATATAAACTAGAATAACATTACACAAAAGGGGCATACAGGATTTCCATTATTACACAAATTCCTATTAAAAATTATTAAACGTGACAAAGATTTAAAGCTTCACTTTCTAAGTGGGAACCAACCCAACTTTAAATAAAAGCATTAAGTGCAGCCAACATTTATAGAGTCAAAATACATGCAGCTGCTGTCAAGGAATGGAGGAGGAGTTACCAATGACTTCTGTTTAGTCCAGTTACACCTGCTGTTATTTGCCTTGTATCCAAACAGTATATTATCAGCTCTGTGGATGAAATGAGACAATATCCATAGTATAATCAAGATTTATTTCTGACTCACCCTCTCCCTGTCGTTTCTGACCAACAATACTCAGAGTGAACAGGTTGAAACATTCTTTTATACTGAATGCTTTAATCCTGTAGGGGGGTGCGGTGGCGCAGTGGGTTGGACCGGGTCCTGCTCTCCAGTGGGTCTGGGGTTCGAGTCACGCTTGGGATGCCTTGCGACGGACTGGCGTCCAGTCCTGGGTGTGTCCCCTCCCCCTCCGGCCTTACGCCCTGTGTTGCCGGGTAGGCTCCGGTTCCCCGCGACCCCATATGGGACAAGAGGTTCAGAAAGTGTGTGTGTGTGTGTGTGTGTGTGTGTGTGTGTGTGTGTGTGCGTGCTTTAATCCTCTTAGACCAGTGTAATGGATACTACAGCTTAGTGTGTAATATTAGTAGCCTGGCCTGACTCCCTGCTTGGTAGCACAATCAGTGACATGTATTTTATATAGACCTATTCATTACATTCATGTTTGTTACATTACATTTACATTACATTTATTCATTTAGCAGATGCTTTTGTCCAAAGCGACGTACATCTCAGCAAAAGTACAATTTATCCATTATATTAAGAGAAGGAGACATAGCTGCAGACATGAAAGTCTCAAGTAAACCTAGTTCATTACCTACCACTTGCTGCACCGAGGTTCGTCGTTCGAGAAGGTTTGCTACACTGTAACTACAAAGGTAGGTCAAAGAACTGGCTACTATTACAAATTCCCTTCACTTTTATGTTTATTATGTATACTGCTGCTCTGAAATGTAGTTCTACACCATGGTAGAGCATTATGAAAAATGTTTTATTAACAATTACAGAAATTTTTTTCTTGAATGAGCCTCTATTTATGCAACTGTGTGTGTGGGGGGGTTACTTCCATTTTTAATTTTTAATTTTAATGTGTAGCCATCAATTCCTCCATTAATTTTACATAATACCCATGTATTTTACATTTCTGTTTAAATTAGAGTATTATTTATGATAACTCAGGAGTTACTGGAGTTTATGCAGTCTTATGGAGAATGAATTTATGAATGAAACCATGTAAGTGCACTTCCTGCAGATGGCGTTGTTTGCCTGCGGCCCAGAACTCAGAAAGCAAACATGAAAGTAGCGCAAAGTAAAAGAGGCAATACAGACCTAACGACCCACCATGCCCAGCATACAGAGGGGTCAGTCGGTTTCAAAATGTGGCCTCTGGTAAAACACACCTAACATGGTACATAAGTATGCAAAACAACTGTGTTTGTGTGTGTATATTTATGACCTAGTTGTGTGTGTAACAAGAGCAAAACAACAAAAACAACATCAATAATAATATATTTGTAATCATAATGTATTGCATCGTATTGAAAAGAATGTAAGCTTATTATTTTATAGCATGATTTCATCCACCACTTATCAACAATTGTTTGGCTAATGGAGGGTCACGATAGCCAAGAGTCTATCCTGGAGCAACACATCCAATATAGTCTTTTAAGGATTATATCATTTTGGGGGTTTGCATTATTTGACATTCAGTACCATTCTCTAACTTGTTATAAGAAGTGGAGAATGTTTTACAAATGTCTTGGCTTATTATGTTTCTTCCATTCTTCTAAAGGGGTAAATTTGGCTTATATTATTTAATTTAAGTGCTCCATATATTTATTTAAAATGAGAACATTTTCAAGTGTCAGAGTAAAAAGAAATATTAAATACATCTAGATTCATATATCACTATTCTGGCCTATTTAACTTCTTTTGGCTTTTAGCACAAGTTACAATAACCCTTAAAATTACAACTGAAACAGAACTGGGCATACCTCGATACAACAGTCTATCCAGACTTAGATTTATATTTATTCATTTAGCAGATGCTTTTCTGCAAAGCGATGTACATCTCATAGAAAATACAACGTGTGCATTACATTAGTAGGAAGAGAGGCATAGATGCAGATGTGTGATTCTAAAGTACAGTTAGTTTCTTTCCACCAAATGAGCCAATGTACATCACAGGAGTAGCTGTATAAAACTTCATCAGAATATTCACGATCCCTGATCACCTTTCTAGTAATACATTTTTTGAGATACATATAAACATATAAAAACTTTTACATTTAATAAAACTCAGAAAAAAAATCATTTGTTTTGGTGCAGCTACTGGAAACAACATTTCAACCATTCAAATATTTTAAACTGTTAACAAATGACAAATGTGTAAAAATACTGAAATATACATAATAAACACACTTTACAGCCGCTTGTGCCTCTGTGTTGGATTTATTGAAGAGAAACCTTTTTTTTTGGCCTGTGAACATGGAGTAGGGGGTTCAAAACGTTCTCTCGCAACTCATAAGCGAACGTTTCCAAAAAAGTGAACAAATCAACGCTTCCCGTATTAAATAAAAGAACAGTCCTTGGGATATTTCTTTAAAATGTATTTCTTGTCAAGTCATTCATTAATCATCCGGACGCAGACTGCGTTCTCAGCTTCATTAAAACTGAAAAAATATAAGATTTTCATTTCTGAGACTGTATTACATATTTGACGCTTAATAGAACACAATATAAAGTTGAAATGAATGTTGTGGATGATAACACTTGTTTTGACGGAACAATGGGATATAGGCCTTAGCTTCATGTTTACTGGTGAGAAATGTCTGTAGTGGTTGTTAATTTTGTCCATCAAAACCATTTATCCAAATTGCTTTGATTTAATCCATTGATTAGTTTGGAGACTTGATTGTCTGGATCTTTTGAATAGTAATATTTATGTAATACTAAAAATTATTTAATTTAAAATTCATTTTGTATATACTGAAAGAGCAGAAGTTATGTGTCACATTACATTGAAAACAGCTCAAGTCTATGAACCAAGATCCACAAGGCTTGAGGTTAGCGGTCCCAGTAAGGAATCCTGAAGTTGCTGTGAGTGTCCTTGGATGCTGTGTATGGTCTGCACAATGCCCAGGTCGGTCAGCGGGTACGAAGAGCCGCCGATGTGATTTGTGTTTCCCTGAAACAGAACAACAGTGCTCTGCTCCGGGCTCTGCGGGGGGGAGAACTCGTCCTCAGAGCTGGACAGGAGAGACTTCCCGCCATCCAGCGGGGACAGCTGGTTCTGCTTATTGTTGCTTGAGTTGTTCTCGCTGTTCTCTCTAAACAAGAATAAAAATGCATTTCTCATTTAATTGAACTAGACTGAAATATTACTTAAATTATCTTGTGTTATGTGTATACACCAGTGGTTCTCAACCTTTTGGAACTAAAGCCCCCCCAAACCCCTCCTATTATGTGACACCCCCCCCCCCCCCCAAGACTAGATAGATAGATAGATAGATAGATAGATAGATAATTTTTTTTAGGTTTTTTGTACTTTTTAACTTTTTTTTTTTTTTTTAAAAACTGTATGAAGGACAATAGTGGAACACACCCTCAATTTATCAAAAATGTTTTTGAACAATATAGGACTAATTTGTAACATTACGTGTAATGTAATGTGATATGCAAACTGGGACGTAGGGTGCGTTTCGCTAGCCATGCCATATAAATTGGTACCTGCGCTTGCTTCTTTTTACAAATTCAATGCTGGACAGCGCAAGCCTGAG